>NC_061115.1:179686475-179778642 GCF_002878395.1 Capsicum annuum | reverse complement strand
ATATATATATATATATATATATATATATTACATAAAAAATATATTTTGCGTTTGAATTTTAATTCATTATCTTTTCTAAAATGATGATGTTTATTTTATAACTTATCTTTATCTAAATCAAATTACTTGATAGTTGTATTTTAGAGATAGGATACCATCCACTTTTGATAAATAGGAGAACATTATATAAAAAAAACAATCTTGAAAATATGATTACATTATAAAATAATTAGTCTTACAATTAGTAGACATGAATATATTAAGTTGATCAAAACTAAATTTATATTTTTATATTAAAAAGTTATAACAAAATTATTTATTTATATTTTATTTTTTATAATCGCTCGAAGTGAATTGAACTTGGGCACACGCCGTCTCATATACCTTCATTCAACAAGTTGGAAGTGCCCAATTGCAGTTAATTAAACATGTTAAATATAAGCATATATATAATTAATCCAACTTGAAGTTTATCTTCTGCAAACAAAAATAAATAAAGGCAAAATGGACAAATAAAAAAAAACAGCTGTGAACAGAATTATTAAGGCTTAATTAACTTTTCTTCCATGTGGAAAAAATTTAGCAAAGCTGAGCAGGAAGTAACATGCAATTCCTTACCTTGCCTTTATGCATTACTTAGTAATTATCCTTTCCCAATCATCAATTCTTATCTAGCCTTGCTTTCCTTTTCAGTAATTCTTTTTCTTTTATTAAATTAAATATACTCTTTATCTCTTAAATTAGTCACAACAGCACCATACCATGTGTTATGTGTCATCTTAGGATGGGGGAAGTTAAGAGGGTTATTAGCAGTCCTTTATCTCTATTTTTACGAAATAGAGAAGTTATTTATAATAAATATTTGATTTTAAATAAAGCATATTTAAGTAATTTGAAAAAGAAAATATAGAAATAAAAACACTATCAACAATAAAATGAAGTAAAATGAAGAATAGTATGTAATTTTACATAGACATGCACAATAAGACAACAGATAATGTGGTACTCATAACACAAAAAATAAACATGATATCCAAATAACAGAAACTGGGAGACTAATACTAAAATCATCGACAATAAAGGAGGCCCAAGTAAGAGCAATAAATCTATACTCTATTATCTAAGATCATGTCTTCTCTCAGCTTAAAATACATCATTTTCTAATCATTTTTCATTTTAGACGACTTGATAATTATTATTTTTGAAGACTATAAATTATTGCTGATGTTGGACCTGTTCAAACCAACAAAATCCATCTGCTCATTTGAATCACGATTGGATTCCATTTTATTACTCCCTCTATTAAGTATTTATTGATATTTTAAAATAAGTAAATCATTAAAAAAAAATTCAAATTTACCCTTATAATTTAACAATTAATTAACTTTTAACAATATATTACAAAGTCAACTTTTTCTTTTTTTAAAATAAAAATAAAAAATTATATTAAATTTATGTCTTTAATATTTTTTTCTTAATTTCTGTGTTAAAATCCAACAATTCAACACACTTGTTTGTGCGCATATAATTATGGTTTAAGGAGTTTGATAAATATCTTTATGCCCATAGTTAGACTCGTGCAATGTAATTTGACCTTTGACCAGAGAAGGCACGTGCACTGCATCTTTGACTCAAATATCTCGATGCTTCTTGGGACAAAACACGCACGTGCACTTTCTGTCTTTTTGGAACAACTCAAATTATTAGTTTAAGCCTCTTATACTATGCTTACTTACTTTCTCCGTCCCAAATTATCTATCTCAAATTTTTTAATTTAATTTCTCATTTCCTTTATCTTTTTTTATTAATCAAGAAGAGGCAATTTCTTTTTTTATGTTTTACCCTTTACATTAGTTACTTTTTCTTCAAATTAAAATATAAATATTATTTAATAAAGGTACTATAATAAACTAGATATATTATTAATTATTTTTTTTAATCAATATGTTATTTCAATTTAGGACGAATAATTTGAGATGAAGAAAATACTTATTTATTAATCCCCCTAATTATTAACTTTGTTAGCATTTGGTGTATGAGTATTAATTAACATAGGATAGGATCCTCTGTCAGCCTCAGCATACAGACAGAATTTGGATCCATCATATTATATGTGGTCCCACTTTTTACAACAATAATAATATACCAGATGTAATCTAAGACGTTTAAAAAGGTTAATACATATCTTTACGGAGGATGTTTTCAAATTTCAATTACGCTCGGCTTATAAGAAAAATGTTTCCTGAGCGTTACTTTGAACTTGGAATCAAATAATGTTGATGCTGCAGTAATGAATAATGATTTATTGATACAAGAAGGAAGTTCTCTAACAGCAATAGAAAGACTTGCTCAGATCAATGGCGAAGTCAACATCTTAACTAAAGAAGTTTGAAATTAAAAAAATGTGAACAAATAAAATAATCGAAAGAAATTCAATATCTGTTATATATACATAAAAAATAATTTTAAATTTATATAAAAAATATGATTTTTCAAGGAAATTTAAACGAACTCCTTCACTATTAGCTAGTTCCATGCAGATAGGGGTAACTTGTGAGTGAGAGACTTATTTTAAGTCGAGTTGGTCTGGACTCTACTCAAGCGTAGTCAGTCAGCTTTGAAACTTTGCTTAGCTTCCAACCATTATTATAAGAATAAAAAAATAACAAGATACAAAATAAATACAGGGACATATATAATTCACACTGAAGAATAAAAAATCTGCGTGACTACTAAAGTGGTCCCATTTTTAGTTAAGGCATAAGAATTTTATAGATTTCTATCAATTAGTACTAAGATTTATGGACAACATAAGATTTTATATGGTTTTATTTTATAACAGATTTTGTTAAATCGTAAAGGAAATATTCTTAGGTGGTCGCTTTTTTTTCTTTGTCAAATTAAAGATGTTGCATATTTAAAATATTTTGTGTGATTTCATATATTATTATTATAGGAAACATCTATGAAATGAGCATGAGTTATTCAGTTGTACATTATTGCTTTTTAAAAAAATATAGAAAAAGGTCAATATTTTAAAAATACTACTCCAATAATCGCAATTCCTAGAGAATAATAGAAAAAAGAAAGTTTATACTGCTCATGTCCATAATATTTGTATAACCCGAGTCTCAATGGTTTTTAAGAAACCGGATATAACCAATCGAATTATACTATACCAAACCGATATTTAAGTTCTTTTTATTAAAATCGACGATTTTTATATAAATTTATAATCGTATCTAATAATTTGATAAGTTTCTGATTTTATAAAAATCAATCGAATCATATCTAATAATACGTGTGTAAAATACATTTTATGTATATTAAGTTTTAAAATAATAAATATTAAACGTTTTACTTTAGATTTGAGTGCTGGAAGCAACTACAAACAGCAATAAAATTATAACTCAAAGTTCGAATGCTAAAGCTTATTATCCTACTTCGATCCAAATTAAATTAGTTCTAGCACATCTCGACTCTTGCGTGGTAACTAGTAAGCTACAAGGTACTTTCACAATTTTAGATAGCATGCTACAAGTTATTAAATATTTTTTCCTCTCTTATAATTTTAAATTCTCTTATTGAATAATTAATTTAAGTAGACTCAGTTCTTGAGTTTTATGTAGATTAATTTCTTTCCACTTTTGTGATCTAAATCATATTTTTTTTCTTAACTTAATATCGTTTACACTACTGTAAAATAATGAAATTAATCTATATTCTTGATTCATCACCTTTTGAACAATAAAAATGAAGTTTTTGTCAAAGTCATACACAAATATATATGATAGCGTGTTCTCTTTTTATACTTTTTTTCAAAAATTATCAAAATTAATCAAATCGTACCGATAACCAAAAAACCTGAGATGATGGAACAATGTTGAAAAGTCTAATTTTGATCATATAAAATAAAATAATTAAAAATTAATATGATATAAATTTTATAGAATAATCGTCCAAATTGTAACATTTACACCGCTGTCCACTAACTTGAAATATAATAATATATTGGGAAAAAATAACTTCTTATGAGAAGCCGGATGAAAATGACATTTTGTTGTAAAATTCATAAATAATTATTTTTCATGCTCGTGTAATTAAGAGATAATTATTATTTTTAAGTTTGAAGTCTCATAAGTGAAAATTCACGATAAATTTTAACTTTGAAATTTATAACAATTCCTTTTAATTATAGTGCAAATAATGATCAGTGAATTTTGTATGATTGTATCATTCTGTAATGCTGGGCCAAGATTTCCAACTTTTATTTGGGCTCAAACAACAACAGACTAGATAAGTCTGGAACAAAAGTAATCTTGTGGGTAATTTATAGTAAATTTTACTTATATTCCGATATGTTTAACATTATTTACCTAAAATTTTAAAAAAATTCACTTTTTAGACATTGAAGACATATAATTAATGTTACATACATATACATTTAATTAGTAAACTAATTTTCTTAATTTAAGACCTCTAACAGTCAAATTTTCATTAACGTAGCAATTAACCTAACTAATAATGGTAAAGGATCAATTAAATCCCACAAAAGCATGTCGTTTGTTTCTGATTCCAAATTTTTAAATAAATTATCTTTCGTTATCAATTTTGTTTCCACCCACATTAACACAGAACCCTAGATACAAATAACAATAGATACATACACCCACAATAACACAGAACCCTAGATACAAATTACATAAAATGTATGTTTTGTTTTACAAGAAAAGGAAATTTGGTAAATGCATAAACATAGCACCAAAGATACAAGATCATGCAAAAGTATCATGTATGAGGACATATGTATCTCGGCATAATATTGTCCAGATTTGAACGTGCTTTTCACGTTATTTCTTTTTTCTTAGCGTTTTTTCATGCTTTTCATGCATTTTCTTCATCATAGATGGATCGTTCTATGCTTGTATCTATTTTCATTAAAATCATCAGAATCTTGCTAAAAAAAATACCAGGAACAAATTTACAACTTCTTCATATTGTTTAATATTGTCTAATTGAGAGATTATAAGACTAGAAGATGGTACCAAATTTCTATTCATTAAGTAAAATCAAACAATATAGATTGAAAAAAATAATAATCAAATAATTAATTCAACAATAAAACTGAAATAAAACTTTGTAGAAAACGAAATCGAAAAATTAATTTTTTGGTAGAAATTGAAAGATATGATAAGAAGAAAGGGAATAGGAGGAACCAGTGTTAAATTTGATAAAGAAGAAAGTGAAATAGTTTTTGAATTCATGGAAGAAAACTAAGGAAAATCACTGCAGAAATTCAGACGTGAAAATAGGAGGAATCGATGTTAAATTTGGTAAAGGAGACCACAGTCGTCAGGAGTTGTAATATGTATCTCATCTATTTTCTAAATAAAGGTAAAAGTAGTAAATGTTGGGATATTTGTAAAATTTTAAAAGTGAAGGAATTTTTAGTAGTTTAGAAACTTAACTTGTTGAATTATGAAATTTTCTTGTGAAAGTTATCTTATACGTATCTTTTAAATTGTTTACAAGTAGTAATTATATTTTATAATAATTATTAAATTATATTTTTAATGAAAAATGAGACATACAAATTTAAGTGCATAATTAAGCTAAATAGCAGCACTTTATAAAAATTAAGTAGAATAGTAAAATAATAAGTTCCTTGTCCTTCCTTACTTTTTTACTTTCTCTCTCTTGTGAAGGTGTTTGAATTGACTTATTTTTAAGTAATTTTTACTTTTAAAAGATCATCCAAACACCCTTTATATCTCTAGTCTTTTTTTCTTTTCTTTTTTATTTACTTTTTGTTTTTTTGCTTTTCGCTTTTTCACTTTTTTTCTCAGTTCCATTTGTAACTTATATTTCTCTTAGTTATTCAATAATATTGAAAAAATAGCAGCCTAAGGTAACAATTAGTATGGAAAGCTGGTCGTCTTTGGAAGCCTTCGCCGGTAACCAAAGCGTATCATTCCCGCAACTACTTTGGTACTTTATTTATAACTTTGTTAAGTTATGCAATAGAAAGGGGGGGGGGGGGGGGGGGGGGGGGGGCGCTTGCGCTTGAATTGAAGTAGCGCCTTTGGAATATGATTGTTTTTTATTTTTCATTTTTTATTGGTTTTTTCTTTTCAACTTTTTATTTTTTATTTCTTTTTATTTCTTTTTCTTTTCCTATTTTTGTTTTTTTTTCTTAAGCCTATTTTCTTGGTTTTTCTTCTTTCTCTTTTTTTCCTTTTTCTTTTCCTATTGTTGTTTTTTTTTAACCTTTTTTTTTTCATTTCTATTTTTTTTGTTTATTTCTTTTTATATTTTTTTACTCTTCTATCTCTAACTTCTATTTTTCACCTTTTTTTTATTCTTTTTGTACTCTTCTATTTCTAACGTTTATTTCTCTTTCTTCTTCTTTTTTATACTTTTTTTTTTTGGTTTTATTTTATATTTTCAAAAAATATCGCTATGTCGAGTACAAATCATTGATGATAATGAAAATATCATAATTATTTATCGTATTTAAATTTACAATGTTATTTATATTTTTGTATTCGTTGATACGATTGTACTTGTATTTTATAGTTCACACTTGTATTTGTATGTATTTTACAATTCATACTTGTAGATGTTTTTTATAGTTCACACCATCATTTATAATTGTACAATTCGCACTTGTATTTAAAAAAATATTTTGTGTTTGTATTTTATAGTTGACTGTATATCGTATTTGTATTTCGTGATTTTATTTTATTTGTATTTGTATCTGTGTTCTATTTTCGTCGATACACTTGTATTTTTAAAGGACTATTTTGTATTTTTAAGTAGACTGCATATTGTATTTGTATTTATAATTTCATTTAATTATATTTGAATTTGTAATTGACTGCATTAGTTGTATTTTTAAACAAGTAAAAAAGAATTGTTATTTTTCTTTTTATGAATACTTGTATTTATATTCATTGACATGAATTGAATTTTATTGATACAAATTGAAAAATATAAATGGTAAATTATATAAATAGCAATATTACATTTGTATCAATTGATACATTTTTGTAACACTTGAATTATGATATTCATATGATAGATGTTTATACAAATACATATTATAAATTTGACAAACAAATATTAACGATATATTTGTATAATGATACGTGGCATATATATTGTATATTTTAGACTAAATCAAATCAATTGATACATATATTTGTTGTATATAAATTCAAATGATAAATTGTACATTTTACAACAAAACTATTCAAATACAAATAATAAATTTATTTAAAATATATAGTTTGATACTAATAAATATAAAATATAAACATATAAATATAAAATACAATAAAATAAAACAATAAAAAATATAAAAAAATAAAAAAAGAAGAAAGAAAATGACAAAATTTAAAAAACGAAACAATAAAAAAAAATACAAACAAAGTGCAAAGAAAAAAGAAAAAATGAAAAAAAATGGAGAAGACAAAGGAAAAAATTGAAAAAAGAAAAAAAGAAAGATAGAGAAAAATAGAAAATAATTTTCTTATCATTCAAATTTATTTTGAGTTTTGAAACTCATTAAAAAAAACTTATACATAGAATCTTTAATTAATCTTTAATTATTTGGATGAACATGATTTAAGGAAGTTGAAATTCTTTTGTTTTTTTGAACTCAAGTTGTTACCTAAAAATAAGGAGTAATTTTCATGAATAGTCATCTATATTTTCATAATTACCTACAAATATCACTTTTGTTTATTTTAGGATTAGAATATCACCCAACTATCCCAATTTTCTTAAAAAAATACTTAATACTTTAAAAACCTTCTTCTCTCCTACTTGGCATGTCATGTTGTTAAAATCTTTTATTTTCTTAATTATAAACTTATTTAATTCTTCAAGATTCATTTATTCAAACCCACGTCTTATAGGCTATAAGAAAAATCTAAATTACACAATATTTTTTTTGGAGAACTTTCAAAGAAATTTACTAGTAACCTAATTCTCTACAAGTTTTTCAACCAAACTAATACGATGGAAAACCTACAAATTTTTTCTATCAAACAAAATTTGAAGGAGAAAATCTTAGAATTTTTTTTGTCAAGCAAAATTCAATAGAAAAAACCTTAAAGGTAATTATCACTTAAAAATTTTAATTCGTAGGTAGATCACCTGCAAAATTTTAAGCAAGATCTTTTTGATAAAAAGATAGTAAAATTGGATTCTTTGTGCAGATTTTCCCGAAGTAATTAAATTTCATAAACAAATCAAGTAAATCCGCAGAGTTAACATAGGCAAAAACTTTAGAAAATAAAAATTTATTATTTTAAATTTTATTTTTTATTTCTATTATACTATATTTTATCTTATTATAAAATTAAACACAAATTTATATCCTTTCCACGTCTTAAAACCACAAAAAACAAGCAATAATTGGTTGGGTAGTATTTCAAAGATTCATTTGTAATATTAGATCATTTTATTAATATTTTTTTAAAAAATTAATTTATTTCATGACTAAATACTTTCTCTTTCCTTCAAAAATTGTACATTTAGTACGTATATGAAAATCCGAAAGCCATCATTTTTATTTCTTTTACATTTTAAGATTTTTTAGTATATGAAATAAAAAAAAATTAAATTAGTACCAATTCATATAAATACCTTGAGTTCTAAAAATATTATTAAGTGGTGAAATAAATAAATTTAAAAAACTTTGAAAAGTACCAAATAAAGTAGTTCAATTCTTTAGTTTTATGTATACACTTGGACACATCAACTACTTCATTGATGAGTAATGTGCATAGCATTATCAGAGAAATTATTTTCTTTTAAGTTGTGTGATTATCTAATATTTTTATCATGTGATGTAATTTTTCTTATATCGAATAAAGAATAAATATAATCTGTTTCTATTTCTTAAGAAAGACAAAATAAATATAAAATTTAAAGTATATAATTAAATTATTCTTCAATAATAAATATATAATGTGTATTTATTTTGTAAAAGAAATAAGACTAAATTTTAGTTAAATAAGTTTGATAAGTTAAATAGATCTATTTCTTATATATATAAAAAGAAATTTTAATGACATGGCATGCAAACTAGGAGAGAAGAAATCTTTTTGAAGTGTCAGATATTTTTTTGAGGAAAATAGAAATAGTTGGGTGATATTCTTGTCCTAAAAGAAACAAAAGTGATATTTGTGGGCAATTGTAAAAGCATGGTGACTATCCATGGAAATTACTCAAAAATAAAGTAATTAACTGTATTTATATATGTATTTGATGTTGTCTTGCACATCAAATACATATACACATTATTATTTAAGGGAATTTGCAAAATGTTGCTATGTGTCTACCTAATTTTCTATTTCTGAATTTTTTTTCATTTTTAATTGCAAGTCATAACAGATTTGATAAATTATACTAATAATTTTATCTTTTATTGGCTAATTTTTAATCATAAATTAATGTGTAAATATTCATTAAAAAAAAATAAAAATTGGGTATTTGATCCCTTTTCAATTATATATTTCTCCTCTTTTTACTCTTTCATTTATCTACTTCTCCATTTTTTTTAACTTCTCTCTCTGCTCCTCTCCATATTTTCTCTCCATCTTTCCTCTTTTCTAAAAATATATAAATCAAATGTAAACTCCATCAGATTTATAAATTTTGTAATTTTAATTTATAGTTTTTTTGTCTTTATATCTTGTTTCATTTGAATTTGTGTTGAAATTTCTCTTTAAATTTTATATACAATTTCTTCACTTTTAGTTTCGAAGGACAATGTTCTCTAATAAACTATTTGATTTTTGACGTAGATAGCGGTAGTGTCATATTAAAATTAATTTTTTATGTATGAAAATGAGAAATCATATGAAATTCATATATTAGGTACACTTATCAGTATAAAACCACTTTGTATACACATTTCATACACACAAAAAAATATATGCAAAAGATAACTTAGTAAATACACAAAAAAGTGTATGAAAATGGTAAAGTAGTTTACAAAGTGTATGAAATCAATTGTTAATGTATAAAAAATGATGAAATCATATTGAATCCACTAAATAGCTTAACTTATTGTATAAAACAAATTTGTATATACATTTTATATCCAAAAATAGTGTATGCAAAAGGTGTATGAAAATTATAAATCAACCACTTTCTATATACACGTTTTCAAAGTGAGAATGATGAATCATATGGAGTCCACTAAATCTTTAAACAACATCAATCACTTTATGGATATGGAACAACGATAAACAATTGGAAATGAGTAATAAATTTGTATTTTAGCGAAAAAAAGTTTCGATGAATAAGACCAACAATTTAGCATTTAACTGTTTTGACAATTAAGAGAAATATGGGGTGATTAATATTCTATTTTGTTGTTTTAAAACTGCTATTAAATTACTTTTTCTTTTAAAACTTGTTATTAATTGCAATCTAAGAAGTATTGCTATGACTTGTAATATACAATTTAAGGATGTAAATTTTGACTTTTTTCTCACTTATACTTTTCATAAATAATAACTTTTTCGCGTGACATATATAAGACTGTATTTTTGTATCGTAGTATCCTACAAGTTATGGTCCGGCATGACTTTGGTTTCTAAAGAACTTATGTCTCATTAGGCATAAGTTCAATTATTTAAAGGCAAAAAGTAAAGACCATCTTATTTGAAGAGAAAATCATGCAATTTAATATAAACTAGCTGCTAAGGTGTAATGATTCAAATTTTGATGAATTATGTGAAAAATATATTTCTGTGTGATTTGACCATTTTACCCATCTCTATGGTTGCTTTATGGTATTTTTGAAGTGTGAGAATAATTGACACAATTTTTGATGCATTTTGACGTGCATTATATGATATTGTGGTTTTAGGTGGCTTCGAGAGACTTATAGTTGACTTCAGTCAACATCTTTTGATCTGTGCCTCGGATGGCAAAACGAATTGTGCCAGCAGATCCGAAATGTCAATTTTAGGGTGGTAGCATGGATAGTGTGGTTTTATGGCTTTTAAATCTCATTTCGACCCTCGGTTTGAAAAATTATGAAATTGAATTTCGAAGGTCAACACTGTGAAAATGATATTTTTTGAAAATCTGCTATTTTAATTGAGTCCGGAGCATCGAATTTTATAGGTTAGCATTAGTTGTTTGCGTTTACGGGATTCTGAATGAATCACGAAGGATCCGTAGAGATTTGGACCATATATATATCCATGTTTTGTCATTTTTCCCCATTTTTTAGAGTTAAATATTAAGATTTCACACTTTTGAGCAATTTTCTTTCATTTCTAAGCTTGGATAAGCTTATAAACCCCTATTTCACCTACTTTATCCCAATTTTATCGTCTAATTCTTGTTTTAACGTGGATTAAAGTGGGACATTGAGAATTTTGGTCCGGAAGGCCTGAAACTTGTATTTCTTCGATACAAACCCCATTTTTAATTCGTTTTCACTTGGGTAAGTTTCTAATCTTATAATTATCAGTTTTCTCTCAATTTCATCTTCAAAACAACTTCAGATTCTTGATTTCATAAAGGATTTTTTGGAAATTTTATCGGTAAAGTTTAAACATAGTTTTTTTTCAATTTGGACCCCGTTTTTAACTCATTTTTGCTAGGTTTTTCACCTTTAAACTCCTTAAAATATAGAAAACATATTTTTGAAATAGAATAAAGATTTTGCCTTTTTTTTTTGGAAACCCATTTTGGGGGTCCGTTTTGAGCTCGACTTGAAAATAGGCAATATGAATATCATTGGCTTTATTTTGACACGTAGATTCTATATTTCTATATTTCATTTGATTATGAGTCCATTCATAAGGAGTAAGACTTTGGATTGAAGTCTTGCAGATCAATTTTTTGACATTCGAGGTAGGTTATGGCTTAACTTTCTTCAAATTGGGTTGGGTAGTTAATGTTGATACAAAAACATGTTAAGAGTGAGGGAAATAATCATGAAAATGACTAAGTTTATTTTGTGTTGCCCGTGTAGGGCCTATATGTTGATGTATTTGGTGAATTTTGGAATATTATGTGTTATGTGTGACCGTGTAAGGTCCTATATGATATTATTGGCCTTGTATACATGAAATTATCATATTATGTTAATGAAAAAGCCTAATATGGTATTAATGGTGTATTTGATTTTATTTTACTCTATTGACAATGGTTCATGTTGAATTCTATGGATGGTTGAAAATATTGAGTGAATTATTGGCTCACTTGGTTGGTATATTGGTTGGATATGGAAACACTCATTTTGGTTGATTTGTGAGGATTACATCCTTATATCATACACATTCATGAAACATTGGTATCACTATGCAAATACTGGAAATATTGGAAACACTGACTTTTTCTGACAGAAATATGACATCTTTAAAACCTTCCACCAAAGGATATGCCAAGGAGGAGATATGGATATGGATTGAATATAGATTGTATACGGGTTGACGAACCCTCGTGGGTCCTACATTGGGAAGTTTTAGCTTCATAGTTGTATACGGAGGCCGTGTGACAATCTCATGCATTTCATCATCATCATCATCATCACCATCACTTTTATTGTATTTACCTTATTATTCTTATGTTGTGATTGTATTTCTATCTTTGACTTGTTATCTATCCATTTGTTCATCTGCCTTTACTTGCACTTGATGTTTATGTATATGTTCATTTTTCTTTTCTCTACTTGGATATGGTATAAATGTATACTTGTATTCCTTTCTTATGCCTTGTTGTAATATATATGAGTATTATAGAACTGTTAGTGAAGACGGTGCAGGCTACCATTGTATGACATTTTCTGGTTGTAGGTAATGTGCCCATAGTGTGTATTTTGTATGCTTTATTATCTAATTTGCTCAGACAGCTTATTATACCTATTGAGTATAAGTGGACCATATTCACTCCTACTATACCTTTTTGGTGCAGATCATGGTTCGGGTGTACCCTGTATTGATTGATTTAAGTGATTTCAGAGCTAAAGGTAGCGGTTGGATTTCTTGCGTCAGGAGTCAGCCTCTATCTTTCTTTTTTAGACTATGTCTTTATTAGTATTCATAGATAATGTTGTTCCTTGTTGGTTATTCTTATGTATTATGATTCTTGAGTTGTACTAGTAGTTTTTACATCGTGACCCCAGGTTTTGAGAGTTCGGCATAATATCGTTGATTTTATACTTTTCGCTATTGTTGCATTGATATGGTTCGACTTTGTTCTAGAAGCCTTGCCTTGGGTTTAAATGTTATTTTGTCTTTTGTATCGATTTTTATGAGAGTCTTACTTGTCAAGATTATTCATCGAGACAAGTACCATCATGACTCTTGATTTTTAGATCGTGAAAAATTAGTATCAGAGCAGCCAGGTTCATTGGTCTCAACGGTGTAAGAACGGGATGTCTAATAGATTATCACGGATCGGTACGTAGACGTCCATATCTATCTTCGAGAGGCTATAGAATGTCTTTAGGAAATTCCCCTTATTTTTTCCTTATCATGTAAATTTCTTTCATACCTTGTGTTTTAATTCATATTTTATCTTTTTCTGCGCAGATGGTGATGACTAGATCTCATGAGGGTAGAGATGCCAAGATTTCATTCGAAGAGAGAGTCAAGTCTAGAGGGCGAGTTGCGAAACATGGACGGGTTTGAGTTAGTGTACAGACACGTGGATATGTTCTATTTAGAAGTAGTGCTAAAAGACTCTCCCCTAAGCCTCGTGTTGAGCATATTGGAGGTGTAGGTACTACTTCTATCCTACTGAGTTCTTCTACCTCAGTCGTGGTGGGGTTGTTGATTCGCTTATTGACCCATTTGGAGGGAGCTCATTTGAGTACGTCTGGTGTTCCCCCAGCTCTGAGTAATTCACCTTTGTCTATGCCAGAGTCTGTGTATGGTTTTTCTTCATCCCTGAGTATGGATGCTCTGATAGTACCTACTTTTTCTTTGCTCCAGAACTCTGGGTGTTATTTCTTCCTCAGCGCCTGCATATGAGTATGGTATTCTGAGATCAGGAGTTTAGTTTTTGCCTATGTTACCTTCTCATATGGGATATCAACCATCTGATTCACCATGCCTCCTCTTATGGCGAGTGCAGTTATGTCTTTTGGGGATCAGAAGAGGTTTGAGAGATTCACTCATTCGGGTCCTCCTAGATTCAATGGCGTTGTGGGCGAAGATACCTATAAGTTCTTAATTGACTGTTGTGAGAAGTTGCATAACCTGGGTTTGCTTGAGTCTCATGGATTCATATATACTACTTATCAGTTGAAGGATGCCGCTAGAGATTTGTGGAGGTTACTTGTTAGTTGCAGACCTCTTGATTCTCCTGAGATGACTTGGGACTAGTTTGTCGAGGCCTTTTTGGAGAGGTTCGTGCCTTATTTATCTGAGGGATCGGATGATAGATGAGTTTGATCGTCTAGAGCAGGGCTCCATGACTGTTGTAGAGTATGAAGCATGCTTTTATACCTTGTCCATATATTCCTATGCCATCATTACCACCGAGTTTGAGAAGATTCAGAAGTTCGTGAAGGGGTTGGATATTTCTTTTAATCTAGATACATTTCAAATGGTAGTGTTTGAAGCATCTTTTCAGAGTATAGTAGATTATGCTAAGATGACTGAGGATATTCTTCAAGCATCTCAGGGAGGCGCCAAGAAGGTATGCCATATGGAAGAGTTCAGAGGTCACACTTCTCGAGGTAAGAATACCAGAGGTTTTCATAGGTATCATGGTAGACTAGTGTGGGCAGCCTTGCAGGGTTCAGGTAGTGGATCTTTTGGTTCAGTAGTTCAGGATGGTTGTCCGGGCCTGGTGGTGCCTTCTCCTATTAATTCAGGCTGTAGAGATTGCTTTGTGTGGGATGAGATTTGCTATTTGGCCAAAGAACATCCCTACCGTGTGATCAGAGTTACTCCTATTACATCTGTGAGGGGTAGGCTACTAGAGTGCGAGGGTCAGAGATAGTGGGGACTGTGGTGGTGGTCGCAGGGCTACTCAGCCAATTGGTGGTCTTGGATAGTGCTATGCAATACCCACTAGATTAGAGGCAGAGGCTTCAGATATTATGATCACAGGTATCGCCCTCTTTTGTTTTAGATCTGTATCTGTGTTATTTGATCCAGGATTGACTTTATTTAATGTGTGCATATTTTGCTTTGAATTTTGATTCTTCTAGTGAACCTCTTGCCATGCCTATTCGTGTATCTATCCCTATAAGAGATTCTTTAGTGGTGAATCAGGTGTATCGATCTTGTATTATGACTTTTGTTGGGCATGAGACTTAGGTAGATTTGCTTGTCTTAGACATGGTTGACTTTGATGTCATTTTGGGTATGGATTGGTTGGATCCTTACTATGTTGTTCGACACCCGGGTGTGTTTTGGCATTCGTGGAGGCTAGGTCTTCTTTGATGGAGCAGATTCGAGCTCATCAATTTGATGATATGGGATTGGGATTGATTTGGGATAAGGTGTTGAGTGGTGAGGCTGAGGAAGCCTTACTTGATTTGAATGGTATTTTGAGGATTGGAGGCAGAGTGTGTGTGCCGAGAGTGGGTGATTGGATTAGGTTGATTTTGGAGGAGGCTCATGTTCCAGTTATTCTATTTATCCGAGAGTATCTAAGATGTATCATGATTTAAGGGAGCATTACTGGTGGGGTGGTATGAAGAAGGATGTAGCGGAATTTGTAGATCGTTGCTTTTGTTGCCAGCAGGTGAACGCCGAGCATATAGGATCGGCTGATTTGCTTAAGAGGTTACCCACTCTCGAGCGGAAATATGAATGGATTACTGTGGACTTTGTGACTAGATTGCCTCGTACTTCTCATGGTTCTGAGAGTGTTTGGGTCATCATGGATCGATTGACCAAATTTGCTCATTTTATTTCGGTTCAAATCTCTTTCAGTGCTGAGAGGTTGGCCCTTATATACATTCGTGAGATTGTGCGTCTTCATGATTGTCATGACTCGAGGCTACCCCTTAGTCGTGATAATGGTGCTTACGATCTCGAAGGACCACAAGCTAACCCATGAATTGGTACCTGCTATGAGCACTGAATAATATAGTAACAAAATACATATGTGCGGAAATAACTGAATAATGCCAAAGGTTTAAACACTGAGATCATTACTGAATCATGAGTCTGAAGACATACTGAAAGTCAAATAAAAACACTGATAAACTGACTAACTGTCTATTGTCTGAAAGCTTCTAACTGGTTGAAAAGAGTTGATGGGACAGGCCCCAACTAACTCCAACTGTCTAACTAAAATGAAAAGCTGAACTACTGAAATAACTGAAATAAATAACCATGTCCTCCATAGATGAGGACTCACCATAAATGCTGCTGCTGATAGGCGGATCTATCTAAGTGCGGTCAGGAAACTGAGCATCCGAACCTATGATATAAGACATCATAGCACAAAGACAACGTATGCGATCAATACTTTGAATATACTAGTATGCGAGATGAGGTTAGGCTAAATGCATAGGCTTATGTGCATGAGATAATGACTGATTGAATAGCATGAGATGACTAAGTTTAATGCATGAAAGCTGTAAAAGCTGAGAATGCTTGACCAAGCATATAACCTAATTTTAAATTAGTTTGTAAACTAAAATACTGATAACTGTATGCTATGGTCAAATAAAACTGAAACTAAATTCTATACTGAATACTGGACTGATACTATGAGAGCTATCATCTAACCAGCATGCCCCAATATGAGCTAATTGGGGTCCAACCTGTGACCCCAGTTGGAAGGGTGTCAGTACCCTACCACGGGTACTAACAATAGCTGTGTGGATCCACTAAATTGATGTCCTGAAGGACTAATGAGTCACCCTCAACTGGTAGGTGCTCTAATGAGATATGTGTCAACCCTCAACTGGCAGGTGGATATCTCAACCTATGCTGGCTACGTAGTTTCAGAATGCAGGGATTGCTACTTAGGATCACACCCTCTACTGGCAGGTGAACCCCCGTCCCTGGGTTCGTTTGGTGCTAAATCCTACTCCCAACTGAAATACACTGATTACCGAGCTGAACTAAGTTTAACTGAGCTAACACTGATCATGATAACTGACTGAATGACAATGCTCATAGTTTATATGAAACTATTATGGAACAACTGATATTCTGTAAACAGCTAAGTAACAGGTGTTCATAACCCTCCAGGGCTTGATAACTATAACAAGTGGAACATACTAGAGCTTCGAAAAACATGACAAGTAGTCATAGTTCAAAACCCAATCATTTAGGCATATCATCAAACACTTGAATTTCATAGATTTAAGCATGAGAATGGTTCAAAATATGTAATAATAGCATAATTGCAATACTAAAATCATGGGTTAAATTTTAACATGCGAATAATCACCATTCAAAAGTGTCAAGGGCTAATTCCAACAAAAATACATGGTAAATATGATATATAATCTAATTTCACAAAACTTCATAGAGATCATTCATTGTAACCATACAAGTTCATGATTTCAAAGCATAAAAATAGATTCTTGAAATTTATGGGTGAAAGGGGCCCATGGATGAACATCACACATACTAAAATTGATGAATTTGTGACGGTTCTTGATGATTTTATTGAGAATTGATCTTGGATTCTTTGTTTCTTTTGAAAGGGGCTAGGGTTTTGGTTTGTTCTTGAGAGAGAATGTATTCTGTTGAGAGAGTTTATAAATAGAATAACTAATTATGCCTTTTGGGACCCTTAATCACGTGTTATGGACCATTTGGGTGAAAGGAAAAGACCCAAATGGTCTTGAAAAAATGAGACAAAAAGATGAAAAATATGAGGCAGGTGCTAGAGCATGCGTTGCGGGCTCTGGTCCGCCGAAATGGCGCACGCGCTGCGGGCTCTGTCGCGGGTACCACTAGTAGTGCATTGGAGGGTGCACTGCGGGCTTATCCTGGTGCTGCTACTGTTTTGGTGATCCAAACACACCCTTACACTCGTCCAAAAATTCTAAAACTCACCCGAGGTATATTATCGATAACTCGATCATGAATCAACTTAAAATTTTTCATTCTGGGGTCGGGAAGGTCGGAAATAAAATCATCAAAGTTTAATGGCTTTAGAAATGACTAAGTCCTAACACTTAGTGAAATTTCTAAGTCTTTGACCCCTTTAACATGAGATAGTGAGCTAAATTGAGCTAGGATCTTACTGGGTCTTACAATGGTGTGCCAGTGTCTATCATCTTAGATCGAGGTTCAGTGTTCATATCTCACTTTTGGAAGACCTTATAGGATAAGTTGGGTACTCGACTTGATCTTAGTACAAAGTTTCACTCCAAAACTGATGGGTAGTCAGAGCAGACTATTTAGGTTTTGTAGGATATGCTCTGTGCTTGTATTATGGATTTTGGTGGTAAGTGGAAGAAACATCTAGCTTCGGCAGAGTTTGCATATAATAACAACTACCATTCCAGTATTGATATGGCTCCTTTTGAGGTTTTGTATGGTAGGCATTTTCGTCGTCCAGTTGGTTGGTTTGAAGTTTTTGAGATTAGACCTCAGGGTACGGACTTGCTTCATAAATCATTGGATAAGGTTCGGATTATTCAGGATACACTTCGAGTAGCTTAAAGTAGGCAGAAGAGTTATACGGGTCATAGATTTCGTGTCTTGAGATTAGGATTTCATACTTTTGAGCAATTTCTTCCATTTCTAAGCTTAGGTAAGCTTCTAAACACCTATTTCAACTACTTTACCCCAATTTTATCATCTAATTTTTGTTTTAACATGGATTAAAGTGAAAAATTAGAAATTTTGGCCTGGAATGCCTAAAACTTCTATTTCTTCAACTCAAACCCCGTTTTTAACCCATTTTCACTTAGTAAGTTTCTAATCTTATAATTATCAATTTTCTCTCAATTCATCCTCAAAACAACTTCAGATTCTTGATTTCAAAAAGGATTTTTGGGAATTTTGTTGGTAAATCTTAAATATGAGTTTTCTTCAATTTGGACCTCGTTTTAAACTTATTTTCACTTGGGTTTTCAGCTATAGACTCCTAAAAATATAGAGAGCATGTTTTAAAATAAAATTATGATTTTTCCCTTCTTTTTCAAAAACCCATTTCAGGGGTTCATTTTGACCCCGACTTAAAAATAGGCAATATGAGTATCGTTGTCTTTCTTTTAATGGGTAGATTCTATATTTCCATGTTTTAGTTGATTCTGGATCTTTTTGTGGGGAGTAAGGCTTTGGATTAAAGTCTTGCGGACTAATTTTTTGGCATTCGATATAGGTTATGGCTTAATTTTCTTCAGGCTGGGCTGGATAGTTAATATTGATACAACATCATGTTAAGCATGTGAGAACCAATCATAAAAATGGATATGTTTATCGTATGTTGACCATGTGGGGGCCTATATGTTGATCTATTTGGTATATTTTGAAACATTATGTGTTATGTGTGACCGTGTAGGGTCCTATATTGTAACACCCCATATTCAAGTACATGTATTGGCGTATTCAAGTACGTGTATTGGTCTTATTTATATGGAATTAATTTTTTTATTTTATTTATACCGAAATTTGCCCGTCGATGGTTCCATGAGAAGGTTATTGAATAAGTTTTCCAACGATATAAAGATTTCCAAAAACGGATAGGTTTCGGATATAATCGAGCACGTTCGAAACTATAAAACGGTGGCCGGGATATTTGGGAATAGTAAATGTGTCGGAAAATTTCCTGCACACGAACTACTGAGGCCAGCCGAATTTTTGGGTCAACTTCGAATGATCATAACTCCCTTAATATAATGAACTGGGAGAGCTGTGACCTATGAAAAGAAAGATCTTTGAGTCTTCTTTCCAATGCAATTGGTTTCATCCAAATCCAACGTCTAAGTAAGGATTTATACTCGTTTTACTTCAGCCTATCAAAATAGATTTTTAGGGTCAACTTCAAACAACCATAACTCCTTGTACAGGACAAACTGGGTGGCCTACTTTATATGAAATGAAATCCCTTTGATTTATCTTTCCAACGATACCAATTTCACCCAAATCCGATATCGGAGCAAAGAGTTATGGTCGATCTACTTTAGCTTATCAAAACAGTCCACCAAAGGCCAGATTTGACATTATTTAAATTTTAAAGGCATTTTGGTCATTCCCTATTATATTATGGACGGGAATATGTGTATATATACATGTATATGAGTTCAAAAACTCATTTTCATCATCAATCATTGAGAAAGAACAAACCCTAGCCAAATTTGACCTTTAAATTACTTTTGATTCAACCGTAGAAATTTTAAAGTAATCCGATAACTGCGTTTGTCATCTACAGAGCTTCGAACGACACCTATTATTTGGGAAAATAGGATTGCATAATCAAGAGGTGAATTCTAAGGTATGAATATTGTTTGCCTTTGTTCTCTTCCATATGTATATGTGTGATAGAGGATTATATGTATTGGTTGTTATTGAAAGGTGATGAAAATAGGGTTATGGACTATTTTGCATGGTTTGGTTGTATTGAATTGTGGAAGGTAGATATGGTAATTGAGTTATGTAAGGTGGATATGGTGATATACTATTGAATTGATGATTATTTATGTCTATGGCTCAATTTGATTTAATGGATTGGTTGGAAGGATAAATGAATCCAAACGTGATATTGGAGGATGTTGTATGAATATGCATGGCATGTGAATGTAATTGGAGTATAAGAGGGTTAAAGTGACACCCTTTATGGTGTAATTAAGGCTTACTACTTAACCACTAGTTTGGTGAATTCAAATAATTGAATTGTGATGTTTGGTCGCTAATACTAGATTGCTATATATGTTCATTGTAGATAAGTAATCCGAAAAGACGAGAAGTCCATTTGGGACTAGTATTGAAGGTTGACAGTCAGGTATGTAAAGCATACTCTATACCATGTCTTTGGCATGAAAGTGAACAATTGTTCTATTAAGAAAGTTTCCAAAGTTATTCAGTAACATGTGATCCACAATGGTTTTGTATGATGTCCTACGTTACCAATGAACTTATTTCCACCGTACAAGATGTCAAGACATTCCAATACTTACTTGTTTTCCAAATCTTACATGTTTATTGCACTAATGAATGTCAGAAGGTATCCGGTTACTCAAACAAGATCCATGTGCTATTAATGACTCCAAAATATTTCATTGATATACCAATAAGTTCCTACTTCATTGTTATGGCATTGATGACTCTAAAACACTTCATTGATGTGCCAATGAGTTCTTACTGCATTGTTATTGCATTGATGGTCTATTTATATGTCTCTTATTGATGTATCATTATTTCAAAGTATCAAAAATGCGGTGGCAACCGAAATAACAATCTCAAAGATTAATTGGACTAAGTGATAGAAGTTCTCTCTTATCGGGTGGTATCCCAGGGGCATAAGCCTATTATGGGTCGATCCTTATTTATGTGTTTATGGGTGGTATCCCAGGGTCATAAGCCTATCATGGGTCGATCCCAGTTGATATGTACTGGAGGCATCCTAATGGCCATAGTACAGTACAGTAATGATTACAAAGATAATAAGAACGAAGGTAAAGTGATTGAATAAATACAATGTACAGGTTGTCACAAGTTATAGTAAGTGTGGTCCACTCCTATTATGATTTATTTACTTGTTTCTGATTTCTATTGAGCTCCTATATCATATGTGATTATCTACAGCTTTACATACTCAGTACATATTTCGTACTGACGTCCCCCACGGGGGGGTTGCATTTCATGCTGCAGGCACAGGTACCTCAGCTCATACACCGCACAAGTAGGAGCCAGGATATCCAGCTGCTTTTGGTGAGCTCTAGTTTGCTTCGGGGCTTTCCGTGTCATATCCAATCACTTTTGGTATTGTATAGAAGTTAGTTATATGGCGGGGTGTGTCCCGACCTTAGTTAAACTCTGTGTATTATTTAGAGGCTTTGTAGACCTAATGTACAGTCAAGGTGGTGTTTTATTAGTAGACGTGATGGCTCCAACGGTCAAGTATTGTATATACATATATATGTGTGCTCGAGCTTATACAGGTGATTATTTCCTTTTATATGCGACATGATGCTATCTGAATTTTGGGTTGTTATAAAGGTATGCATGGGAAGTATAAGGTTATGAGCTGGTTCTCCCGGGCCTCCTCGATTACGGGTGCCAGTCCGCCCCAATAGGATTTGAGGCGTGACAAAAGTAGTATCAGAGAAGTTCGTCCTAGTGAGTCTACAAAGCCGTGTCTACGTAGAGTCTTGTTTATCGGTGTGTCGTGCACCACATCTATAAACAGGAGGCTATGGACATTTAGGAATTGTTTATTTTCTTCATGTCTTAGATCGTGCGATAGATCCTATATTGTATATGAAGTCATAGTTGACCACTAAATCCGTTTGTTTCTCTTATTATAGTAATGATGCCGGTTACCAGAAGCAAGAATACCGGTAAGCAAGTAGATGTGGCTGTCGAAGAGGGGACTAGTAAGTCACCCACTATACCAGCTAATCAAAGTGAGGCTCCAGCTGAGCATGCATCAGAAACTTCTTCCACTCCGGAAGAAATAAGGGAGAGGAGAACTATATCCCCAGAGCCACCTATTAATGCTGTTGATCAAGATCTTAGAAATGCAGTGCAACTTTTGACTCGTATAGTTACTGGACAAGCCATTCCTACCACGGGTCCTGGTGGTACAGATAGGGCGGCTAGCCTTCGAACACAGGATTTTCTTAAGATGGATCCTCCCACTTTTACTAGATCAGATCTTAACGAGGACCCACAGGACTTTATTGATCAAATTCAAAGGGCCTTAGATGTTATGCATGTAACGGGTAGAGAGACCGTGGAGTTAGTGTTGTATAGATTTAAAGGGGAGGCTATATATTGGTACGAGGACTGGAAACGATATAGGGGTATTGATGCACCCCCAGCTACTTGGAAAGAGTTCAAAGAGGTATTTCTTGATCATTATCTTCCATTTGAGATTAAAAATGAATTGTATGCGGGTTGATGAACTCCCCATGGATCCTATGCTGGGAAGCTTTAGCTCCATGAGTGTATATGGAGGTTGTGTGACAATCTCATGCATTTCATCATCCTCATCATTTTCATTTCATTTACCTTATTGTGCTCATGTTGTGATTGTATTGTTGTCTTTGACTTGTTATCTATTCATTTGTTCTATCTACTTTTACTTGCACTTGATGTTATGTGTATGTTTGTTCTTATTTTCTTTACTTGGATGTGGTATAAACGTATATTGTGTTCCTTTCTTGTACCTTGCTGTAATATATATGAGTACTATAGAACTGTTAATAGAGACAGTGTGGGCTACCGTTGTGGAACATTTTCTGGTTGTAGGTTATGTGCCCATAGTGTGTATTTTGTATGCTTTATTATACACTTTGCTCAGTTGGCCTATTATACCTACTGAGTATAAGTGGACCATTCTCACTTCTACACTTCCTTTTCGGTGTAGATCCTGGTTCGGGTGCACCGCACATTGATTGATTTGAGAGATTTCGGAGCTATTCAAGGTAGCAGTTGGATTTCTTGCGTCAGGAGTCGACCTCTATTTTTTTTTTAGACTATGTACTTACCAGTGTTCAGAGATCGAGTTGTTCCTTGTTGATTATCTTTATGTATTATGATTCTTGAGTTGTACTAGTAGTTCTTATATTGTCATACCAGGTTTTGGGAGTTTGGCACGATATCTTTGGTTTTATACTTTCTGCTATTGTTACATTGATATGGTTCGGCTTCATTCTAGAAGCATTGCCTTGGGTTTGGATGTCATTTTATCTTTTGTATTGGTTTGTGTAACAGGCTTACTTGTCAAGATTCGCCGCGACAAGTACCATCGTGACCCTTGTTTTTTAGGTCGTGATATTAGGGCTCGTTTGGTATGAGGAATAAGGTATAACTAATATCGAAATTAATTTTAGGTTAAACTTATCCAATGTTTGGTTGGGATAAAATCCATGAGACAACGCTATCAAAATTAGTTACCTTGGGTTGTAGTGCGATTTTTACCTCCCCTTAAGGGTGGGATAATCTCAAAATAATTAATCCAAGATAACTTATTTCCTAACCAAAATACCCCTAATTGCTTACATATACAATTTGCATTTCACTTGATTTGATTATAACTTTAGTAAATGACCAGAGGTTATGCAGATTCTTGCATAAATTGGTGTTGATCTATTAAGGAAAAAAGATCAAACATACCCCTCTACTTTGATTTAGTAGTTAAATTTACCCTTTGTTATACTTTAGAGACAAATATATCCCTTTCATTATAGGGTCAAATATACCCCTCCCATTAAGAAACTTAATAAAAAATGTCCTTCATTTTAACGATTGTCCATCATGACCTTTTAAGATCTAACGTGGCCTAACATTTGAGTGAGGTGGATGCCACATGGCATGCCACCTTGCCATATTTTTATTTTTTATTTATATATTTACAAATTCACTTCTCTTTATCCCTAACCCAAAAATAATTCAATCTTTTGAATTTATAGAATATTTATATCAACTTCGGTAATTGAAGTTTAGATGATAGGTAAAGCTTAGTTGTGGTCCAATTGCTTGGTTTTGATTTCTGAATTCAACTCAATTATTATATGATAGTTAGCATTGTTCATGAGATTTCTCTCCTTTACCTTAGCTTTTCTTATAACGTTGTCTGCACAATTCTAGCAGTACTAACAGTGCGCCATTTAAACATAACCACTACCAATTTTTGCCTCCTCAAATTCATTCATCAAAACCAAATTCCTAAAACTTAGTAGCAGCAACAAAATTGCTTCAACATCCCTACAAGTGTCGATGTCACCAATCACTTGAAAAGCAAATGCAGCAGTGGTGCTTGAGCTCAGTTCGTACGACGACGACGGCAGAAGCGGTTGCGACGTAGTAGCTTGTTAGTGCATTGTTAAACAACTGATACTGACCTTGAGGTCATCGCCCGTGCCGAAAAAGACCTTATCTTGAGGATCTCATTTTTTGGGATTAAGAATGGAGTTTTAAGCAGATGTGAGATATGACTATTGGAGATCTGTGAAGAAAAAGAGATAATAGACATGGAGCTTTTGAGATTTGAGAAGAGAGATAAAGAGAAAAAGTTGAATTTATTTTGAATTAGGGATTTTGTAAATGAACAAAGAGTAAAAGAAAAAAGAAATAAAAATCTGGCAATAAGGTGGCATGCCATGTGGTGTTTACGTCACTCAAATGTTTGGCCATATCAGATCTTAGAAGATCGTGGTGGATAACCGTTAAAATGAAGCGCATTTTTCGTTAAGTCTTTTAATGGAAGAGGTGTGTTTGACCCAATAGTATAACAAAGGAGTATATTTAACTTTAAATATAACGAAGGGTAAATTTAGCTATTAAACTAAAGTAGAGGGGTGTTTTCAACCCTTTCTCCATCTATTAACACAATTTGGCTAGTATAGACGTCTTTAGATTTGGGCTTTGGAGTTTTAAAGCTTTATTTTCCAACCATAACGTATATTTACTTTGCATTATCTGTCTACAATATCAACTTATTGTATATATTCACTAGTGATAGAATATAACCTACATATATATTGTTATTCTCGTACATACTAATCTCATAGTAAGATGTTATCTCAACAACTCTTACTATTTGAAAAATTTGAACTTTATGTAATCTCAATCTGAACATAAGCGGGCCAAACTATCTTAAGATGGTCTTCCATACCATACGCTATTCTAATTAACCAACCCAATGACAGTCTCGATTATAATATGTTTATTTACCTATGACAGCCCAATAAGTTTTGGAATTGTTGATATAGAATTGAAGCTTGTTTGATTTATTTACCTATTTTTGATCTTCTTGCAAAGTTTTTTTTCCCTATCGTGTATCTCTAACGGTACTATGAAATATATTGTCCCTCATGAATGTTCTTTTGTATGTCATCGTCTATACAAGTGTTTTTTGGTGATGATATAACCAGGTTGGGGTAATTATTGGTGATGATACATGTGTATCTAGTAAAATACAAGTGTGATGCATTCAAACACAATGATATATAAGTGTTTTTTGGTGATAGTTGGGGTGATTTATGGTGATGATACATGTGTATATTATAAAATACAAGTATAGTACATTTAAATATGGTGAAATACACAAGTGTGTGTTGTATGTATGTGAAATACACAAGTATATAATGCATGCAGTTGTATGTGTGGCGTTTTGGGTGTATTGAAGTCTGTTATATGTGCTAATGCAACTTATACATAGTGCGGGTACAATATATCTTGCACGCAACAAATATAGTGGATCCAAATTTATTATATTCTGACGAATAATGCATACTTCCTATTTTTCATTTTATTTAATCCATGTTAATTTGACATTCTTCTTAAAAACATTTATCAAGAGTGTTGGCTTATAGGAATCCACCACAGGGGACAAGGTCCCTAAAACACTAGAACAGTAAATAAACAAGATAAATGTAAAATGCTGAAGATAAAGAACACTCAATATTTACGTGGAGGCCTCCTAGCTCAAGTGAGAAAAAACCACGACCTGTCTCACGAGATTTTCAGTAGACCCGACTATCTTCATGCCAATAATATAATGACAGACTCCAATAATCACAAGGATTAAACTCTTAATCCTATTCACCTTGTAAGACCTCTATTATAAAACTTGTGCAACAACTATACTATACCTTTCAAATCAACTAATTCTAATTGATTTCCTAGGTAACTCTACCTAGAATAACAGAACACATGATGAAAAAATCTTGACTACACTGAAATTGATCTGATAACTAGCTCTAGTTAACACAACTCAATCTAAGACATAGACAAGACTAATACCTACAAACTTTTATTATATAGGAGTAGATTTATAATTGTAAGAACAAAAGAAAATGACTCAAGAATTCAATAAAGTCTAAATGCACCCGATTAGGTAGGTTTTACTCGTCATATCTTCCTTTTATAAAAAAGAGTAAAACCTTAATGCCAGGTTAATTGTCTAGGTTTTAGCAGGCCGGCTGCAATACTGTTATAATGCTTCCATCCAAAATAGACAGTACAATTTACAGGTGTACAAATTTTTCTTTGACTCTTAAATCAGCATAACACAGACCAGGTCCCTCGCACTCTTGTTTGTAAATCATCAAAATCAAAATATAATATTTTCTCCGTTTTTTATGATAACAAACTACATAGACTATTTCCAGCTATTTCCCTGGTTAACCAGATTCCTTTAGTATGTGAAAGTTTCCCCTAGCTATAAGGCATCGAGTCGCCTGATGTGAATCGAGACTGCCTTGTCATTGATAGTATCTTCCCCCTTTGGCGTCTTATAAAAGTTATACTAGTAAATCAAGTTAAGAAAGATGCCCACTGGGGAAACACTAACATAAATGAACAAGGCCAAAAATAAGGATAAATGATGGATAAAAATAAATATTCCATTCATGAGGAAAAATGAGCACCATCATACATATTAAGCTTATTAAAAACATATAAAAGAACTGTTCCTAAATATCCACAGAGATAGAAAAAATGATAAGAACTAGGACAGTTTGAAGAGGGCTTAAGAAGTATGAGTCTTAGGAACAAGGGAATGAAGGACCAGGTCTATGCGTGCACTCTCACCTGCGCGCACATTGAGGAGTTTCTTGGTGATATCATTGACTTCAACAATAAGGATCTTGACTTTCTCATTATATCCTTGACTTGTGTCTTCAACTCTTTGTTTTCTTCATAAAATGCCTCAACTGTACTAGGTACTTCAACTGAAAGATGATGGACTGTGGCTTTTAAATTGAGAAATTTTAGAATTCCTTGTGGCCAACACCATAGTCATTCTTTCCAAGTCTGCAATTAGCCTTTTTTGTTGACCAATTAGTAAGGAGGCTGGTGATTTGGACTTGGTCTCCACTCTTCCTTTGATGCACCCATTTTCAATCAAAGTGAACAGGGTTAAGGTTTGCTTTATATACCCTGCCATTTCTTCCACATAATCAATCTTGAAGTGATCAAACACCTTATTTAAAAGATAACCATATGAAATTCCATGTTTTCTATCTGGAACAGTTATAACCATGTACATGTGTTCAATTATAATGGCCAGGAGATTAACAATTTCAAACAACTAACTGATTGCATAAGGAATATGTCTGATGTAGAAAAAAATATACGTTTTTCTGAGTGTAGAAATGGACCTTGTTGACCAGTTCAACTAATAACTAAAACTCCCCTTCAGAAACTTCTTCACCACCCCAGCTTGTGATTTTCCACCAACTTTGAAAGATTCCTTCACAAACTCAAGAGACAGGATTTTGTTCGTCACAAACCTAATACCTTTCACTGGAGCATCAAGAGTCTCTCCAATCATAAATTTATTAAGATGAATCTCGACACCTCGCATCATAGAAGATAATCTCAAACAGTCCTCAAAGGATTTTATTATATAGTAGAAATCCCTCACTTTCTTTTCATGAACAATAGGTACTGGCAAGTTAAATAAATGAAGCCACTCCTGAAATTTTAAACTTCAAACAACCCACACATCCCTTGACTTTTAAAGATACTTGGATCAAATACTCCTTCCTTCAACACCTTTTGTGTTTTGAGAACTTCACTCCTTTCCTCCCTAGCAAGGATCTTCTTAACTTTCTATACTTTTCTCCTTTAGGAGGAGGTACCTGGTCCCTTAGCATACTAAATTACTTGTGCAAAAGTAGTGGAGTCAGGTTTCGGACAAAGTCCCTCACTTCTCTTATGTTTGACTGTAGTTACTTTCTTTGAAGCAACCCTTTTGGGCTTTGTTAATCTTGTCACTAAGGTTTTCACAACAATTGTTCTCTTTCTTCTTTTCACTGTTGCAACAACAACATCAGAGTCAATGTCACTTTTCTTCTCTTCATCCTTAATGACTATTATTGCTTCATCTGGAACCACAACTTTATCAACCATTGTGGACTTTCTTAATATGCGTAGAGGCGAACTTTTTATCCTTTATAGCATCCCCCATGAATTTCTTTTTAGCCCTCAGTTCCATAACTCGGAAGTACCTTAATTGAAATATCAATTTACTTTTTTTCATTGACCCTCTTTGACACCTTTTCCTATGATATTAGATCATTACTAGTGTTATTCTCCTCCTCTTTATCCTCAATGAAGGTGGGAAAAAAATCTTTTGGAGGATTTCTAGATGCAGGAGTTCTATCATATATTAGTACAGGTTATTTATTAGGAGATATTGTCACTTGTGATTCACTAGCTCTTTGTTCATTTTCCATCTGAGTCAATTTTTAAATGACCAGATCATCCCATGCAATCAAAATATTTTAAGGGTTTCTCCTCTCATCAAGTAAATATCTTTCGAACATGTGTTCATCAACTAGAGGAGACTCAAAGGATTTGAGGATACGTAGTTGTCACGACTCGAACCAGGGCCTAGTCATGATGGGTATCTTAAGTCCACCGAGGACCGGAGGCTGCCCCCTTAGCCTACCCAATCAGAACATAATATTAATAACAACGGAAGATAATCAAAGTATAAGGATAAGACAGTTAATGTAACTCAAATAGGACTAAATATAAATAAGGAATAATCACCCACAATTTGTCCATGAAACCTCTAAACCAAAATACCAAGCTAGGTCGGCACATGCCCCCAACTATGGCCAAAAGGGTATCCAAAATATGAAAAAGAAACTGATAGGATTTCAATACTCATAAGGAAATCTATGAAATGTTCGGCCTTCCAGAAGAAGGAGGTTCACCACTCAACGCAGACAAACTAACAAACCAGAATCCATATTACGCTACACAGGGGTAAAAGAGATATCTTCGAAACCTACATTATGAAACAATGTAGCATCATAGGATGGTTAGCAGGGTGAGCGCTAGCATGTAACTCAGGATAGGGATAAAATAATGCCATTTTCCAAATCAAAACCACATCTTAATGTATATGTTCAAATACATGCATATATGTAAAAGATGATGGGATAGGGTACAATGTTTAAACATGATATTTAAAATCATTAACCTGGAATGTATAGCTATGCCGTCCATAAAAACCCACAAATTATATGGGTCCGGCTCCCCCCATCGAATGGGCCCCAACACATGTTAGCCACACGAATTAGAGAAATCCATGGAAGGGCCAGGAAATCTATGACCCCAGCCATTTCAAAGTATATATATATAGTGTGTGTGTGTGAACTATGCATACGGTCATAAAGACCCTCGTGCCGGTAAATATGGTTTCTAGTATTGGTCTCCCCAGGACCTCCACCTTCCTCGGCGAGCTACACAATCCCCTTTAAGCTCAAATTAAAATATTTACACATAACCCATACATTTATCCAGGAACTATTTATCAAGGCATTCACCATGGGTATCATCATACCAAAGAGCTTGCAAGTTTACAAAATTATGCCATTCCAATCATCCACCAACTTAGGGGAATCCATAACCCCCAAGCTCCAATTTAAAATCAAATCATGGCCACTAAGGACTTTAAAAACATTTATATTCCATTATCCTTTTATGTAATGCAATAGTTTCAAAAATGGTTATATCATTCACGTAACTATGTTTCAAAACCAATTCATAAGGTGGGTTAAGGTTATTACCAATTCCAAAATCAAAATCCATAAAATTTGGAGGAATCAACAACCCCCATTCCATTATACAAAAATTTAGGGGAATCCACGACCCCATTCCATTATCCACCCATGTACCCTATAAGTTCCAAAATACATTAATAAAGCGTAAACATGTAAACCATGGGAATACCATTTAAACAATAATAATCCAAAACCAAATATTAAAACCATATGAATACCAAACTATTGCATGCTAATATAAAAGTACAAGTTTAGGGAAGAGATACATACCTGAAAATACCTATAATTTGTAGAAGAAACCAAACTTTGAGCCCTACATGACCAACCCTTAGAAACCCTAGCTTTGTTCTTGACTTGAGAATTTGAGAGAGAAGAGAGTGTTTATGTTAAGTTTAATGGGTGGAAATTGGATGAAGGGATTGTTTTATGTCGTGGAATAGTGGTGGGTTAAGCGAAAAAGACCATCATGACTTTAATGAAATCATGCAGGAATTATAAAGCCCACTCGCTATGGGATGCGTAACAACTTATGATCACTGGTCACGAGTCATCACCGAGACTCGTAGCCTGGGCAGAAACTCAGGGCTTCCTTACTGGTTTAGTCATGAGTCCCAACCTACAACTCGTGACCTCACCCTACGACTTCTGGAGTCTAGTCGTTCCCAAGATAGCAACCTTAGGCCACCTCACTGGTAAGGTCACGAGTCTCTCACCACGACTCGTGACATTACCTCATGACAAAAACTTAGGGTAAACTTACTGGTTAGACCACAATTAGCTCTCAACGACTTATGATAAGTCTTCATAACTCGTTGCCTGAGTCGTACCCTGAGCAATAAACACCATTATTGAGAAAAATTTAGAGTTCAAACCCTGCGGTATTACATAACCCCCCAGGATCATTCATCCCCGAATGAGGAGTTAAGGTAACCTTTGGCACGATACCAGACAGAAAGCAACCACAAAACCATGAACAACACCTAAAAAATGATTAGAATAAGAGAAACACATACCTTACACATGATCATCCAACTCGAAGAACAAAAACATATACTTGGTCTTCATATCCTCTTCAGCTTCCCAGGTAGCTTCCTCCACCTTTTGATTCCTCCAAATGACTTTCACCGAAGCTATATCCTTAGTACTCAATCTACAGACTTGCCCATCCAAAATCTTAATTGGGGCTTTCTCATAAGACAAGGAATCCAAAATACCAATATTTTCTAAAGGGACAGTCAAAGAAGGATCACTCTGTTCATTTTTTCAACATCGATACATGGAAAACTGGATGAATGAAACCTAAACTCGAAGGTAAATCCAACTCATAGAAAACATTCCTACCTCTCCTCAAAATCCAATAGGGACCAACATAACGAGGATTGAGCTTTCCCTTTTTCCTAAACCACATCACACCCTTCATACGCAAAACTTTCAAAAACACCCAATCGTCAACCTTAAACTCCAGCTCCCTTCGCCTTACATCCATATAGGACTTTTGGCGGCTTTGGAAAGTCTTAAGCCTATCCTTAATCACCTTTACCATTTCTATGTCTTGGTGAACGAAATTAGGACCAAACAATCTAGTCTCACCAACCTCGAACCACCCAATAGGAGACCTACATCTCCTACCATAAAGAGCCTCAAATGGAGCCATCCCAATGCTAGAGTAATAACTATTGTTATACACAAACTCAATGAGAGGCAAACGATCCACCCAACTGCCTCTAGGTTCTAAATAGATGTTCCGTTTGTCCATCCATTTAAGGGTGGAAATCGGTGCTAAGGTTCAACTTAGTCCCTAAACCTCTTTGAAAAAAACTCTAAAAGTAAGAAGTAGATTGTGTACCTCGATCTGAAATAATGGGAATCGGTGCTCCATGCAACTTGACAATCTCTTGAATAAATAACTTAGCATAATCCTTTCTCTAATAGTTGGTCCTCATAGCCAAGAAGTGAGCCGACTTAGTCATCTTATTCATAATGACCCAAATCGAATCAAACTGATTGCGAGACCACAAAAGACCCATAATGAAATCTATGTTGATCATCTCTTACTTTCACATAGAAAACTCTATCTCTTGAGACATCCCACCAGGCCTCAAGTGTTCAATCTTCACTTGCTGACTGGCTATACACTTGTCCACAAAATTCACTGCATCCTTCTTCATATTGCTCTACTAATAGATTTACTTTAAGTAATGGTACATCTTTGTAGAACTCGAATAAATTGTATACCTAGACTCATGAGCCTCAGTCAAAATCCTCTCCCATAGATCATCATCATCAGGAACACACAACCTGCCTTGGTACCTCAAGATACCATCACCACAAATCTCAAAGTTTATGACCTTTTGTTGTCCCATATTATCCTTAATATGTATAAGAATGAGATCCAAAATTGGCTTCTCTTTCACCTCAGCACCAAGAGATAATTTGACCACTACCTGAACAATTACCCCTCCATCCTCAGAGTCTAAATAATGAACACCCAAATTGGTCAACCAGTGAATATCTTTCACCAATCCTCTCTTCTCCTTATCCACACATGACAAATTCCCCATAGATAACCTGCTAAGAGAATCAACAACCATATTAGCTTTACCTGGATGGTAGTGAAGACTTGTATCATAATCCTTGAGTAGCTCCAGCCACTGCTTCTGCCTGAGATTAAACTTTTTCTAAGTGAACACATACTGCAAGTTCTTATGATCAAAATAAAGATCCTTATGCACCCAATGCAAATAATGACTCCAAATCTTCAAAGAAAAAACCACAGTCGCTAACTCCAAGTCGTGAGTCAAATAATTCCTCTCATAAACCTTAAGTTGTCTAGAAGCATAGGCCACAAACTTACCATGTTTCATCAAGACACAACTTAGTCCCACATGGGATGCATCACAATAAACAACAAACCTATTAGTACTCTTAGGCAGGGTCAAAACTAGCACAAAAGTCAACTTATCCTTCAACTTCTCAACACTACCCTCATAAGAATCGGGCCACAAAAACTTAACCTTTTTCTGAGTCAACTTAGTCAACAAAGCAACAATGGATGAGAATCTCTCCACAAAACTTCTATATACCCAACCAAGCCTAAAAAGCTCTGAATATCAGTTGGGGTCGTGGGTTAACGCTATTTATAAACCACCTTAACTTTCTGTGGATCCACTTTGATCCCTTCACTAGAAACAACATGACTAAGGAAGGGCGCAATATCCAGCCAGAACTCACACTTAAAAATTTTAGCGTACAACCTATGATCCTTAAGAGTCTGCAGCACAATTCAGAAGTGATTGGCATGATCTTCCCCACTCTTAGAATACATGAAAATATCATCAATGAAGACTATCACGAACAAATCCAAAAATTATCTAAACATCAAATTCATAAGAACCATAAATGCAGATGAAGCATTAGTCAACCCAAATGACATAACTAGGAATTCATAACGACCATATCGAGTTTGGAAAGCAGTCTTAGGAATATCAAACTCTCAAATCTTTAACTGATGATAACTTGAACAAAGATCAATCTTAGAAAAGCATCTAGCACCCTGAAAATGGTCAAAAAAATCATCAATCCTAGGAAGAGGATACTTATTCTTCACCGTAAGCTTATTCAAATGCCTATAATCTATACACATCTAGGGGTGGGCATGGTATGATGTATACCGAATACCAGACCGAAATTGAAATTTTTTATACCGCGGTATGGATGTTATGGTATTTGATATGGTATTTGGTAGGAATTTTAAATTATTTTGGTATTTGGTACGGTATTTGGTATTTATGCAATAAATATCGAAATACCGTATACCATACCAAAGTTTTTTAATAACATATAAAACCCATATATATATTATATTTAAGATTATTAAATATATTTATATATCATCCATTAGCCAACTGAACACAAAAGTAGCTTTTATTAAGAAATAATTTTTTTGGGAAGCTTATTATTTAGGAGTACTATGCTTAAGATTAGGTACTGTTGTTCAGAGTTTGCATCTCGGACTATTCAATCGTGATTGAAATGTTATTTTTTTGTAATTGATTAACAAAGATAGTTGTTAGCCTAACATGATTGAGACGTTTTTAAAATTTAAAGTTATAATTTTTTTTATATGAATATATGTAATTAGAAATCAAATAAAGTATGGTTACTGAACTACCATACCGTAAAATACCGAAACTGGATTTAAAAATACCAAACCATACCAACTAATTTGGTATGGTAATGGTATTGTTCTTTTGGATACCGAAAACCAAAGTTAACATACCGAAGTTTAAAATATCATACCGTACCACACCATGCCCATCCCTATACACATCTGAAGAGACCCATCTTTCTTACTCACAAAGAGCATCGGAGCACCCTACGGGGAAACACTATAGTGAATAAAGCCCTTATCGAGGAGTTTCTTTAACTCCTCCTCTAACTCTTTCAATTCAGCTGGAGCCATTCTATAAGGAGGAATAGAGATAGTCCAGATATTCGATAAAAGATCAATCCCAAAGTCTATTTCCCTATCAGGAGAAATTCCAGGAAAATCCTCAAAAAATACTTCAGGAAACTCATTGACAACAGGGACAGATTGCAAAGAGGGACCCTCAGAACTAAAATCCCTTAACCCAAACTAGATGATATAGACACCCCTTAGAGATCAACTTTTGGGCTCTAATATAAGAGATAAACCCCCCTTTAGGAACTAAAGAACTTCCATCTTATTCAATTATAGGTTTCTTAGAAAATTGGAAACTAACCTTTCGGGTCCTACAATCCAAAGATACATAGCACAAATGAATCCAATCCATCCCTAAGATAACATCAAAATCCACCATATCAAGCTCTACCAAAACCACTAGTGCCTCCCTATGAAAGATACACACCGCAAAACCCCTATATACCTTTCTAGCAACTATAGAATCACCCACTGAGGAAGAAATAAAGAAGGGGTTAGAAATACTTTGGGGACCAAAACTAAAATGTAAAACCACATAAAGGGTCACATAATAAAGGGTAGACCTTGGGTCAAGCAAGCAATACAAATTATGAGAGAAGAGTTATAACGTACCAGTAATAGCATTAGGAGATGCCTCAGATTCTTGATGGGTGGCAAGAGTATAAAGACGACTCCTGCCACTGTCGGTACCAAAAGTGGCACCTTTTAGTACAAGAGCTGAAAAAGTGGCAACTGGGACCTTATTAGCCCCCGTGGAAACTTTAGCTGCCGAATAATGTCACTGCATATGACCGACTGACCACAATTATAGCACTAATTCCTTCCTTCATCACAATAACCATGGTAAAGCTGACCGCAAATCTACAAGAAGGATAAGGTGAGGTTGATTGAGTTCCACTAGCGTGAGACTGGGCACCCTATACTTTATGACCACTACTAGCTTAGAAGCGATGATCACTAGACGGCTTAGGATAAGAAGCACTAGCCACAAAAATATGAACTAGAATTTCCCCAAGTCTTCTTCTTGGTCCACTGTTTACCATCCCTTCCACTAGCTTGCCGACCTCCACCCTGCTCTAAATACCTGAACTTTTTACTCTGTCTCTCCCCAATCTCTACATATTTCTTTTGTTTATCCTCAACCTGCTATATATACACCACAAGGATGGAATATCCATGTAATTAGCCTTAAACTCCAGTATTAGAGCATGGGACAAGCCAGAAGTAAATTTTCTCATCTTCTCCCTTATAGAAGACATCAATTCTAGAGCATAACGAGACAACTACTGAAACTTCAAAACATACTCTTTCACACTCATCTTGCCCAACTTTAAATTCTCAAATTCCTCTGCCTTAGCTTTACTCAACTCCTGAGAAAAGAAATGATCAAGAAAACCCCTCGAAAACCTATCCCACCCAGCCGGCTCAGTATTATTACCTCTTAACTACTCCCACTCTTTATACTACTAATAAGCTACATCCTTCAACTGATACACAACAAATTGTACACCTTCAGAATCAATAGCATACATCACCCTGAATATCTTCTCTATCTCATCAACAAACCCTTTAGGATCCTCCCCAACCTTAAAGCTTGTAAAGGTTGGGGGATTCAATCTCATAAATTGTCTAACTCTAGTAACCTCAGAAAAAGGAGCAACAGAATGAACGCGATTCAACTGACGAGACTAAGAGGTCACCAACTGCATAAGAAAATGAATTAACTGAGAGAAGTTTGCATTAGAAATATCACCCTGAGGCATCGGGGCATGAGTATCATTATCCCAAAAGGCCATAGAAGGACTAGTGGGAACTGATGGAACTCCACTAGGGGCAGTACAAATAAGAGTAGGGACCCTAGACCGGGTCTGCACTCCATAGACAGGGTGAGTTCTATCCACATTATCTTCAGGAAGGACAGAGGGTCCGACAGAGTTTATACAAACATTAGATCTTTGAGGTGGCATGATTTGAATAAATCGGAGTTAGGGAAATTCAAGACACCAGACTTTATAGCCTAAAAATAGAGCATAAGAAAGGGAAACATTCCTAAATACCTTATAGCCTCTCTCTTATAAGTGTGGCGCACTACACGCCTATAAAAGAGACTCTACTTAACCCGAATTTGTGGATACCTAACGACCCTAAACCTAGGATCTAATATCAAGCTTGTAATGGACCCAAACTAGGGCCTAGTCATGACGTGTATCTTAAGTCCACCGAGGACTGGAGTCCACCCCCGTAGCCTAGCTAATCAGAACACAATATAAATAACATCAGAAGACAACTAGAGTATAAAGATAAGATAGTTAATGTAACCCAATGGAACTAAGAGTAAATAACCAATAACCGCCCATACTTTATCCACAAAACCTCTAAACTAAAATACCAAGTTAGATCGGGATATGCACCCGACTATAGCCGAATGGAAATCGCAAATATGAAAAAAAATTGATAAGATTTTGATACTCATAAGAAAAGCAATAAAATGTCTGACATTTCATAATAAGGAGGCTCACCACTTCAACACAGACCAACCGACGAACCATAATCCACCTAATATTGCACAGGGGTAAAAGAGATGTCTTCGGATCCTACATTATGAGACAATGTAGCATCCTAGGGTGGTTAGCGGGGTAAGCACTAGCATGTAACTCAGGATAGGGACAAAATAATGCCATTTTTGAAAACAAAATCACATCTCAATGTACATGTTCACATACATGAATGTATATATATATATATATATATATATATATATAAGATGCTGGGAGAGGGCACAGGGTTTAAGCATGAGATTTAAAATCATTAACCAAGATTGTGTAGCTCTAACCATCCTATAAACTAGGTCTGCTTATTGGGCAAATCGGACGGATAAATATACTTAACAGTTTGATTTATCATATATCAGCTTTTAAATATACTAATCCACTAGCCAACCAATAAGATATCGATTGGTTCAATTTGGATTGGTAATTATCGGGCAGTTAATGGGCGGTGTATTGGCTCCACCATTTTATGCTCCCTTCTTTCACTTTCACAATTTCACTAACCAATATATTGATCTTCCACAAAACTATTTTTCCTACTCTATTTAAGCTTATAATTCTGTAATTTAAATCATAGTAAAAAATACATAAAAGCTTAAATTTTTTAGGGCGCATAAGCATTTATTTAACAAATATTAACCAAAATATACTTCAAGTATGCATATTTATATATTAGAAGTGAAGACTAGTGTAGTATGATCCAAACTCCAGACTAAAAAGCTAGTAGATCTGTGAGAAATTCAACTTGCAAATCGTATCAAGTCATATAACTATGATGCCTATGAGCTAGCTAATAAAACATATTGCTCTCTTGTCATAATCGAAAGTTCAAAATAGATAGCAAATCAACTTGTTTTGGTTTAATCTTTAAGGAGCGACGTTTTGGTTTGATCAATATTAAGGAGCGGTAGGATATTAAATGGATCTTTAAGGTTAATTATAGGTACTTTAAAGTATATAGCTAATGATAAAAGTTAATTATAATAGTTCTTAATGGGTTAACGGTTTACCTTATAAGAAAGTTAAGTAATCCACCCCCACACCGATAAACCATTAACTATAAAATTTTAATCTGTTTTCCAGCCATTATTCTGATAATCCAATACCATTAAGTCAATAAGTCAATTTTACGGTTGTCTTATTATTTACGGTTCGATTTTGAACAGCCCTACTATAAACACCCATGGACTATAAGGGGTCAGTTCTCCTCACTGAATAGCCTCGGTGTGTATTAGCCGTATGATTCGGAGAAATTCATGGAAGGGCTAGGGAATCCACGACCCCAACTATTCTCTCTCTCTCTATATATATATAGTGTGAACTATGCAAACATTCATAAAGACTCCTATACCGGCAAACTTGGTTTCCAGTATTGGTCTCCTTGGGACCTCCACCCTCCATGGCGAGCTACACAACCCTCTTTAAGCCTAAATTAAAAAAATTACACATAACCCATACATTTATCTAGGAACCATTTAGTAAGGCATTCACCATTGGTATCATCATACCAATAAGCTTACAAGGTGACAGAATCACGCTATTCCAATCATCCACCAACTTGGGGGAATCCACGACCCCCAAGTTCCAATTTAAAACCAAATCATGGCCATTAAGGCCTTTAAAACTATTTATATTTCATTAAACTTTTATGCAATGCAATAGTTTAAAAAATAGTTAAATCATGCACGTAACCCTGTTTCTCCTTTGCGGATTTAAGAGCCAGAGTTTTCTCTTTCTTTGGTTTCTTCTTCTCCGGGTCTTGTTGCCTTTTCAATTTATGTGTCCTTAAATTGCCAATCAATTTATCCATTGTAAGAGCCTTGAGATCTCGAGACTTCGTGATAGCATTGATTTTGCTTTTCCATGACTTAAGTAAGACATCAAGTATTTTTCTCACCTATTTATTGGGTGGGATTACTTCTCCAAGACAGTGCAACTCATTTCTAATTGCAGTGAACCTAGTGTGCATTTCTTGACTGGTTTTGCTTTCTTTCATAGTAAAGGCTTTATACCATGTAGTGAGCATATCCATTTTGGACTTCCTGACTTGGCTTATTCTCTCATGAGCAATTTTTAGAAAGTCCCAAATCTCTTCTACTGATTCACATGCAGATATTCTGTTGTATTCATCATACTCCTTTCATGTCTTGGGGACCAATTTCGTAATGTTTACTTCCTTGAGTTTCTTCATGGAATTATGTGGTCCATCACAGATAATATCACACAACTCATTGTGTTCCACCATTATGAAATTGTGCATTCGAGTCATCCACCAACCATAATATTGAGCTTTAAAGCATAGAGGTTTGGTGGTTGATTGACCTTCCTCTAGATTGAGTGGTGCAGCCATCTACATAGGATCCTCTTTAGGTGTTAACTATTCCGAGAGTACTCGCTCTGATACCAATTATTGGCTTATACGAGTCCATCACAAGTAAAGGGACCAGGTTTCTTACACATTAGAACAGTAAATAAACAAGATAACCGTAAAGTACTGAAAATAAAGAACACTCAATATTCATATAAAAATATCCTTGCTCAAAAGAGAAAAAATCACGATATGTCTTATAGGATTTCCAGCAAACTCCACTATCTTCAAGCCAAAAGTGTGATTATGGACTCTAATAATCACAAGGATTAATATCTTAATCGTATCCACCCCATAACACTTCTATTATAAGACTTGTGCAACAACTCTACTACACCCTATAAATCAATTAACTCGAGTTGATTCCTTAGAAAACTCTACCTAAAATGACATAAAACATGATGAAGAGATCTTGACTACACTGAAGTTGATTGGATAATAAGCTCTAGTTAACACGACTTAACCTAAGACATAAACAAGACTTAATGCCTACAATCCTTTATAACACAAGAGTAGGTTTCAATTGTAAGAACAAAAGAAAACAACTCAAGAATTCAACAAAGTCTAAATACAACTCGATCAGGTCTCTTGTTAAATGTGAGCAGTAATCTTGTGAAAAGGCTTTTGCTTGAGAGATAAATCTTTTGATTCTAAAAGCTAGGTTTTTCTCATGTCACATCTTTCTTCTATAAAAGAGAGCAAAACCATATTGCTACACTATTTGTCAAGATTTTAGCGGTCTAGCTATAACCCTATTGTAGTGCTACCAACCAAAACAGACAGTACAGTTTACAGTTGTACAAAGTTTTCTTTGACTCTTAAATCAGCACAGCATAAATCAGGTCCCTTGCACTCGTGTTTGTAGATCATCAAACCAAAATACAACAAAGATTTTATTTTACTTAATTAATCTTATTAATTATGCTTTAAAAATTTAAATTTGATAACTATTTAATATTTTATGTAGTCATTGAATAATAAAGATAATATTGAAAGAAAAAATAATACTCCCTTCATTCAAAATTACTTGTTCCTTTTTGGTCTGTCACGAAGAAAATAATTATTCGTATACTGACTTTATCATATTACCCCTATTAATTGATATAAATCCAAACATATTTAATAAAATGATTCCAAATCAATATATTAAGTGAAGTACTCGCTCCGTTCGCTTTTACTTGTCACTTATTTTTTAATTGTATTTTTATTTTTACTTGTCATTTTTGACATATCAAGAAAAGACAACTTTTATTTTTCTATTTTATCCTTAACATTAATTATTTTTTCTCCATATTAATTTCAATACACAATAATAAATATCATTTAATAGGGGTAAAATAGTAAAATAACTATACGAATAATTTTCTTAATGAATATGTTAAGTCAAAATATGACAAATAAAAATGAAAAGAGAAAATAAGTTTTAAGGGGTTAATGAATGGGTTTATGTCAACACCCAAAATTAATATTGGTGCTATGGCAAATGTGAGGCCATTGAAGGTTTTCAAAAAGTCTTACTCCACTATTCAAGTTAACTCAATGCTAAGCAATAAATAGATTAAGGGTATAATAGATTTTCTTTGTTTTTTTTTTTTTTTTGTTGTGGCAAAAATGACGTAAAAAATATAATTTAATTAGAAAAAAGGTGACAAATAATTCTGAACAAAGGGAGTAAACTACTCTTGATTTCATAAACTGTACAAGCACTTTTTTCATTTCATTTTACTTGCTTCTATTAACTTATACACTTTTTAATTAAACTTCAATTAAAAGTATATTTTATTAAACTAATCTTATTAATAATTTTTGAAAATTTACTACTACTACTACAACTAAAGTAATTTAACAATTAAAGTAACAACAACATACTCAGTGTAATCTAACAAAGTAGAGTCGAGGAATTAAAGTGTACGCAGTCCATACCACTACCTCAGATGAAATAGAGAGACTGCTTCTGATAGATCTTGAGCTTAGGACAAATAATAATATAACAAATAAAAAATATAAAAATAAATAATAAAATAAGATAATAAAAGAAATAAGACACTGACATAGTAATACTATAAACTGTCTATTCGAAATCACAAACATCATTAGAATACTACGAACAAGAACCTATAAGAAAGTGCAGGTATAAATACAAACAAAGTACTCCTCCCTACTATTTCGGACGTACTCCTACCTAATAATCCTCTACCCTAATTCGCGTCCTTCATACCTTCCTATTAAGGGCCATGTTCTCACCCTCTCTCCAATATTTTTTTTGTCTACCTCTATCCCACCTAAAATCATCTATAGCCAGTTTCTCATACCTTCATACAGGAGCATTCGTGCACCTCCTTATCACATGTCCAAACCATCATAACCTCACTTCCCGAATTTGTCTTTCACTGAAGTGATTCCTACCTTCTCTAGAATAATCTCATTTCAAACCCTATCTCTTTTGGTAAGTCCACACATCCATCTCAATATCCTCATCTCCGTCACCTTCAATTTCTGGATATGAGAGTTCTTAACTGGCCAATACTTCGCTCCATTCAACTTAGTCGGTTGGACTGTTACTCTGTAAAACTTACCTTTAAGCTTAGTAGACACCTTCTTATCATGCAAGACTTTCGAAGCAAGCCTCTACTTCAACCACCTTGCACTAATACAATGCGTGACATCCTCATCAATCTCTCAATTCCTCTGAATCATAGACCCAATATACTTGAAACTATCCCTCTTTCGAATGGCCTTAGCACACTACGTCAGCCTCATGCGTCGAATCACTGAACTTACATTTCAAGCATTCCATCTTAGTCCTGCTCAACCTAAACCATTTGAACTCTAGAGTCTGTCATCAAACCCCTAACGTAGCATTAACTCCTCCCCGAGTCTCGCCAATTAATACAACATCGTCAACAAATAACATACATCAAGACACTTCCCCTTGAATATGCCGTGTCAAAACATTCATCACCAAGACAAATAAAAACAGACTAAGAGATGATTCCTGATACAATCCTGTCAAAATAGGAAAGTTCTCTGAATCTTCTCTTGCCGTTCTCACACGAGTATTCGCATCATCGCACATATTATAACAGAACTTTTACTATTTCATAAATTGGAAAGTAAATTGAACCAACTGTTTATATCTATATCTATATCTATATCTATAATATATTAAAAGTGTGAAGACCCTTTAAAAAGTGATTTTGAATTTTTTACCCTTCATTAAAAATTTTTACAATAGACAAAATCGTCTTTTTACTTTTTCTTTTTAAATTAAGGACATTAAAAATCAACTGCAAAATTTCCTTTTATATTTATTAAAGTCCTAATATTGAATTGGAGGAATAGATAGTAGTATAAATTTGTTTTGGTTTTGGTTTCATATTCGTAGGATGACCTAATTAATATAAACTCATCATATGGAATCCAATTGGTTCTAGCCGTAATATTTATATAGTAATCCTTATTTTGGTTAGATTTTATATGACAAATATGTGTTGAACAGCTAAGTATATTTAACTAAAAAAATTAGCAAAAGAAAACAAAAATTAACGTATGAAAAATTTAATATGAAGATTTTCCACTAATTGATAAGAAAATAGAAAAGGTTTAAATGAGTCATAATATATATGGTAAAAAAAATTATAGTATAAATTTAATAATTCTAAATCAATTAGAATTTTGCCTTATATAAAAAAAAAGTTCTAGAATTCTTTTTAAGTGATATTTTGGATCAAAATTTCTTCTACTTCACCTTTTCTTCTTATTTTAGTTTTGATTCAAATTTTTTTATTTATTTTAGTTCACGACTTTAAAGATTATATAATTAACAATTGACAATGAATTCTTTCCTTTTGATAATTTCTCGTGTTCCTCTTGCAGTTGAAAATTTTGAATCAAAAAATTGAATGAAATAAGCATGTTGCTGTCGAATAGAGTAGTCAAAAGATCAACGGTATATATCTCTTTTCTTTTTTTCTCTTTGTTTGATTGTGACTTAGTTTTAATGATGTTATTTGACTATATTTTGATATATTATTCCTTAATTTTATAGTTGAATCTTTAACTAATACTTATTTGTTGAATTTGAAATATAATACTTATGCAAAGCTTTATTTGAATGACGAACTTATAAATTAGTATAAATAACATAAATACCAACCTTTTAAAAGTAATTACACTCTCTTCCATTTTTTTAATTACTTTACTCTCTTTCCCTATTAATATACATAACATAGGCGACATATATATATGTGGGATTTTTGTAATATGTTGAGGGAGTTGAAATTTTTTGTAATATTGGAAAGATAAATTGTGTATTTATGTAATTTTTAGTATAAATTAATGTGGTCTTGTGTTTTAGGTTTTTTCTCTTTTTAAGAGATTTTTTGTTAGGGTTGAATTTGGATATTGTTCTCCAAAGAATAGAGTTAGTTGTAGATCCATCACGAAAGAAATAAAAATACAATATTACAAATAAAGAAAAGAAACTAAAAAACAAAAGTTAAAAGGCTAATAGAGTTCAATGATATTTTGACCTACGCCACTGTAGAAGATATAAGAATTTAATGGGATTTAAGCTTTCAAAAATAACACCTAAATTTTTTGTTGGGAGACCTCATTAATTATTATTTTACTTTTTAAAATTTAGTAAAATTGTAAATAAAGAGAATAAAGAGGTATATCGATAAGATTGCGACCATCAAAGGATATGGTGCAAGTGGATAGAGTTGCTCCTCTTTTAATCAGATGTTTCAGATTTGAGTTCTGAATATGAAAAAAATCCTTGATATGGTGTGCTTCTCCCTTATGGGACCTATCTAGCGCAAATTCGAATTAATCGAGTTATAATATTGGTATCGAAAACTAAATAAAAAATCGAAAGGGATAGGGTTGTGGGATTTGATAATAGTTAGGTTTAGTTTTTCGTCTTGATTTGAATTTGTTAGTTTTGATTTTTTAAGATGTTGATCAATTAAAAAAATAATGAATAAAGGAAAAAATTTAAGGCATCCTAAAATATGTTTCTTTTATTTGTGAAAAGATGACACTCAATGAACAATAATTATAATTAAAATATAATATTTATTTATATGATTTAAATAGATATAACATACATTAAAATATCAGGTGTTACTTTTTTATTATTTATTCTTATGTATTTATTTTAATTTGATCGACACAAGATACACGTGCAAAACAGACTGGTTATACGAAATATGTAAAACAATATCCATAGTCCATAGTGAGTTTTTTTTTTTTTTTATAACTCCGTAGTGAGCTTCATTGATCATTTTTCTCTCCTTTTCCCCATTCTAAAACCAAAATCCGACAACAAAACCCACACGCTCTTCCATAATTCCTCAAAACCCAAAAATGGCGTTGCTCGGCGACGACGGTCGAGGTTACGAATTAGCTCGTAAACTAGAATCTCACGGTGTATGGCGTTCATGGCTGGGCGATTCACTGTATACAAATTTCATTCACTTCCTTTCTTCTAATTCTATTTGGGATTCCTTTATGAAAACTGATGATTCAAAAACTAGGGTTCAAATTCAACTTCAGCTACGCGTTCGTGCTCTACTCTTTGATAAAGCTTCTCTTTCTCTCTTCCTCCGATTCGATAAATCTGCAAGTCCGAAACTCAATCCCAATTGTATGTATTTCAACTGCTTTTAATTTTTTGAGTTTGTATGAGTAGTCGTAGTATTGCTCCTGTAGTTTCTTGTGCTTTGATTTTTGTTACTATCTGTTGTTTTCTTTACCTTGATTAATTGTGTTGTTTTGATGTAGTTTCTGTTCTGTTACTATCTGCTGTTTTGAAGCTAAATCTGAATTGTGTAGTATTTCTCCTATACTTTTTTGTCCTTTGATTTTTGTTATTATCTGTTGTTTAATTTCTTCTACCTCGATTATTGTATTTTTTGATGTATCTGCAATTTTGAAGAACAATCTGAATTGCACACTTTTCAACTGCAATGCTTATAATATATTGTTGCGGTCATAGTATTGCTCCTGTGATTTCTTATCCTTTAATGTCTGTTACTATCTGATGTTTAATTATTGTACTTTGATTATTGAATTTTTTTTTGGGGTAGTTTCCGTTCTGTTACTGTCACGCCCCGAGCTGAGGCCCTAGACGAGGCACACACCCGATACTATTGCTAGCTATGTTGCGCGGACTCTTCGATTTTGCCGCCGAACCCGTCTCGACGCGACACCAATGCTGGTGCGGGTTGCGTCTCGGATTCGGTCAAACGAATCCGGACACTTTGACCAAAATCAAGAACAAATTTGGGTGGAAATTGAGAATTCAATCTTAAAATAAAAATAAAATAAATTTATACCTCACCTTCGTCTCCTTGATAGCTTTTCCTCTTGATATATATATATATATATTAATTGCTTAAAGTTTTAGGCCAAAACAGAGGAAAAAATTCCGACCTCGTGTCGTCCGGAAAAGACCGGCGATTGTAATTTGGGAGTAAAGAGGTCGTCGGACTTTTGGGGAAGAAGGATACGATCGTCGAACTTTTGGGGAAGAAAGATACACAAATCTCAAGGACTCTATTAATTATATTTCTATTAGAATTCGTCTTAATAGAGTGGTAAAATAATACTCATTAATAATAGAAATAATAAAGTTAATACTAGTATGTCACCAACATGTCAAGGAAAATATTAGGCCAACAATTTTTATAATAGTTGATTTTCTTAGCTGAATCACCGCACCGTATCCATACTCGGATTCACACCTCCCGTATCTTAAAATATAAGTTTTGACGAATCCGACTCTCGGATCTGCACCCGTCTCGGATACCCACACCTTAGTCCGAGCAACTTAGATTGCTAGTAGAGCGAACGTTCTCACATATCACATGAGCATGCATCTAACATAATGAATAGTGTGGAAACAATATAAAATAAAGTAGAAAGAAGCGGAAACAATATAAAATAATTTTTTTAAAGGAAAAAGACTTTCATCGATGTTCTATAATATTACCTAATGTTTGAAGATACAATAGTCATGATAAATAAGACTAAAAATTACAGAATCTTTCTGTCAACTAAACAAGTCTGTGAAGCCTCTAATAAGTTACTATAACTGTTCTGTGAAGCCTCTAATGAATAACTATAACTGTTGGGACAAGGCCCCGGCATACCCCAATACTAAAAGGAACATAGAGAAATTTCCGTATCTAAATTTGCCCCAGTTAGAAAAGAGGCTCACCAATAGCAGAAGATGATAATCCTAATGGTGATCCTGGTCACGAGTCTGAGTGCTTGAACCTACATCAAGAAACGATGTAGCGCCACAGGCGTCAATACAAAAATTGTATTAGCATGTAAAACTATATAAGGAAGTAATAAAGCATGGAAATACAAGGGTGATAAGTATAACTCAAGACGTGATAAGCTGAAAAGGGACAAGAGCATAAGATGAATAATAATTGGTAACATAAAATAAATTAATCCGATTAGTTATTTGTGGGAGAAAGTGGTGAACCGACATAAACCACCATGTGAGCGCATGGAGTCTGATCTCGGCCTAATCAACTAAGCCATCCTATACCTTGCCGGGCATAGGACATGACATGACATGATTTGTTAGCAAGGATCCATAAATATCCCTCTTCGGGACCCATGAAAAAGAGTCATATGACTTGCGGAATGATCTCTATCCTACGTCGCCAAACATAGTTTCGGGCATTTTTCATATAGACCTATGTCTTCTCGGTCAGCTAGCTAACTCCCTTAGGCTCATAATGTTATATGTTTATCTGATTAGTTCTTTATGAAAATGTTAGTCTTGTTAGACTCGTGTTTGTAGTTTAGCCTTTTTACGCTCATGCTCATAGTTTAGCCTTTTTAGGCTGATAATTATGTATTGCCACTTTAGGCTCATATTGAGAGTTCACCATTATAGGTTCATAATCATGAGTTAACATCAATATTGGAGAGGCATGATAGGTAATTTCGCAGTTCGTTATGTTATAATTCGTGAACATGGCTTACATTGCCTTTTAGGAAATTATGAGATGACTTTAAACAATCGTGTTGAGGATCATATTCATATCATGTAATGAGGGATCTTAAGTCATCAAGTTGTTATTATGATAAAAATAATTCACAACATTCTTGTTGGAGAATAAAAGGAACAAACAAAATTTCAATCTTTATGCAAACTCACCACTTTGGAAAATCATATGGGTCTAAGTCTGGGAATACATAAAAAAAAATCAATTTGTCTATAAGATTCAAGAGACTCATGGATTTATAGCAATTGACAACAGTAGCTAGTCTGCTACCATTAAGTCCGGCATAAAGATCACATAAATTGACGTAGTTTGGAGCAAATCAATCAAAAAAATTAGTGACAGGAAGGGAGGAAACTAAGCTTGATTCTTGAGCCAATTCTCCTGTATTTCTTAAGCTTGAGTTTGAGAGGAAGAAGAAAGGTGTTAGGGGCTAGAAAAACGTCTGAAACTGATGAAGAAAAAGGTTTTAAAACGTGTTGGGGGGTTATGGCATAAGGAAAGGATGAAAATACCCCTCCAAGAATGTGAAAAGAAAAGAGAAATTGAAAATTTCATTTGGGTATAGAGCTGTTCTAACTATTCTTAGTAAAATGAACACAACCTTTTACTTGAGACTCGGATTGACAAGAATTTGGTGGCGTTGGAAAGAAGACCCAGAAAGCTTTAATTTGATAGGTAGTGGGTCACACAACTCTACATATTAGGATACTTGTTTGAAGTTGATCCTTGTATGAACCTATATGAAAACGTAATCGTTAAAAACCTTTCAACTCAACTTCGTGCTAACGATTTTTATGCCCTTAATTGATATCCAATACCCTCCAACACTTACGACATGATTTACACCTATATACAAATTTTCTAGATTCAGGTCTAACTACATATGTAGAGCAGTCCAAATTTTTAGCGTGAAAGTTCTGGGTGTTACAATTACTATCTACTATTTCAAAGCTCAATCTGAATTGTGCGCATTTCAAGTACAATGGTTAGTAACTTTTTGACTTCGTATTAGTAGTTGTAGTATTTCTCTTGTAGTTTATTGTCCTTTGTTTTATGTTACTATATGTTGTTTAATTTTTTCTACTGTGATTATTACATTGTTTTGATGTGTCTGCAATTTCGAAGCTCAATCCAAATTGTAGAATTTCAATTGCAATGCTTATTAACTTTTGAGTTTGTAATAGTACTCGTAGTATTGCTCCTGTAGTTTCTTGTCCTTCAATTTCTGGTACTATCTGATGTTTAATTTGTTGTACTTGGATTATTGTATTATTTTGATGTAGCTTTTGTTCTGTTACTGATGGGTGTGTAAACAAAAGTTCCATATTGGTAGCTGAAAAGATTGGAAGCTACATATAATGTGTAGGATCTCTTAGGGCTCGTTTAGTATCCCAGGATTGTTATTCTACCCTCCATGTGAGATAGAAATAACACTACAATCCCGTGATAAATTATCCCGCGATATTGTCCCAACCAAGCATGGGATAAACTCATCCTAAAATTAATCACGAAATTTGTTATCCTTATCGCTCGTACCAAACAAGCCCTTAATGCTAAGAGGCCTTTTGAGAAAAACCTTGCGGGCTTGGCCTAAAGCGGTCCATATCACACCATGTAAGAGTATCTTTGGGCTGGGTGAGCCAATAGTTATCGTCTACTATTTTGTTATTGTCTGTTGTTTTTGTACTTTCATTACTTCTATTTGGGACTTCTTTAGACCCTTTTTCTTGAGTCGAGGGTCCATTGGAAACAACCTCTCTACCTTGAAGTAGGGGTAAGGTCTACTCTATCTTTCTCAGATCCCATTTTGTGTTATTACACATGGTATGTTGTTGTTGTTGTTGGTTTGAGTTTTATGGGTTAATTATTTTTTCTTGCAGATTTGCAATTGCATGGTGATGATGTGTACTTTACACTTGAGAATTGTTCACAAGATGGGGCTCAACAGCGTGATGGTGTTTCTGGTACAACCACTATATTACCTAAGGTGAAAGATATTTGCTTTCATGTGAAATTACTGAATTTAGTAGGTAGTGTTAATATTTAGTTTATTGGATGCTTAAGTAACTCTGTAAAGCATGATCCTTGGGGGTAAAAATACCGCAGCTGGAACAAGATTACTTTCTGAAGTTGATGACTTACTCTTACCCTTTGTTTAGATGGTTGTTAGGTGTGTTATAATTATGTTGTATTGTATTATACTGTATTGTTTTGATGAATACAATCTTCGGATCACTGTTAAAGTTGCTGCCATGTGATCCGGAGCTCACGGGTTCTAGTGGTGGAAACAACCTCTTGCAGAAATGCAAGGTAAGACTGCTTACAATAGACCTTTGTGGTCCGGTCCTTCACCGGACACGGTGCACAATGGGAGCTTTAGTGCACTAGTCTGTCCTTTTCTTCAATCTTTTGATAGAGTATCATTTTCCATCATGACATTATCTCATATCAGCAATTTGAAGGATAAACCTACAAGAAAAGTAGGGTATGAGGTGGAGCTACTATAAAAAGGTAGGATAAAACATAAAAAAGAATTATTAAATAATAATTAATGACAAAATGAGAGCAAAAATAAGGTAACACGAACACATCAAATTGGTAGTTACACAGATCACAAATATAGTGTTTTGTCGTCACCTAACGATTGATTTAATGATACTATAAAATTTAATTAACAATCAAAACAAACATTGTATTTAAACTAACAACAAAATACAATACTATAGTAACAACCATCCAACCATGCTGATAGTATGAATGGAGACTGGAATATTATCAATTAGAAAATTAATAGTTTTTGTTTGACTCATGAAGGAACGGAGACAAGAAAAGGGTGAAACTATTATTGTTACATGTATCACCTCTCTCTTAAGTTTTAAAATTTCACTAGAAGGGGGAGTATAGATAAGTGTTTCGTTTTGTATGGTTTGTGTGGAAGAAAATGAGGTGGAGCTGCCGAGATGGCTATTGCTCTAAAATCCATGATTTTTTTTTGTTGCTTTTTTCTGATTCTGTGAAAAATTTTAACGGCATGACTCAGTCTTTACATATTTTCAGGTCCAATCTAAGTCAAATTTTGGTGTTGGATCAAGATATAGCGAGTCAGAAGCTGATGCAATGTCGCAGAGGTTGAAGCTTGATGATTTACCAGAAACATGGTATAACCAGTTCTTTGAAAAATATAAAGCAAGTAAATCATATAAGTTACAGCTTGGTGACAAGGAAGCAGAAAAGCGAACACCTGAACAGATGTCCTTTTATCTGAGAGTTGTTGAGAATCATAAGAGACGGCGTGTAGTTATTAAGGTAGATCAGAACATTGGTTTTGGCATGTTAGATGGTGGATCAAACCTGCAATCAAACTCAATTTTAGATAACGACAACCCATTTTTTCCTGAAACAATGTCTGCCATAAATTGTGTTCCTGATAGTGCAGTCCTGCGGACAAGTCAACTGAAAGAGAACCAGAAAGTGGAGTTTAACGGGGTTCTAGATACTTTACCCCAAATAATGACCAAGAGCCCTATTATGATTGAGAGGCTTGGTATCAGACCAGAGTATCTTAGCATGGATCAAGGCAATAATCAAAATCTTGGAAAGAGTGGTGCTGAGAGGACTAAGAAATGTCTTGGTGAAGAGCAAGCACTAAAGTTATCACAAAAGGTTATGGCACAATTGCTGGGAAATGTGGGTTTCGAAGGCTCATCTGAAATTCCGCTGGATGTCTTGACTAAATTCATGAGTTGCCATATTCGTAAATTAGGTTCTACTTTAAAACTCCTTGCTGATAGCTACAGAAAGCAGTGTTCTGCAATGGAACTTCTCAAGATGTTTCTCCATGCAGATGGACATAGGTTGGTGTGCACTTTTTCGTATGATATTTTCAAATATTTGTTTTGTTCCTCTTCACTTTGTTACAGTATCTGTTTTCCTGTTTTTTATTTTTTTCGTGAAGTATGACACATTGTGGTTTTGTCATGCTTATAAATGCAAGGTTTAACCTCTTAAAAGAATCAGGCTTCAAGTATTAAGGCAAGAAATTCAGGCCTCATTGCTGTAACATATTTGCCAAGAACATAGTAAATAAATGTTGCCTTCTCTTTTACAAACAACGTTCCTGGTGATTAAACAATCAAAAAAAATTTTCCTGTTGATGAACTGTGCACATCACATGATATGCTCTTTAGATTATGCATTTCTCATGAAACTGTTGCTTGTTGAAGTATGTGAAATCCGCAATGATAAAGATATCAGAGCAACATCTTTTCAATGATCTTTGATTTGCTTGATGGAAGTATAGTTAGATGAAAATTGCTGTTCTGATAACTTAATCATTGTGGTTTCTGCACAAAAGTTTGCCAAAATAGGAACAGTTTGAATATACTTTGAACAGGAACAATTTCAGTATAGCTTTTACCCACCTCAATTGGGAATTGCTGGTGTTATAACTATTGCTACAACTCTTCCTCGATTATAAGGGTTTGTTATATTTAATACCCGAAGTGTGTGCATTTGATTTCTGTTGCAAATCCAATCATGTACATTATGAAAGTATAGTCTCATAATTGACTCTTTTTTCCTCTGTGAAAAGCTCATCCCTTTCCAGGAGACACTTCTGTGTTTTGTCCCGACGTGTTTGCTGTTCCGTTGTGCCTTATGGTAGACCTGAATATGCTTTGGATAAAATTGGAGCTGATACTCAAATCACTTGTTAATGGACTTGGCTAAGACAGATGTAATCCATTGAGTTGTTTCGTGGATTTTTCTTTTTTGATACTTCGTTCTAGTAGGTTCTCGTCCATGTGAATAGCGCAATAGTCATACCATTTATATCCTTCTATCTTGCAAAATACTGTAAAAATGATGGCTTTTGGAAGTTTTGATCTCTCTATCTCCCTATATACATATGCATAAATACCAATAATCTTGGTAATCTCTCTTTTGCTGCCTCATAAAGAATAATATTCTTTTTCTCCCTTCCCCCTTTCAGTATCCAACTCATTTCCTTGTTTTGGCAGTAATCTTGCGGGGTTATCTGAACTTGTGAAGGATAATACCAGGAATGTTGTGCAACAAACTCAGCAGCAAGTACAGGGATTCCAACCACAGTTGCAACCTCAGCATGCAGTTGCCATTCGACAGTCACAACAGCAGGTATGTCGATTTGTTGTCAGTGGTATCAATCAAGTCATATTAGTGTTCTCATCCTTGCTATAACGAGGTGTAAGATTTTGGTAATAGGTATCCAGTTGTTTGGACTGCATAAACAATTTCTCATTGGCAAGCAAAAAACTCTCTCAGGAGATCAATCTTTAAACTGAGATGCATTATTTCTATGTTCTTTCTTTTTTTGCCCCTTTTATAAGTGGTATTATCATACTAGACAACATAAGTTGAAAGACTGAAAAAGATGTGCTAAGCCTTTTGAATTTTAGGGGTCATTCAGTAGTCAGTACGTGTGACTGGACTTGGTAGGATATCGCCTTCCACTAAATTGAATTATATGAAAGGATTATATTTGAGATTATTACTCCCGTCCTATGTTCGTTTGCAGCGTTACTTCAGGGATATCTTGCCCCTGGGCTTTGATCTAGTGGTGGTAAGACCGTAACTTGTGTGGGTTAGGCACATCTCAAAGGCTTGAGCCTTGTCGCAAACAAAAGCCTGTCATTGACTTACGACTTTTAAAAAGAGTCTTCCATTATTATCCAAACTTAGTTCAGAAACATAAAAATATACAAACATAAAACTTCTATGTACATTAACATACAGAGTTGGAACTCATCCACTTTCTTTATGTTTTTGTTTAAGCATTACTAGTTTATAGGAATATATATTAGCTAGGAGCCTAGGACCAATCAGTCAAACTAAATGTTCTTCAAATATTGAGAATAAGATAAAAGACAACAAGAATATATAATAATATTTCGCCAATGATCATAATCACAATTATCAATAATAGTAACAATCGACAATACAACAACAACATACCCAGTGTATTCCTACAAAGTGGTATCTGGGGAAGGTAAAGTGTACGCAGTCCATAGCACTACCTCAGATGAAGTAGTGAGGTTTTTTCCGACAGACACTCGGCTCAGGACAAATAACAGTATAACAAACATAAAAACAAACAATAGGATGGGATAACACGCCACTAGATAATAAAAGAACCAAGACACCACACAATAAAATTATAAACTATCCATCCGAAATCACAAACATCACCAAAACATCACGAATAAGAAACTCAAGACACACGCATAACACTGCGACTACAGGCACAACTACAAACAAAACACTCCTTCCTACTAGTAAGGACACACTCTTACCCACTAACCCTCGTCTCTAATCCGTGTCATCCATACCTTCCTATCAAGGGTCATATCTTCCGTAAGCTATAACCGCATCATGTCATGTCTAAACACCTCCCTCCAAATAAATAAAATTTTAGACTATTATTTATAGACAAATAACTTGATGTAATAAAATTTTGACTTGAGGTTGAGCATTTTTATGGGTCAAGGTTGGTCATCATCATGGGTCCATTTGGGCTTTTGATTTGTGAGGGGTCACCTAGCGCATAATCTGAAATCAGCCTATCATCAAAATCACTCTAGCCCAAACCCATTAAAACTTGGACAGGTTGGGCAAGTTACATGGGTTTTGGTTTGTTTTGCCAACCGTAGTTGTGTCAGCCCACTCTTACTTCCCCAAGGATAAGATTGTAGTTTTGGTAAATCTAGCAGGAGGCCTAATGCTGAGGTGTCCAAAATGCAGGATAAGGCTGGATAATTTATCTTGATCTTTACTCCACATACAAAATTTACCTAATAATATTCTGTCTTTTTATTAGATCGTCTGCAATTACATCTTGGGATAATTTATCTTGATCTTTACTCCACATACAAAATTTACCTAATAATATTCTGTCTTTTTATTAGATCGTCTGCAATTACATCTTGGGTTATGTGCAGATATTAAGAATGCATCCTCAGATGCAGCAGCAGATGTTCAATCCCCAAAATCTGACTCCTCAGCAACAGCAGCAGCTGGAGAGAATGCGAAGGCGCCAGCAGTTAACACCTCGTCCTGGTATGAGTATGAACATGAACACCGAGAAGGACAGGCCCTTAGTTGAAGTCAAGCTCGAACATCCAACTGATTTCCCAATGGACAGCAATGCCTTTAATGCAATGACTGCGAGACAGTCCCAGATGCAGCAGTTCCGTCAGCAGCAAATAGCTATGTCATCTCCCTATGCTCAAAACACAAATCAGTTTAGGCCAATGTCTTCTCTTCAAATTCCTCAAGTGCAGTCACCGTAAGTAATATAATATGCAATAGAAGTTGTAGGCATCTAAATACATCATATGATGTATTATCATACTTGATTTTTTTACAGGAATATGGGAATGGCCAGAGCTCCCCCGGTAAAAGTCGAAGGATTCCAAGAACTGATGGGTGGAGATGCAACAATGAAGCATGATTCTGAAGAAAATAAGTTAACGTCTCCTCAAAAATAGCATTGCTCCAATGGCTATTGTTAGAAATATAAGAGAAAAATATTATTGAATTGTTGTAACTACATTATTACATTGAGGCTCTATTTATAGATAATATATTTCAATCTTTTTCCTAATAGGACACTACATTACAATCTTTTTTCAAGTAGGATTTTATATGCTATTCCTATTCCTACTCATATTCTAACACTTCCCCTCAAGCTGGTGCATAGAACACATATGTACCAAGCTTATTATGGATGTAACTAATATGAGAATCGGTGAGGGACTTGGTGAAGATATCTGCAAGAAAATTGATAAGGACTGCTTTGGATGTCTGGGAGACCTCAATCGAAACGGAACAAACTGAAAAAATGATCCGAAAAGTAGTAAATTTTGTTGTAAAGTTGATGTGTCGCTGGAAAATTGTCGAAAATTGGTATAAAATATACGGGTCATCTCGAAATCAAGAGATGAGTAGATCTTGAACATGAAAGTTATCGGAAACTTAGTCGAAACATGCTCACGCGTCGGATTATTAGATTTGATGACTGAAAAGTGACTACAATCTGAGGAAAAAAAAAGTATATGGGTAGGGTCGGAATGATGACACGATCCCACTGAAAGAGAGAAATATGTGTAGGGTCAGAATGATGGCACGACCCTATTGAGAAATAGAAATTATATGAGTAGGGTTGGAATGACGGCACGATCCTACTGGAAAAGAGAAATTATATGGGCAGAGTCGGAATGATGGCACGAACCTATTGAAAAAGATTTGAGGAGTCACCGGAAAGACGTACGGAACTATGCAAATTAAATCTGAGGAGTCACCAGAAAGATGCATGGTGCTATGCAACTCAGATATGAGACAGTAGTCCAGAAAGATGCACGGTGCTACGCAAATCAGATATGAGAAAATAGTCACCGAAAAGAAGTACGATACTAAGAAAAATAGATATGAAAAAGTAGTCACCGGACAGATGCATGGTGCTACGCAAAGATATGAGAAAATAGTCACTAGAAAGATACACAGTGAGTCAGTGACCCAACTTTTGCTAACATAATCATTGGCCAGACGGGCGGCATAAATGGATTATAGCCGCCCGCCGGCAGCGAAAACTCTTTGATTCTTTACCAAGATCGTGGCTTCTGATAACATGTGAGAAATAATGGAGAAAAATACCAAGATTGTAATGTAGTGTCCTATTAGGAAAAAGACTGGAATATATTGTTTATAAATAGGGCCTCAATTATTCCAATCCTTTTCCTAATAGGCTACATTACAATCCTTTTCCAAGTAGGATTTTATATGCTATTTCTATTCTTACTCATATTCTAACAACTATTAACAACCTGTTTGGATAGTGGTTTGCCATGGTTTCATAATGTATGGTACAGTATGGTATGGTATGGTACAGTATGGTTTGTACCATGTTTGGATGGACTGTATCGTTCAGTGTGGTTTAATAATAGTTTTTTGGTTTGGATTGATGGTATGGTATTGTATGTTAACGGGTAATTTTACTAAAATACCCCTACTTGTTATAAATTTTCAATGAGGGTATTGATGACGTCGTTCTGTCAGCTACGTTGAGCTCATCGACCCACCTCCTTCTTCCACTTCCCACCGTCCCCGTAGTGGTCGGGCTCACAAAATACCTCTACCTATATCTATTCTACCCGAAAATTCTAACCCTGAAAATGGAAAAACCCTTAAAGGTGTCAATGGGGTAGCAGCGTCTCTTATTTCTTGTGAGGATACTACTATGTTAAATGCTAGGGTGGTGCCGAAGATGCATGCTGTAGTGAAGAAGAGAGTTAAGTTGAAGAAGAGAGTATATAAGGTTAAGAAGAGTAAAAGGGTATAATGAGTTTTAATAAAATTATATAAGGGCAAAGTTGGAAAAAAAGAAGGGAGAACATGCCACACCACCAAATTGGTGGTTCAAGAAATTGTCTCATTCCATGGTTATCAAACCATGAAATAGTAGCATACCATACCACAATTTTTAGAAATCATGGAAACAAACATGGTTCCCATGGTAATCCAAACAGGTTGTATGTATTGAAGTAGCAGTGGATGGTTCTTAACAGAGCTGTTTTCTAGTCACTCTTGTGTACTGCTTTTTTTACATTGTTTAGCTAAATTATTTATGCATAGAATGACAGCTAAAAGAAAATTTTAGGTATCAAACTTTTTTCATCAGGATGGCTGCTGTGATCAGGTGTATCTAAAAGAAAATTTTAGGCATCAAACTTTTTTCATCAGGATGGCTGCTGTGATCAGGTGTATACTTTTATTCCATGGTCATTCCTCTTTGTTCCTTCAGAAATGTGCATATGTATTATTTGTATAATTCCGTTTCCTTGACCCATGACGCCTTGTAATTGTCTTCAGCAAGCCTCATATAATATGTGCTCATGCACGGAGAGTTTTTCCTGCCGATATGTTGCAAATTTTAATCAATGAATTGTTTAATGCGAAATTTAGTGACAAAAACTAACATGGAGATCCAACTTTTGTTGAGTAATGCTAAATATATGGATTGTTTAATGATTCTCCCACTTAATTGCTTAAGAAATTAGTATTAGGGATACTATGATGTTCATGATCTTGGATAATTTTTTTTTTACCTTTCTTTTTTGCTAGTTTTCCAGAAAGTTATTCCTCATCTCCTGTGCCTTCATCCTGTAGTTTTGTCTGACCGAGGATTAATTGGTCAAGGAGACGGGTGACCTTTATGAAATGTCGTAAGAGATAGATGGACATCATTCAGTAGCTGTATTGTTACTTCCTATGTTTCCTGCTTCTGATTACTCGTCTCTGCCATTACTAAATGCAGCAACTCAGTCGAGAATTTTTGGAGAGACATTATATTGGTCCCGTCCAGTTCCTATGTAAAGCTCATGTTGTGCTTGAGTGATCCACTCAGCCGATGTACAAAGTAAGAATACAGTTTAGCTACCCTCTTCTTCCCATCCGGGTTGGGTTAACCAAAATTGCTGTCAGAAGGAACGGAGTCCCTAGAGAGTTGTCTAGAGAGGATCAAGTGGCAAATAGACAAATAGAATCAGCAAAGAAGAAAAAGAAAAGGAAGGGAACAAGTTTTATTTATTTTGTTTTTGATTACATATATTTCTAGGAATGCAAAGTAAGACCGCATATAATAGGCCCTTGCTGTATACCGAGCTTTGGTGCACCGGGTTGCCCTTTTTTAGATTTCTAGGAACTATGCCCATTGGAGTTTTTTCTATGATCTTCCTTGAACTGAATTAGATCTTCTATGTACTTATCATGTAGCTTTCTGTTCCCAAATATTGAACTAAGTTCTTTTGCTTTCTCTTTAATTTTCTTTCCATCCTTTTCTATCATTACCATTTTCACTGAACTGGATACTTGGAGTCCCTTATGAACCATCCTTTTCATTTCTTGGTATTTCTATACCAATCTCCTTATTATCCTTTAGGATTCTTGCATTCAAACCTTGATCAACCAAGAATGGCAACATAATCAATGGGTGACCAAACATCAGCCCTTCTATTACCGAGTTCCATCCACAATGAGTCACGAATCCACCGACTCGTGACTTAATATCTTCAACTGAGGTACCCAACTCTTCCATACGATACCTCGACCATGTATTCTCTTCTTGAACCCATCAGGCAGCTCAATGTTATCCATGTTTCTTGAGCTAGATGGCTGCCTCAGAACCCAGAAGAATGGTACCTCAGACAACGCCAACCTATGGGCCAACTCGTTGATTTCACTCGAACTGAAGTCACTTCACTCCCTAATGCTACGTAAACAACCGAGCCTTTGGTTTGTTCATCATGCCATTCTTTGATGCATGTCCAACTTTCATCGTTGTCATTATTGCTATTGTCCAATAAAGGTGGCATTAACCCCACATGATGTATAGATCTGTGGTGAAGATGCTCTAGTAACTTCAACCACTGATCTTCAAACTCGTGACACTGACGTATGATAATTACGTCAACATCCTTTATCGTAGCCCCTTAGCGATAGAGGTCTGACACACCAGACACGTTCTTTTGCATGGACTCGACCATCCACTTAGCCTCATGGTAACAAAAAGCCGCCTTTGTTTCAAAAGGTATCCATTTTGGCGCCACCATGAAATCCTCTGGCGTTGGTGGTAGATTAGTCGAGTCAGTGAGCATCATGTCCGTAGACCCAAAAAAAGCCAAAAATCAAGCGTTAATAATTCGAAAAAAAAAACCCTAGAAATCCCTAACCTAGTTGTAATTAGGGCTAACCAATAAGGTGCAAAATCATGAATAACCCAATCAGGATTAGTTTTTCCAAGAAACGACTCAATTCAAGTTCCATTCCATCTAAAGCTTTCTTGAGATAGACTATATCTTTAGTGTGAATATCCATAGTTGCTTCTGCATTTTCTGGTAATCCATCAACATTAGGAAGTGAGATTTTCACCTAGGTTATTGTTGTGGAAAATTCAAGGGGGAGTTTTGGGAGTCTATCAATATTCCTTGAGGTAGAAATGAAGGAAATTTTGTGACCCTTTTGAGCTATTAGTTTGGAAAGTTTAAGGTATGGTATAATATGACCAAAAGCTAGCCAAGGGAACATGACTATATGAAGTTTATTTTCAACTTCATTAGCTATTGATTTCATAAATTCAGTAGCCATGGCTTAAGAGCTTATTATATTTTTCTTTGTTTTTTTAGCAAATTAATCACAACTATATAATGGTTTTAGGCAATGGAGAAAATGACAAAAAATGGTCCCTTATATTTGATGGTAAGTTTAAGATAGTCACTTTAAGTAAGCACCTAACAATTTTGGTCGTTTATGTTTGCACAATTTTGGTCCTTTATGTGTGCCAAAAATTAACACTTCAAATCATAGCCAAATATTTTACAATTTGTGTTTGTTAGATTTGACAAAATCACTGCTGAAGGATCTAATCATAAGCACCAATAAAGTCTCATCAAATTCTAAAATATGGTGCACGCATTAAACACTAAAAAGATATGAAAATAATAGTAGAAATTACACCTTAAAACTTAAAAGTTGCATTAGACTTAGGGTGTCAAGTGGGCCGGGCCGATCCGCCCCGACCCAACCCTAGTACCTAACCCGGCCCAGTTTGACCCGGCCCGGTAAGCCCTTGGGCTTTAGGGTTTCGGGTCTCAGGCCGGTTATTTTGTTAAAATGTGCCCGGCTAACCCGGCCCGGACCAAGCCCGGTCCAGGCCCGTCGGTTAACCGGCCCGGCCCGAAATTTTTTTTTAAAAAAAGGATATTTTGGATTTTGGGGCAAACTAGCCGTTGGCCCAATGGCTATATAGCTAGAGATATCTTGAATGTTCCAATGTCAACCGTTGCATCAGAGAGCGCCTTTAGTCAGGGACGACAGCAGTTTGGAGACAACCGACACTCATTGGGAAGCAATGCAATGAATGTTCTAGTTTGCCTCAGAGATTGGATTAGAGCGGAAAGAAGAAACCAAGGAATGGAACCGGAGACGAGTGACAAGCTGAAACTTGAAGAAATTATGACTTCACGGGAGAACTCAGCAGAATCAAGTCCAATGCATGGTTTTGCCCCCGTTGACTTCGACTATCCTATGTAAGTTCCCATTAATATTAACATGAATGAGTTGGAAAAAATGATGCATAATTTATAGATTTTTCATTCATGTAAATTATAAATTTTGGATCATTTTGCAATCAATAAAATTCCCTAAATTCATTCACTCCTTAGTCCTTGTTTTTTATTTTTTTTCATTTAACGATTTAAAATTTTAAATTGAATTTCTAGTTTTCTACTTTAAATTAAAAACTTACTTCTAATATATTATTAATTTACTACCAAATATTATTAATTTATTATATTAAGTAGCATATGTTTTGTATATTTGTGCATATATCTCTCTATAGAAGTGTATATTTAACGTATACATGTGTATATGTTTTATAAATTAGTATATAAGTATATCTATATATATTGTAATGTATATATAATGTAGTATATTTTAGAATTAGTAGTATATATACATTGAATGGTGCGTATACACGTGTATATATCTTCTATAGAAGTGTATATTTAACGTATACATGTGTATATGTTTTATAAATTAGTATATAAGTATATCTATATACATTGTAATGTATATATAATGTAGTATATTTTATAATTAGTAGTATATATACATTGAATGGTGCGTATACATAGAATAGAGTGTATATATGTGAATAGATCTTCTATAGACGTGTATATTTAACGTATACATGTGTATATGTTTTATAAATTAGTATATATATTGTAGTATATACTTTTTTTAAAGTAGTACATATATATTGAATGATGCGTATATATGTGTATATATCTTCTATAGACGTATATCTTTAAAGTATACAAGTGTATATGTTTTATAAATTAGTATGTAACTATATATATATACATATTGTTGTATATATATATATATATGTATATTGTAGTATATATTTTATTTAAAGTAGTACATATATATTGAATGGTGCATATATATGTGTATATATCTTCTAAAGTAGTATATATTTAACGTATACATGTGTATATGTTTTATAAATTAGTATATATATATATTGTTGTGTATATATATATATATTATACTATTATAGCATATGTTTTATTTAAAGTAGTACGTATAGTCATATATAATTATATATTGAATGGTACGTATATATGTGTAATTATTTATATATTTTTTTAAAAATATATATTGTATATTGGAGTGTATATAGTGTATATTGGAGTGTATATAGTGTATATTGGATTTTTTTATTTATTTTTTAAACGGGTTTGACCGGTTTTTAACCGGGTTTGACCGGGTTGGGTTAAGTGGGCCGGGTTAGGGTGGGTTTTAATTTTTTTACTGTTTGGCCCGGCCCGGCCCGACTCGATTAACGTCAAAACCGACCCTTAACCGACCCTCAACCTAGTTAAAATGGAAGGGCCGGTTCCGGGTTGGCCCGGCCCGGCCCGTTTGACACCTTTAATTAGACTCCACAAATGAATAGCAAATAACAGAAAGTAGTATAAAAATGTTGGAAAAAAGGTGCGAAAAATACTTGTACTTTGCCTAAATTTGTAGTTGCGCATACTGAACTTTGCGGGGGTCCTATCATCCCCCTAGACCTTTTTTTCGTATTTAAATGACGTATATCTGGCCATTGAACCACTTATTCAGTCACCCAAAGGGCGGTGATTCACACGCGACCTTTCAACACATAATTGTTCCTCTTAATTTCGACTTTTACTATTCAAAATTCCACCATAATAATATCTCAGGGTTATATAATTAGGAGTTAAAACATAATTAAGAGGAATAATTATTTGTTGAAAGGTTGTGTGAATCATCGCTCTTTGGGTGACTGAATAAGTGATTCAAGTGGGCAGATATATGCCATTTAAATACGAAAAAAAAATCTAGAGGGTCATAGAACCCCCGCAAAGTTCAGTATGCACAACTGCAAATTTAGGCAAAGTACAGATATTTTTTGGACTATTATCCCAAAAATGTACCTCTAAATGTGAATTCCTGAGATTTATTTTTCATAGTTTCCGTCCCACCAAATCTAACATAATAAATATTTAATGGAAACTTAGGGGTCATTTGGTAGAGTGTATAAGATAATATTGAATAAGTTGTATTAGTAACGCTGAGATTAGTAATACAGAGATTAGTAATACAGAGATTAGTTATACTAGATTATTTTTATGCAGTATTTGGTTTGATGTATTGAAAACAATATGTATTGAAAACAATATGTATTGTTATATTTTTTAAAAAATATTATTTGCTTACAAAAATACCCTTGACATATTATAACTTTGTGTATTTTCTTTGCAAAACTTTATTATTCTTTTAAAAATAAAAAAAAGTAAAAATATAACTAATTATTTACTTTGGAATTTTAAGATTCAATCATTCACTTAAAATTTTTTTTTTGTTATCTTTTCTTTATTTGTTCATCATTTATTTGTTGTTTCCACTTTGTGATGTTCTTACGTTGGAGGGAGGAATGAGACAACAAAATTATTATTAACATAAATTTGTGTTCCGTAAAGTGTTAAAGATAATTAGAAAAATTATTTTTATTTATGAATATCCTATTTACAAAATTAAAGCTTGTATGCAATCATGCAATTTATTTTTGAATTTTAACCAATAAGTATTTTTTAAGTTAATGGAGTAATTTTTTTTCTGACTAAAATTATTTGGAGGGATATTATTATCTTGATGAATTGAAAAGAAATAATTCACATTGAATAAATTGAAAAGATTTAAAAAAAAAATTAAAGAAATTTGAGGGCGTTTTTATCTTGACACATATTTATCCATGGATTGTAATCCATGGATTACTAATCCTACCAAATTGTGTGTATTAGTTATACATCCTATAATATCATGTATAATGTATAACTAATCCATGTATTGATTATACATAACTTCAAAATTGCTACCAAATAATATGTTACGTAACTCCACCATTTAATCCATGGATTATGATATAGCAAACTTAAAAGGACTTAAACGATTCAGTGCATGCGGGACTATATTTAGACAAATGTCCCCTCTGTAGAATATTTAAAATTAAACAGTAAGACATTATTTCAGCAAAAATAAATTTTAAGAGTATGACAGCAGTATGAAATGTTAAATCTAATTGAAGTGATTGAAAGACACTAAAACGTTTAATTAATTCTATAAGGGAATATAAAATAAATCAGTAAGATAAACATTATTTAAAAAAGAAATCGCTTAGAGTATCTTGACATGATGAATTACCAAATTTTGTGACAGTAACTGAAAGACTATATATTAATTTGTAATTTTGAAATTATAGAGGAAGGGGGTGATTATAGCGGGTGAATCTAAAAAATAGACCTAAATTGGGGTGACTTTCAAATTTTAGTCCCAAATAAAAAAGCTTCCTTAAAATAGCCTTTACCTACTAACTAATATTCTTCTGGACAAAATTAACCTTGATCATTGGAGTAAATTACATTAATGATCCTCATAATAGCTAACAACTCTATATTTATATTTTCAATTTTTTTTTCTCTTTTTAATTTTTTTTTTTTTTAATTTTCTCAACCCTTACTTTTTTCTCTTTTTCCTCTCAACTTTTTTTTCTTTTTTCTTTCCTTTTTTTTTTTTTTTAAATTTTTTTAGTTTTTTTTAACCCTTTCCTTTTTTTTTTACACCTTTTCAAAGTCTATTTTTATAAAAAATTTTTTTTTTTTTTTGATTTTTTTTTTAAAAATTTTTCTCGACCTTTTTTTGTATTTAATCTTTTTTTCCTATTCTCTCTCAACTTCTACATTTTCTTTGATTTTTATTTTTTTAATAATTTTCTTCATTTTCTTCCTTTTCCGCAGTTTTTATTATTTTTGTTCTTTTCTTCAATTTTTTCCATTCAAGTTACATCTCATGAGCAAAAGTTGACACTATCACATTATAAAGGCAAGACTTACGACTTTCGAACAATAAGCTACGGTTCATGGGTAAGAGTTGACACTACTACATTGTAGAGGCAAGACTTATGACTTTCAAACAACAAGTTATGTTTCATGGGCAAGAGTCGACACTACCACATTGTATTTTGATTTATAAGATGTTTTATAACTCTTACCTTAGAGAAAAGACTTAGCTCAGCGACTTTCAAACAATAAATTATACCCCACGGAAAAGAGTTGACTCTACCACGTTATGTTTTCATTTACGAGATGTTCTACAGCTATTGCCTTAAAGGCAACACTTAGCTCAAGGACTTTCAAACAACAAGTTATGTTTCATGGGCAAGAGTCGACACTACCACATTGTATTTTGATTTATGAGATGTTCTACAACTATTGTCTTAGAGGCAAGACTTAGCTCAGAGACTTTCAAACAATAAATTATGCCCCACGGGCAAGAGTTGACTTTACCACGATATGTTTTCATTTATGAGATGTTCTACAACTATTGCCTTAGAGGCAAGACTTGGCTCAAGGACTTTCAAACAACAAATTATGTCCCACGGGCAAGAGTTGACTCTACCAAGTTATATTTTTATTAATGAGATGTTCTACAACTATTGTCTTAGAGGCAAGACTTAGCTCAAGGACTTTCAAAAAATAAATTATGCCCCACGGGCAAGAGTTGACTCTACCACATTATGTTTTCATTTATGAGATGTTCTACAACTTTTGCCTTAGAGGCAAGACTTGACTCAAGGACTTTCAAACTACAAATTATGTCCCACGGGCAAGAGTTAACTCTACTATGTTATATTTTTTATTTATGAGATGGTCTACAACTATTGCCTTAAAGGCAAGACTTGGATCAAGGACTTTCAAAGTACAAATTATTCCCCACGGGCAAGAGTTGACTTTACCATATTATGTTTTCATTTATGAGATGTTCTACAACTATTGCCTTAAAGGCAAGACTTATCTTAAGAATTTTCAAACTACAAGTTATACCCCATGGGCAAGAGTTGACACTACCACGTTATGTTTTTATTTATGAGATGTTCTACAACTATTGTCTTAGAGGCAAGACTTAATTAGCTCAAGGACTTTCCAACTACAAATTATGCCCCACGGGCAAGAGTTGACTCTACCACGTTATGTTTTTATTTATGAGATGTTCTACAACAATTGCCTTAGAGGCAAGACTTAGTTCAAGGACTTTCAAACTATAAATTATGCCCCACGGGCAAGAGTTAACACTACAACACTATGTCTTCATTTATGAGATGTTCTACAACTCTTTCCTTAGAGGCAAGACTTAGCTCAAAGCCTTTCAAACTACAAATTATACCCCATGGGCAAGATTTGACACACCACGTTATGTCTTCATTTATGAGATGTTCTACAACTCTGGCTTTAGAGGAAAGACTTAGCTCAAGGACTTTCAAATAATAAATTATGCCCCACGGGAAAGAGTTGACACTACCACATTATGCCTTTATTTATGAGATATTCTACAACTCCCGCCTTAGAGAAACGACTTATCTCAAGAATTTTTAAAGAACTTTGTAAAAATAATTCATGCCCTTAAATTTTATTTGATGTAAAAACAAAAAAGATACCTTTGCGGATTATTCAATTTTTTATTTATTAGCAAAATATAATAGAAGTTGAGAAAAAAGAAAAAAATGATCAAACAAAATAGAAAAATAAAAAAAAGATTGAGAAAAAAAGGAAAGAAAAAAATAAAGATCAAGAAAAAAAGAAAAGAATTAAAGAAATTGAGAAAAATAAAAATGAGAGGAAAAATAAAAAGAAATTTTAAGAAAAATGAGGGAAAATAAAGGAAAAAAAGATCAAACAAAATAGAGAAATAAAAAAAGAGTGAGAAAAAAAGACAAGAAAAAAATAAAGATTAAGAAAAAAGTGAAGAGTTAAAAAAATTGAGAAAATAAAAAATAAGAGGAAAAAATAAAAATAAATTTTGAGAAAAATGAGGAAAAAAAAAGAACTGATAAAAATCATAAATAAAAGAAAAATAAAGGTTAAAGACAAATGAATTAAAAAGGGGAGAAAAAAAGAAATAGATAATGCTTGAGAAAAAAAATAAAGGTTGAGACAAATGAATTAAAGCACAAAAATAAAATTAAAGAAAAAAATAAAAAGTGAAAATAATTAAAAATAGAATAATAAAATTTAAGGAAAAAATTAAAAAGTAAAAATAAGAAAAAATAGAATAATAAAATTAAAGAAAAAATAAAAAGTGAAAATAATAAAAAACAAAATTTGAGAGACAAATAAGTATGGAAAGTCTAAAAAATATATTTGAGGTGTAGAGAGGCAAAATGATACTTGTACTATACTTAAAAAGTAAGGAAGATTATTTTTTAAAGACATTTCTTGTTGGGGTCACATATCTAAAGCCACCCATATTTGGGTCTATGTCATGCAATTTCCTGGATTATAGTTGTCAAAATGAGCTGGCCCAACTCAACCCAGCCCAAGCCTCACGGGCCAAAGAATTTTGATGGGCTAAGACGGGCCTGGCCCTTCACTTTGAAGGACCTTAAAATGTATGGTCCAACCCAGCCCTAATAGGGTCATGGATTGGGGCAGGCTAGCCCTTTATTTTTATCAATTTTGGGTTAGATTTTCCTTTTCAATTTGAACTAATAGATATGGATGGCAATCCATTTGCACTACTAACACATTATTATATAAAGTACATAATTCTACGATGATTTATAATCTTTTCAACACCAATACATTGTCAAACACATTTGAATTCATTGATTACATTATCTTAATTAACATCAACATTCATCTAAATTCACATGCAAATTTAATAAGTTGAACAATATCAAAAAGTTATATATCAAATATTAATAATATTTAAAATTCACTTAAAAATATTATTGCTTTGAATTTGGATAATGTTGTGCAATTGATTTTGAGTAGCTGCAACAATTGTTTGAACTTTTCATGATGGATGCAATTTTATATTTATGATTAGAAATTTTAATATTTTTCATTTAATGCTAAATGAGTAAAATATTGTGTTAGATACTAGGTAAAATTTATTGAGTAATCACTATTTATATTTTTAATTCTTTTTGCTTATAATTTTTTTTTGAAAATTTTAAGTTTAAATTGAATAACAATAACAAATGAAACATCAATACTTGATGATTAAGGTATAACACTTAATAAGTTAAATATTATGTAGGATATTAAACTTATCCCATAACTGCTATTCTTAATTATTACTTTTTCTTTTACAATATTTATATATTTTTAATTTAAATTAAATAGTAGCCCAGCCCAACCTCGGTAAAGCCTCAAGGGCCAATGGACTGACTTGGGTTGCGCTTATAAGCCCCAGTTTTAAATGGGCTAAAAAATCACAACCCAATCCAACCCTTATAGCAGGCTGGGTTGGGTCGGCCTCAAGGGTCAAGCCTATTTTGACGGCTCTAGAGGTGATACATGTTATTAATGTTGAATTAGTGATAATAATGTTGTAGGATTACAAGAACATTATCGTCGTTGTTGTTGTTCTTCTTATTCTTATTATTCTTATTATTGTTGTTATTATTGCTGTTGTTATTGTTGTTGTTGTTCCTATTGTTGTTGCTCTTCTTCTTCTTCTTCTTCTTCTTCTTCTTCTTCTTCTTCTTCTTCACTTCGGTGTAATAGCTCGCAATCACACATGAAAAATAAATCACACTAGGTAAGCTCTGTGCAACGAACTCGATCAAAAAAATATGCAGGGAGTTTTGAAATTGAAACCAAGAGGATAGTTTTTTTATTTTACATATTCATTATTACTTTAATTTATAACTTGCCCTGCTGTAGATATCACACGTGATATGTTTTATATTTTTGACTAGCTACTAGTAATATTTGCCAATCTTTTTTGTTTTTGGGGCATCTTTCTGCTTTTGGAAGGTTTTTAGCAAATTCACTCTTTCAGTAAGATGTAAAATAGTAAAATAGATGGTGATATTCTCTTTATGGCATTGTTGATATTCTTGTAGGGAATTTCAATATTCAAGCTTAAAAGGGTAATTCGTTTATGTTAGAGTGCGTATCCTACTGATTTGACTGTTTTACTCTATTTATTGCCCATCAGTGAAACAAGTAAGCCAACGTGGTTCACTTATGTAGATAAATAAGAAGACAATATTTTTACGTGAAAAACACCCGGCTCAATAAAGCTGTAAAAAAACCACGACCTGTACCTCTACAGGATTTAACCCCAACTTCACTAAAACTCTTGAGCCTCAACAATCAACAAATTACAAAACTCTTGTAAACTAGGAATTAAACTCTACCTCTTATTTCTACAATAACACAAAGCTTCTCAAGTCTTTGAGTTCCCTAACTTGAAAACACAACTCCTAACTCAGTTTATATTTCACTGAGACGAGAATTAAATCTCATCACAACTCAAAGAACCAACCTATTACAAAAAGTCTACGGCTCTCTAAGTAAAGGAACAGGTTCTTCTTCAAGCTAGTGAACGAATTTATTGATTGGTGGTTTTCTTATTAGTGCTTGAGTGAAACTCTTTGAGATAGTTTCTACTATTTAAGACAACTCTGATGAAGTCCTACAGATGATCTAATCTTCTTTCTTTAATATGACTCTATCATTTAGTTACACTCCTTGTTGCATTATGTCTCTTTGTCTGGATAAGATTCCTTTATTTGCTCAATCTTCAAGTGTTGTGTTTATATTCCTCTCAACTCTTTTCTGTACGTGATATGTGTTGAAAGCATATCTGAATTTATTTACTTATCTACTCCTGACTTCACACATTATTTTATCATCAGCCTTGCAACCACTTCTATGATTTTCATATGTGAGGACCATCATGAATAACATGTTTCATTCACATACGTCAATCATCAAAACTTCATATGTCTAACAAATTTCCCCTTTTTAATGATGACAAACCAAGTAGATATTTCACAGCATCACAATAAGACAACATTCTCCTCAAATTCCTAACATTCTCAATAAATGATTTAAATGCAAGGATACTAGAATGAAATATGTTATTCATATGAGTTATAAACATTGCACAATATATTCTTCCCCCTTTTGACATCATCAAAAAGTAAGGCCTAAAGTCATAAATATACTGCTTAATAATTCATGGCCATTGGGTCTATCACTAAGACAATCTAAATTTATAGCAAATTAACATCATGCAGTAAGTAGAACATGAGCAAAACACAAGAAGAAATTAAGTTCATTCCATTCATAAGAAAGATATAATTAAGAGCACCAAAAACTGATAAATAAGAAACAGGCAAAAACAAGGGCAATCCTAGGTACTAAAAAGGGAACTAAAGGGATGAGGGTAGTTAATTTTCGTACGATTTTAACATTGGCAGATCTTTCACTCTCAATGGTAGATTGAAGAGAAGAAATCTGAGCTTGAAGTGCCAGCTTTTCAGCATCATGTGTTGCTTGAGCAGCCTCCAGTTCAGCTTGAGAAGCCTCCAACTCAGCAGTTTTAGTAGCAAGAGCATTTCTCAAACACTGCATAGGATTATCAACACCCCTTATTGAAACAGGTAGTTCCATATGGTTCACAGTCTCTATAACATCTTTGGCGGTTTGCAAAGACCACACTTGAATAGGCACCCTAAACTCTTCAAATATAGGAGTAATCTAGAATTCATATGGGAGAGCATGACCACTCACATCTTTGAGAAGAACCCTTTGCATGTGCTGTAGAATAATCCTAGGAAGATCAATTTGCACTTCAGTAACAAGCAACTCCATGAGAGTAAGATCAAGAAAATTTGCCACAGTACTTCTTTCCTTTCTAGGAGTGATCATCTTATGAACAACATCAAAGTAGAGGCGATGAAGAGGAGACATCTCTCTTTTGAGAACCCTATGATGATTGATCAGTTAAAGATTTCCAGAAAACTTTTGAGAAATATCAAGGGCAGATGCCATATTGTCAAGTGGAGGCCAAGTGACCTTGACATAGTGACCCCAACCCCCCAAAGGAATGTTTAGAAGTCTAACAATGTCAGCAGTATAAAGATTTATAGTGACACCTCTGATAGTGGTAGAAAACGTCTCTTTAATAACAACCCCATTTGTATAGAACTCATAGACCTCAGACTTTGCAAACTTCCTTTATAAGTCACCTTAAAGAAACAAGTGTGACCACCCCTGGGCATCTAATTTGGTTAATAACACATCCATATCAGCACCACCAAATCCACTAACAACATAACTTCTAGTCATCTTGCGCTTTTAAAAGTGCAGAAGTTGGTCAGCAGGAGAGTCAAGATTGGCAGATGATTCATGAAGCTCAAAGTTTGGATCTAACTCAATAGGAGTATCAGGAAGTGAGTCAGACTCAGAAGATTCAGAGGAAACAGGTATGTTAACCTGTTTCTTTAAACGTGTGGAGGACTTTTGTGGAGTAGGTTTGGAAGATAATGAAGACTTTGAAGCAGGGGTGGACTTCACTATTACTTTTTGGAATAGTGCATTTCACTGTCTCGTCTTTACACACAGAATGAAGCAATATATCTGGAGAGAAGAAACGGGGAAGAGGAGTAGGTGTATCCACACACTTTCTATTGCTAGCTTGAAGAGCTTCAACAAGGGATGCCTCTTCCTGTTCTTTTTTCAGCGAGTATGAGGAGTTCTAAGAGTAGAAAAAATAGGATGGGGTTCAGCAAGATCTTGGTATTCAAAAACAATGGTGGAGGAAGAATGTTTTCTTTTTGATTGAGATCTTAACTTTCTGGGAATCAAGTTGGCAATTGAAATACATTAGGATTGATAATTTGGAGAGGAACAAGAGTTGGTGGAGTGGGAGTATGAGAGAATTAAGGACTACAGAAAAATTAAGCAAAAGGGTTTTTGAGACTTGTCCAAGCAGTAAAATTAGATAACTTGATAGGAATGGTAGGTGGGATAGGAGGTGTTGTGTTGGCAGTGGGATGAAAAATGATGGCTGTAGAAAGATAGGTGGAGGAGTTAGAAGATGGGGTTGAATAAGAGGATGCCATGGTTTGGAAGAAACACTAAGTTTTTCTTGTTTGTGAGATGGTGAATGAATAAGGTGAAAGGGACAAGGAAACAGATATAAAAAGATAAAAAGAAGTTGAAACGTAAAGGAGAGGGATTTAATTGGTATCAGGATAATGATGAAGAGTTACAGTGTTGATGGTATTGTTATGGCAACTTTTTAAAAATTTTGGACTCTTGGGATTTGGAGGTTTAGAAAAATATAAGGGACCAAAAGGGAGAATCTGTTTCTCTTTAGTCAATTTAAGATAGGCTGATAATCATACCCAAGCTCTTGAACATTTTGAACAAAATTGCTTTAAGTGTTACAACATCACTGTAAAAATTAAATACATGAAGTTTAGGTCACTCAAAATTTGAAATTAGGACATATAACTAAATGTGCAAGACTGGATTAATCAACAAAAACTCAAGAGTACATCAACTTTTCTAGTCACTCATTGAGGGAGATTTTTGCAATCTTAATCATCCCCAAGGCTAACCTATTTTTTTCAAAGTGTTCCTTGCTTAATGCCTTAGTGAATATATCAACAATTTGTTCTTCGATAGAACAGAACATGATTGATATAAGACCTTTTTCAATATTATCTCTAAGAAAGTGATGTCTAATATCAATATGTTTAGTTCTTTTATGTTGGACAGGGTTCTTTGCAATATTAATGGCACTTGTATTGTCACAAAAAATAGGAACACATCCAATATCCATACCAAAATCCATGAGTTGTTTTTTAATCCATAACAACTGAGCACAACAAGATCCTGCAGCAACATACTCAGCCTCATCAGTAGATAGAGCTACTGAGTTTGTTTCTTAGTGGACCAGGTAATTAGACATGATCTAAGGAAGTGTGCCACACCTATGGTGCTCTTCATGTCCACCAAATAACCTGCATAGTCAGCATCAGAATAACCCACAAGTTAAAATTACTACCTTTAGGATACCATATGTCAAGATTACTTGTTCCTTTGAGATTTCGAAAGATTCTCTTCACAGATTTCAAATGAGATTCTTTAGAATTTGCTTGGAACCTTGCACATAGTCCCATACTAAACACAATATCAGGTCTGCTTGTTGTGAGATATAGTAATGATCTTATCATTCCTCTATATAGTTTTTGATCCACATCAGAACCTATTTCATCCATATCCAGTCTTGTGGTAGTGGCTATTGGAGTGCTGATCTCTTTTGCTTCTTCCATGAAAAATCTTTTAAGAAGTTCCTTAACATACTTTTGTTGATGGATCATGGTTCCAGAGGCTATTTTCTTGATTTGCATTCCTAAGAAATAGTTTAGCTCCCCCATCATACTTATCTCAAATTCATAACTCATGAGTTTTGCAATTTCACGAGTTATGTTCATATTTGTGGAGCCAAAGTTAATATCATCAACATACACCTACACAACCAACAGATCTTTTCTATTAGTTTTCAAGAAAAGAGTATTGTCAATTTTACCTCAAGTATGACCATGCTCCAAGAGGAATTTTGACAATCTTTCATACCAAGCTCTGGGAGCTTGTTTTAGACCATACATGTAATACCCTGAGTCTGTACCCCAGACTCTATACGGTGCTTATGACCCCGAGGGACCACAAATTAAACCATGTATGATATCTGCTGTGAGCACTAAATAATAATACTGTAATAATGCAAAAAATAGGCTGAAATTCCATAAGGTTCAAAATTTGAAATATTGGAAATAATAACATTTGATAAAGTATTTAAAATCTGAATACTATATGAACTAGTCTAGTCTGAAAAGCCTCTAACTAAACTGTCTGAATGTGGAGTTGATGTGATAAGCCCCCAACTAATTCCGACTACTAAAATACTGATAAACTGAAATGCTGAAATAAAAGCATATCCTCGATAGATGAGGACTCACTACTGAATCTGCTGCTGCTAACTGGATCTGTCAAAATGTGGTCAAAAACCTAAGCATCCGAACCTGTGATATGTGACATCATAGCGCAAAGAAAGAGTATATGTCAGTACGTAAAATGTACTGGTATGCTAGATGAGGTAAGGATAATGCAAAGGTTCATATGTATGAACAATAACTGACTAAAAGATATAGAGTAATTGAATATAAGAGTACATGGATAACTGAAACTGTTGTAAATAATGAGTATGCAATATTGTGCATATACATTTATACTGTAACTGAGCTTTTACTGAAGCTGAGTTCTTAGTTCTGATAATTGAGTAACTGATATCTGAGATTACTGATAACTGAGTTACTAAAAATTATTGACTGTATCTGACAGTCCTGATTCTATAGAACTAAACTAAGTTCTATATTGAGACTAAAACTAAAACTGTAGGAAGTAATCATCTAACCGACATGCCCTAATAAGATAGCTTTGGTCCAATCTGTAACCCTAGTTGGAAGGGTGTTAGTACCATGCCACAGGTAAAGACAACTGAAGATTTACCCTCATCTTGTAGGTACTCTAATAAGAACGGTGGTACCCTCACTAGGGCTGGGCATATTTTGGTTTAAACCAAAAAAACCGAAAAATCAAACCAAAATTTTAATTTTGGTTTGGTTTTTCAGTTTTTACTATCGGTTTTGGTTTTCAATTTCTGAAATTTGATTAAACGGTTTGATTTTTGATTTTTCAAAAAAATAATTTGGATAAACCGATTAATGAAAATTCTATAAATAATTAATAATACATATATTATTTTATATATATATATATATATATATATATATATATATAATACTATATAAATGTATAATAACAACCCTAATAGCTAATAAGTAATAGCACGCCACATATAACTAGCAACATACACCAGTCCAATAGTCGAACAATTGATCGAACCATAGACTACCGACGAGATCGTCGTGTGTACAACAACACCAGAGCCGGCGACTAGTCGACCATGTGGGCTGCAGCCCGCAGTGCTGACTGTGGTCTTTTCGGCAACGACCACTATTTCGAGTTCTGACAGTTTATGCAAACTTAGGCATAATGAAGTTGTATATTATGTTAAACTTATGGTTATATCATTTAGTTTCATCCACATTGAGTTATTTATATATGGGAATGAAAAATAGGTTTGAATTAATTTTTTTTAAAAAATCATTAATTTTAAATGTCCAATCATAACAAAGAGAGGTTCACTACTTTAATCTTCAAAATCAGAATAAAAATCCAAAATAACCAAATCAAATTTGTAGAAATTGAACCAAACCAAATTTAGTTGGGTTTGGTTACAGTTGTCATTTTTTTCAATTCAAAAATAAAAAAATCAAACTGATATTAAACTATCAAACCGAACAAATCGAATTCCCAGCCCTACCCTCAACTGGCAGGTTAACACATTTCATCAACTCTCAACTGGCAGGTTGATGTCTCAACCTACGCGGCTATATAGTTTTGAAATATAGACTGCTTCCAAGAATCACACCCTCAACTGGAAGGTGTGTCCCCATTCTTAGGTTCACTTGATACTGAATTCTACTCCCAACTAAATAGACACTGAACTGTTTATACTGTACTCAATCTATGCTGAATTCTCTGTTCCTTAATCTGCAAATCTGACGATCAAGGATCTGGACTAGGACCTCTTCGAAAGAGAGATCGTTCTGAATATCTATGCCCTTTAAAAGAACTATGACTGCTGGGTCACCAATGCATTTCTTTAGTAAGGAGACGTGGAATACTAGATGCATTGAAGCTAGATCTGAAGGCAACTCAAGCTCGTAAGCTACCTTTCCGAAATAACAGAGAATTTTATAAGGACTGACATATCGGGGACTGATGTTTCCCTTCTTGCCGAAACTCTTCATTTCTTTCACGGGAGAGATTTTCAAGAACACAAAATCACCGATCTTAAACTTGAGATCCTTTCTCCTCACATTTGCATATGATTTTTGTTAACTCTAGGTTGCCTTAAGCCTTTCTCTGATCAACTGAACCTTCTCTAAGGCATCAAATACTAAGTCAGGCCCTACTACTGCGTCTTTACCTACCTCGAACCAGCCAATTGGAGATCTATATCTCTACCATAAAAATTCTCAAACAGAGCCATCTGAATACTGGTATGATAGTTGTTCTTATATGCAAATTCAATCAAAGCCAAATGGTCATCCCAACTACCTTTAAAATCAACAACGCAGGCTCTTAATATATCTTCTAGAGTCTGAATGGTCCTTTCTACTTGACCATCTGTCTGAGGGTGGAAGGCTGTACTGAGGTGAATTTGGGTACCAAGACCCTTTTGGAATGCTTTCTAGAAATAAGAGGTAAACTGGGTACCTCTATCTGAGATGATAGACATTGGAACTCCGTGTAACCTGACCAACTCTCCGATATAGAGTTTGGTATAGTCCTTGGCTGAATAAGAGTTATAAACTGGAAAGAAATGAGCTGATTTGGTCATCCTATCTACAATAACCCAAATAGAATCATGCTGATGACTAATACAAGGCAAACCCGTCACAAAGTCCATGTTTACTTCTTCCCATTTCTATGTGGAAATACTAAACTCCTACATGGACCCACTAGATTCTGGTGCCCAATCTTAACCTGCTGACACGTAGAGCATTTAACTACAAACTCTGTAATATTTCTCTCTATCCCACTCCACCAATAAATCTCCCACAAATTGCGGTACATCTTAGTGGCCCCTTGATGAATAGAGTAATGCACACTGTGCGCTTCTGCAAGAATCTTTGCCTTAAGTCATCTACACCTGGCACACATAGCTGACCCTGGCAATGTAACACACTATCTCCCCGTTGGGAGGAAACCTCAACTTTCTGATCTCTGACCGACTGTTTCAGCTTAACTAGACTGGGATCTCTATCCTATTTTTCCTTTACTTCGGAAACCAGAGATAATTCTAAAATATTCTGCACCTACATACTACCCTCTTACTAAATCGACTAAGCGGACACCTAGTTGAGAAAACTGATAAACTTCCTGAACTAACTTTTTCTTATCATTCTCAATGTGAGCAACAATACCTATAAAAAATCTACTGAGAGCATCAGCCACTACATTGGCCATGCCTGGATGGTATAGAGCACTCATGCTACCTTGCCTGAGATTGATGAACTCTAACACCTTGGCTTCTCTCAGCTCTAAGGGAAAGAATCTATCTAGAAAAGCAGTAGCGAACTCTTTCCACTCTACAGGCTCTGCATCTGTACCTCTGTCTACTTTCCACTGCTTAAACCACGTATGAGCTACATTTTATAGCTGATAGAAAGCTAACTTATCACTCTCACTGGAAGTTACTCTTATGATATCTATGACTTTCTGAGCCTAATCGAGGAACTCATGTGGATCCTTTTCTGACTTAGATCCTGAGAATAGGGGAGGATTCATTCGGGTGAAGTCTTAAATCCTAAATGCAGCAGTATTGGCCACTGGGTTGGCCTGAACAACAGTTGACCATTTGTTTTGAGCTACTACGAAATTGGCTAGAGTAGTGAACATAGCTATGAATTTTACATGGGAGACATGCTCGTCCAGGAGATCTGCCTGAACGGGCTGAGGTGCTGATTGATTTTTGGTCCTTCTTTCGTTATCTCTTTGGGAGGCATATTCTGTAAACAAAAAGAAGAAACAAATTGGACTGAGAGTATAACTTGATCTCATACTTATTCGCATGACATGAATACTAAAATAAGGGAAACTTTATCTAGAAAACATTTTATACCCTCTTATCCATAAGTGTGGCGCGCTACACACATGTACAAGACTCTACTAGACGTGACTTTCAAACTCCCTAGGACTCTATTGAACCTTATGCTCTGATACCAAGTTTGTAACTCCCCGAGTCTGTACCCCAAACGCTACATGGTTCTTACGACCCCGAGGGACCACAAGCTAACCCATGACTGATATCTACTGTGAGCACTAAATAATAATACTGTAATAATGTGAAAAATAGGCTGAAATACCATAAGGTTCAAAATATTAAATACTGATAAATAATAACATCTGATAAAACATCTGAAATCTGAATACTGCCTAAACTAGTCTAGTATAAAAAGCCTCTAACTGAACTGTCTGAATGTGGAATTGATGGAACAAGCCTCCAACTAACTCCGTCTACTAAAATATTGATAAACTGAAATGCTAAAACAAAAGCATATCCTTGATAGATGAGGACTCACTACTGAATCTGCTGCTGCTAACAGGATCTGTCTAAATGCAGTCAAAAACCTAAGCGTACGAACCTATGATACTAGACATCATAGTGCAAAGAAAGAGTATACGTTAGTACACAGAATGTACTGGTATGCTAGATGAGGTAAGGCTGAATGCAAAGGTTCATATGCATGAATAATAACTGACTGAATGATATAGAGTAACTAAATATGAGAGTAACTAAGTGTCCTGTCTTTTGGAAGAGGAACTAAGTGCCACACTTTACTTCTTTCAAACCAATTTAACTCTTCTTGCATGGCTATTATCCAATCGGCATCAGGGAGTGCTTCATCCACTTTCTTTGGTTCAATTTCTAACAGGAATACTTTAAAGGCACACATGTTTCTCAACCCATACCTTGTGGTGATCCCAGATGTGATATCTGTGAGTACATTTTTAATAGGATGTGATCCTTGATACATGTATCCATTTGGGACCAATCCTAGTGAGCTACTAGGATTACTGTAATTATTTTAAACTGGAGTATTTGGTGGTTCAGTTACCCCTGTCAATGTGCCTCCAGAATCAGTTTCCTCTATCAAGGTACCTCCATGTTTGGTAACTCCAGTGGATGGGCCATGTTGAGTAACCTATTCCTCAGAATCACTCCCTTCCTGTAAGTTAGTCTTAACAAAAAATTCATTAAAAACTACATGCACACTTTCTTCAACACAATTTATTTTGTTGTTTAGAAGTCTATATGCCTTACTATGATGTGAATATCCTAAAAAGATTCCTCATCACTCTTAGTATCAAATTTTCCCAATTGATCCTTTACATTATTATGAATGAAACATTTATAACCAAAAGTTCTAAAATGAGAAATATTTAGTTTTCTTCCTTTTAGTAATTCATAGGGAGTCTTCACTAGAATAGGTCTGATCATGCATTTATTTATGATATATGCAGCAGTACTAATTGCCTTAGCCCAAAGGTTTTTAGCAAGATTTTTTGCAAGCATCATTGTTCTAGCCATATCTTCCAAAGTCTTATTTTTTCTTCCTACTACTTTATTTTGTTAAGGTGTTTTGGGAGCAGAGAAATTATGAGCAATATCATTTGCAGAACAAAATTCTCAAAACCTGACATTTTCAAATTCAGTACTATGGTCAGATCTTATGAAAATTAGGAAAGTGCCTAGTTTCTTTTTAATTTTCTTAATGAAAATAGTAAATACATCAAAATCATATTCTTTGGAAGATATAAATAATGTCTAGGTAAATCTGGAATAATCATCAACAATCATAAAAATATACCTCTTTCCACCTCTACTTTGCTGTCTCATTGGCCTAACAGATCCATATGAATCAGGTCAAGACACTTACTTGTACTGACATGGTTCTTTGACTTGAAAGAAGATTTTACTTGCTTTCCCTTTACACATGCACTGAAAACCTTTTCTTCTTTGAACTTGGTTTTGAGCAAACCTAGTACCATATCCTTGGAAGAAAGTTTGTTTAATTATTTCAGACTTGCATGTTTGTTTAATTATTTCAGACTTGCATGTCCAAGTCTCTTGTACCAAAGGAGGGGATCATTTTATATAGCACTCAAGCAGGTCAACTTTTTTCCTGGCATTGTCATTATATCAGCTTTGTACACATTCCTGTTTCTTCTTGCAGTGAGTACAACCTCCTTGGTGTCTATCCTTTTGACTTTGACTCCTGCAGAAGTAAAAACAACTTTGTTACCTTTATCACACAGTTGTGATATGTTCAGTAGGTTGTGCTTCAATATCTCCACTAGATAGACATCCTCCAATTCCCATAATTCAGATGTACCAATCCTTCTAACTCCTGTAATGATTCCCTTTTTGCCATCACTAAATGAAACTCCACCCCCACTTATTTTGGAGAGTGAAAGGAATTTTTCTTTATCACCAGTCATGTGTCTTGAACATGCATTATCCAGGTACTAATGTTTTTTGCTTCCTTTCACTCTCACCTGCAAAAGTAACTTAGGGGTTAGATTTAGGAACCCAGACAAGCTTGGGCCCTTTTTGTAAGTAAAATGAGAAATCAAATTTTTTCTAGTCCACGCATTCAACAGGTTGCACAACCTATTTTTGTTCACAGTTTTTGTTTTCCTTATATTGGTTTGAGTTGGTTTATGTGCCAGATTTATACTCCTAGACCTGATTTTTGTAGCAACCGAACATTCAGTAGTTGGATGACCTGAATTACCACATATCTAGCACAAATCTTGAGGGATATCAAAGCTTTTGTAAAAACCCATTCCAACTTTTTCACTGTGACTTCTCTCACTTAGTTTGTGAACAATTCTTGAAGAATTTGTCAACCTATTTTCTCTTTCAAGATCAAGCTTTAGTTTAGTAATTTTTTGACTTAAATTATTCATCGTTCTTTTGCATTACTGCACTCTTGTTTGTACTTGATTAATTCAAGTTCAAAATTTTCTTGTTCCTTGCTTTTACTTTTTTTTCTTTTTTCAATAATTGTCAGTTTTAGGACTTCAGTTTTGAGTGTGGCATTTGCAGAATCAAGTTGAACAACCTATTCCTTAAGAGTGTTATTTTCCTTTAAACAGTATTCTTACGAGCTTCTAAATCAATGAAGTCAAATTTGAGGCTTGCAAGGCTGTTGAATAACTCATGAAGTTAATTCTTGAAAATCATCAATTAGAGCACTTATTAGGGACATAAGTTTTGTTTTAGAAAATAAATGCAGTTTTTCTTTAAGCTTAAGAATGCTTACCTCAGAAGTACCATCTTATTCTTCCAAGTCTGAATCTCCAATGGCCATGAGTGTAGTCTCATCAATTTCTTCATCTTCTGACTCATCTAGATCAGATCCCCAAGTGGTCACCATAGCATACTCCTCCCCTGTTTTAGCCTTTTCTTTTAATTCTTTTTCAGCTCTTTCTTTTTTCTACTCTATTTCCCATACAGGACAGTTTCTAATATGATGATCAGTCTTACCACACTTGTAGCATCCATTTGAATTGTCATTTGAATATTTCTTGCTACCTTTTTCTCTCTTTTTTTTTTTTTAAAAAAACTTATTGAAGTTCTTAGTTATGAAGGCAACCTGTTCTTTATCAAGTTCAACTTCTTCATCACTGTCTAATGCCTTTAATGCCAAGGTTCTCTCAGGGACCACCACTTCTTTCTTGACCCCATCAATTTGTATTTTCATAAGTTTTAAGATTACCTACCAGTTCATCTAATGTCATTTGAGTGAGATCCTTTGCTTTCCTAATAGCAGTGACTTTAACATTCCATTTAGACTTAGGCAATACCCTTAACACCTTTTCAACTTGTTCCTCTACAGGAATGTCTTTTCCCAAGGAGGTCAATTTATTTGTTAGGGCAGTAAGTCTGGTCATTATTTTATGAAGTGATTCATTCTCCTTCATCTTGAAAGCTTCATATTCAGTAAAGAGAAGGGAAATTCTAAACTTCCTTACTTGAGAGGTGCCCTCATGTGCATTGACCAGGGCATCCCAAATTTGCTTAGTAGTAGTGCATTTTGAAACTCTGTTGTACTCAGCTGGCCCTAATCCATAGACCAAGATGTTCTTAGCCTTAACATTCTTTTTTAATGCTATCAAGTCATCAACTGTAAATTCACTTCTTACTTTCTTAACCTATTCACCATCAACCAGCTTCATTGGGATAGTAGGACCATCAGTGATCCTATCCCACAATTCGTAGTCTTCTCCTTGAATGAATATTTCTATCCTAGCTTTCCACCAGATAAAATGAGAACCATTAAAGAGTGGAGGTCTGGTAGTTGACTGACCTTCACTGTGACCAGTAGGAGGTGCAGAATTCATCATAGTGATTTTTTCTTAGGTTCTAAACTTATTTAAGACAATCTCACTCTAATACCACTTGTTAGAGTACGTACTCTACTGATTTTACTATTTTACTCTATTTTTTTGCCTATCAGTGAAATAAGTAAGCTAACGTAGTTCACTTATATAGAGTAAATAAGAAGACATTATTTTTACGTGGAAAATACCCGGCTCAGGAAAGGTGTAAAAAATCACGATCTGTACCTTTACCGAATTTAACTTCAACTCCACTCAAACTCTTGAGCCTCAACAATCAACAAATTACAAGACTCTTGTAAACTAGAAACTCTAACTTCTATTTCTACAATAACATAAATCTTCCCAAGATAAGTGTTCCTAAGTCTTTGAGTTTCCTAACTTGAAGACACAACCCCTAACTCAATTTATAGTTCACTCAGACTAGAATTAAAGCTCATTACAACTCAAAGAACCAACTTATTACAAAAAATCTACGACTCTCTAAGTAAAGGAACAGGTTTTTCTTTTAGCTAGTGAATGAATTTGCTGATTGATGCTTTTCTTATTAGTGCTTGAGTGAAACTCTTTGAGATAGTTTTTTCTATTTAAGCCAATTTTGATGAAGTCCTGCAGATGATCTAATCTTCTTTCTTCAATAGAACTCTATCAGTTAGTTACACTCCTTGTTGCATTATGTCTCCTTGTCTAGATAGGATTCCTTTGTTTTCTCAATCTTCAAGTGTTGTGTTTATCTTCCTCTCAACCTCTTTTCTGCATGTGATACATGTTGAAAGCATATCTGAATATATTGCTTATCTACTCCTGACTTCACGCATTATTTTATCATCAGCCTTGCAACCACTTCTATGATCTTTACATGTGAGGACCATCATGAATAACATGTTTCATTCACATAAATCAATCATTAAAACTTCATATCTCTAACAGTTTCACCCCCCCCCCCAAAAAAAATAAAAAATAAAAACAGTCCGCTCCCTAAAGCTGACACTATGCATGGAGTACAAAAAAGAATTAAATTATAAAATCTATTGTATGAGTAATTCGTTTCACCCCCTTTTAATAAACTTTGATAATTATTACTTTTGATTTGAGAAAATATGTGCAATTTATTTATAGCAACGGTTGAGTATTAATTGCATTATAAACTCAACACATTGGATCTTCATTAGACAATCATATATAATAATAAAAAAAGAATCAAGACAAGGTGATGTGATGCCTTTCTTTGGTCAAGAATTTTATTTATCTTTTTTTTTAATTATTTTATTTTTAAAAATTATTTTCATAACTCACATCTCTTTATGTTCATAGTAAATTACACTCTTAATTAATATTAATAAAATCCATAACTTTAATGCCTTTTTATATTCATAACCCCCAATTCTTTAATTTTGCATTAAAATGTCCAATTACAATTGTTTCTTGAAATAGAGAGAAACAATAACAATTATTTCTTGAAATGGTCTAATCACAATTGTTTCTTACAAGGTATGTACATTTCACTCTTCTAAGCTCTAATTTTTTTTTTTTTGAGTAGATACCTTTTATGCTATGTATTGTCTATTAGTAAACTTCTTACAGTTTTATATTTTTTTAAGAGTTATGTATTATTTTGTTAGAGCAATTTCCTTTTATATTATGTGTAGTTCATTAATTAATTTTTAACAGTCTTGTATTTCTCTTTATCCTAATCACACTAAAACTTTTATTGTAGATAAAAAGAAGATTACTATAATTATTTATTGAAAAAGTCTAATCACATTTATTTTTTACAAGGTATGTACATTATACTCTTCTAAGCTCTATTTTTTTTTTTTTTAGAGTAGATTCCTTTTATACTATGTATAGTCTATTAGTAAACTTCTTACAGTTTTATATATTTTTAAGAGCTATATATTATTTTTTTTAGAGCAATTTTCTTTTATATTATGTGTAGTTCATTAATTAATTTTTTACAGTCTTATATTTCTCTTTATCCTAATCACACTAAAACTTTTATTGTAGATAAAAAAAGATTACTACAATTATTTCTTGAAAAAAATCTAATCACAATTGTTTCTTGCAAGGTATGTGCATTCTGAATGTCACCCTTCTAAGCTTTATTTATTTTATTAGAGTAGATTTCTTCTATGCTATATATAGTCTATCAGTAAACTTCTTACATTTTTACATTCTTTTAAGAGTTATGTATTACTTTGTTAGAGCAACTTTCTTTTATATTATGTTTAGTTCATTAATTAATTTTTTACAGTCTTGTATTTCTCTTTATCTTAATCTCATTAAAATTTTTATTGTAGACAAAAAGAAGATTACTACTATGGTAGTTTTTCTTGTCCTGTCTCACTATGGGTAGGAGACATACCATATAGCAACAGAAAAAATCTTACCGTCCAAGATAAAGTTTAAATTGCATTATTTTTTTATATTTTCAGTTTATTAAATTTCATCTTTAACTGCTCTAACATTTTTACTTAACAATTTTGTCACACCCCTTTTTCACTCGGAGGATTCGAGTCGAAGGATTTTTCCTATTAAAGTGACGGTTATTGAATAGGGATTAGTTTATTAACATTTTTAGAGTCGCCACTTGAAATTGAGTTATGGTGTTCCAAGTCACCTTTTTGAATCCCTAGTCAAAAGAAAATGACTCTTTTATTTTGGTCTACGAAAACTGAAGACCGGATAAGAAATTCTGTTGACCGAGGGGAAGGTGTGAGGCACCCCTCGAGTCCCGTGGTTCTAGCATGGTTGCTTTATCAACTTATACTTGATTTTAATTATTTGAATAAATTATGTCAAGGCCTAAATTCACTCATTTTAATTCCTAATATTTATCTATTATCTTATATTAAATAAATCGATGAAAAATTAATTTTTAAAAATATTTATCAAGGTGCATTATTGCATCCTTGAATTTTAAATATCTCAAAAAGATACGTGCTCCGCATTCTTAATTGAGACGAATATTTTATACACACCTAAAATTTACCTAACGTTAAAGACATTGATTTGCTTCTTGTAAATCGAGACAATTTCTTATCCACTTTATGCTTATTTTTTACCCTCCTTACAATGAGTTTTGGACAAATCCGCAACCCATCTCACTCAAACTCACCTTTACAGTTAAAAAAAAAATAGGCGATACTTAGTTAGGCCGAATTTCATTGTGAAAATTGAGTAGAATTATATATAATAATAATAATAATAATAATAATAATAATAATAATAATAATAATAATAATAATTAAAAAAAAACGTCTGAGTGTATTAAGTTAAATATGAAAGAAAAGATGATTATTAAACATAGTTATTATCGTAACTTAATAATCAAAGAACTCTTTTATTTTATTTTTATAAAAGAAGAATAATAAGTTAATAATATAATAATAACATGATTTCAGTTTTCTGTTTATTAATATAATCCCACAAACCTAACACATTCAAATATTAATACAACATATAAGATAATTATACACATGGCCATTCAACACTTGAGCAAAAATAACGTGAATTTCTATATCATTTCTTTCTATTTTCCTACCTTTCTAACTTTTTCTTCTTTTTAGTATTATTTTTAGGTTTTACATGCGTGCATGAATTGTAAAGAGAAGTTTTATAACTTAACTACACACTAATAGCATATCAACCAAACATACTTCACATTTTTAACATAAATAACTTTAAGATTATATCATTTAAAGTTTGAAACTAACCTAACTAACATTATGTTAGACCTGCAAATGAATTATAAATGACAAGTAAAGCACGAACTACATATATAAAAGTAATAAATTAAGCATGAATTAACATAAAAAGCCATTGAAATAATTTCATTCAGACTTCGATTTACAACGAAAACCTATAAAAATAATAGTACAGATCTGATAAGAACCTGTGTGATAAATTAAATCGAGTAAAGGAGCAAACGCCGTCATCAAAAACTCAACTCAGAAACCCCAAACTCTTTTGATGTTGTCTCGTTTTCTGTTTTCTCCAATTGTTTTTTCCTTTGTTGTTTTTCAGTGTTCCTCTTTGCTTCTTGTTCTCAATGTTCTCTCTGTTTGTGTCTCAATGTACATAGTTATTTTTTGTTTGATTTTTCAATCTCCTTTTTTTTTTTTTTTTTTAATTGTCTCCCCTGATTGTGTTATATATATGTAAAGGGTTGGGAAGTTGGAGGGAGTTGAGGAGGGTGAGGAAAATGTGGGATTGGTTGGGGTAGATTTTTAGGATAGGATAGAATTTAAAAGGAAAAAAAATATTTTTTCCTTTTTTTTTTAAAGATAATAATAATAACAAAATAATAATAATAATAATAATAATAATAATAATAATAATAATAATAATAATAATAATAATAATAATAATAATAATAAGAAGAAGAAGAAGAAGAAGAAGAAGAAGAAGAAGAAGAAGAAGAAGAAGAAGAAGAAGAAGAATAGTAAAATACAATAAAAATTATATAATAGTAATTATTTTTTATATTTAAGAAAATACAATAAAAGTTTAAAAATAGTTAGAAATAATTATAATTAAGATAGTACTAAAACTACTAACTTATTTTTTTAATTAAAAAATAAATATATTTTTAAAATTTTTTGTATTATTTTTAAAAAATTAGAATAAATTAAAATAAAATAACTCAAAATTAACTTTATCTCTTAACTAAAAATTTATTAAAATAAAATAAGAATTTAAATAATATTAGACCAAATATAAATATTTAATATCAATATATATATATATATATAAATATATATTAAACTCGAGGAGGGTCAAAATCACGTGTCTACATTTTTGCACCTCTTTGTTTGAAATCTCGAAGAGTTTTCATACAAAGAAGTAGACAAAGAGATGATTTTTGATCCTCCGAAAAAGTTAAGAAAGAAGAAAAAAAAATATGTGACCGAGTCCTGATTTTGGACCGCCTACATACCCCGAGTTTTAAGGGAATCAGGTCACATATAGTTCAAAGGTAAAATGGTGAGAGAACGAGTTAGAGGTTGAGTGAGGTTTCATCGAGTTCCCGATTGACGACTTCTGCTTTTACATTCACATAAATAACAAAATAAAATTGAAGATACAAGTAAAAGATCCTATCTATTCAGCTATTCTGGAATCTTGACTTGAATCTTCATGACTTCTCAAATGGTGAGCTAGTTATTATTCTGAGTTGAACTTGAAACATAAAATGTTCCACCTCGGTTGCTTTTGACATTAAAGAGGAACTTGACAATTGATTTATTCTTTAGATTATCTTCTGGTTTGGACTTTAAAATCTTCACCCTATTTTTCAGGCAGGCTCCTAACTTGCAATTGCTAATTTTTACCCTATTCTTCAGGCGGGCTCCTTGACTTCCTTTTTCTTCAACCTGTTCTTCAGGCGGGCTCCTGAACTTTCAAATTTTTCACCTTGTTCTTCAGGCAGGCTCCTGACTTGTTACATCTTCACCCGGTTCTCCAGGGCTCCTGGACTTCTTTTTTCTTTACCCGGTTCTTCTGGTGGGGCTCCTGAACTTTCCTTTTCCTTCACCCTATTCTTCAGGCGGGCTCCTGGACTTTCTCTTTCTTCACCCTATTTTCAGGCGGGCTCTTGTACTTTTTTTTTTTTTTTTTAAAATATATTCCTGAACTCAAAATAAAAGGTGATACAGAAAAATAACATCCCATTCTTCGGGAGGGTCCTGGACACAAAGTAAATTCTCATTCTTCGGGAGGGTCCTGAGCAAAAAGTAAATTCCCATTCTTTAGGAGGGTACTGAACATAAAATAAATTTTCATTCTTCAGGAGGGTCCTGAGCATAAAATAAATTTTCATTCTTCAGGAGGGTCTTGTCCCATTCTTCAGGAGGGTCCTGAGCACAAAAAATATTTCCAATCTTCAAGAGGGTCCTATCCCATTCTTCAGAAGGGTTCTGAGCACAAAATAAATTCCCATTCTTCAGGAGGGTCCTGAGCATAAAATAAATTCTCATTCTTCAGGAGGGTCCTGAGCACAAAATAAATTTTCATTCTTCAGGAGGGTCCTGTCCTATTCTTCAGGAGGGTCCTGAGCACAAAATAAATTCTCAAAATTTTCATTCTTCAGGAGGGTCCTGTCCCATTCTTCAGGAGGGTCCTGAGCACAAAATAAATTCCCAATCTTCAGGAGGGTCTTATCCCATTCTTCAGAAGGGTTCTGAGCACAAAATAAATTCCCATTCTTTAGGAGGGTCCTGAGCATAAAATAAATTCTCATTCTTCAGGAGGGTCCTGAGCATAAAATAAATTCTCATTCTTCAGGAGGGTCCTGAGCACAAAATAAATTTTCATTCTTCAGGAGGGTCCTGAGCACAAAATAAATTCTCATTCTTCAAGAGGGTCCTGTCCCATTCTTCAGGAGGGTCCTGAGCACAAAATAAATTCCCATTCTTTAGGAGGGTCCTGTCCCATTCTTCAGGAGGGTCCTGAGCATAAAATAAATTCCCATTCTTTAGGAGGGTCCTGAGCACAAAATAAATTCCCATTCTTTAGGAGGGTCCTGTCCTATTTTTCAGGAAGGTCCTGAGCATAAAATAAATTTCCATTCTTTATGAGGGTCCTGTCCCATTCTTCAGGAGGGTCCTGAGCATAAAATAAATTCTCATAAACACGAATAAAATTTTGCCCCAGTTTGCACTAGTAAATTTTATGAGTGCCATCAGATCACAACTTTTGAAAAGTACTGTACAGAGGGTGAATTAAAGCCCTGCTAAATAAATGCGTCTCATCAGAGTAAAACTGATGATCAAAATTAGGAAGTGTGTCTCCTAAGAGTTAAATTGAAGGACTCGACTAGAAAGTGCATCTTCTAAGAGTGAATGTTCACGTTAGGAAGTGCTTCACCTGAAAAATGAAAACTGACTTATTAAGACTAAGAAGTGCTTCTTCTAGGGGTTAAATGAAATGACTCAACTAGAAAGTGTGTCTTCTAAGAGTGAAGGTTCAAGTTAGGAAGTGCGTCACCTAACAAATGAAAACTGAATTATTCAGACTAGGAAGTGCGTCTCCTAGGAGTTGAATGAAATGACTCGACTAGAAAGTGCGTCTTCTAGGAGTGAAGGTTCAAGTTAGGAAGTGCGTCACCTAACAAATGAAAACTGAAATACCCAGACAAGAAAGTGTGTCTCCTAGGGGTAAATGATGATGAGTTTTCACCATGATTGTGATTATTAAAATGTTTAGCAATATCGCCTCTTGCATTTGCAAAAGCGAGGAATTGCATCCTTTGATATTTAGGCTTTGAAGCCTTTTATTTGTAGGTAACATGTTTCCTATTTCATCAAAGAAAACTTTTTAATTTAAAAATTCGGTGGTTGATTTGTGGCATTTGGCTATTGAGGAAACCGTTCTTGCACTTGTGATGCTCAGCTTCATTAAAAATCATTAATCTGTATTGTTGACTTGTCATATTTTTGACCCCCAATTTTGACTACTGAAACTCTTGACTCAAGTCATATTTCTCTTGCATGATGCCTCTAGGTTCAACTTCAAATACACCTCTTATACTTCTATTCCAAAAGCTGTCGAATGACAAGCATTCTTGAATATCTCACTTTATTTTGAAGCATTTTAATTTGGTGCATCAGCTTTTTGTCATGCTTTGTGCAATTGAGGGAGTTGGTAGCAATTTTTGAAGTTCTTTCTCACTTGTCTTGACATAAATTTGACTTAAAATACATGAAAGATGACGATATTGATTTTTCATTCGACGACAAAGACAAAAAATAAAATAAAATAATATAATAATAAAAAGAAAAGAAAAAGACGATAGACATCTCTTTTCAAAAACGTCAAAAATAAAAACTTATCTGGGTGCGACAGTTGATTCCACTGATTATAACATGCATTTTGAATTATACAACTAGATCTACTCATACTAATCATTTTCAACTTTTACCCACTTATTGAATGTAAAATTGAGCTATTCTTTAACATGCTCCCTTTAGATCACAATCCTCATTCGGCTAGTGACACCTCAATGTGTTTTTGACAACGAGTTGATCTCATTTTCATTTCTTTCTCAGCTCACCATCGCCTTACGGTGCCCAAAAAGGTTTTCACCAATAAGACTCTCTCATTTTCATTCTTTCATTGTCTTTTTTTTTAAATAAACACCCAAAATAAGAAATATCATGCACTCATAACATGTTTAGCCTTGACATTCTCAAAGATGGATCCGAAGGTCTTTCTTTGGTTGTAACTTGACTTTTGGATAGGGTTAGAAAGAAAGGTAGGCATGAGACTCAAAAATTTATATAACATTGGGTAAAACATACAACTTTTGGAATCGATTCTTTTAAGAAAATCGATTTTTGCCCCAGTTTCATTTCATTCTGGGATAATTTAAATTTTTCTTTGGTTGGACCGAACCCCAGAGTAGGGCTGCCAACGTATTTTGTCATAGCAAGAATCAGGTCAAATGTAGTTCAGGAATTTCTTTTGCTTGAATTTGGATTTTTGATTGATTTTTTCTCTTTTTTTTTCAACTCTTTTTTCTTTTCATTTTTCTTGATACTCTTTTTTTTCCAACTTTTTCAAATTCTATTTTGATTCCAAAAGAAGGGAACGAAAGAAAATAACACTAAAGCTCAAAAAGGGTAACAAAAGATGACACAATATTTGGGTAGTAGAATGAAATGCCTTCATCATATCAATCCTTAAAAACACAAGTACATAACATGTAATCTGAGCGTAGAACATGAAGATCATACGCATCTTTTTCAACATTGATCGTGACTAAGGTCATGCACTTGCGTCACTTCTTTTAAGCTCGTGAAATATGCATGTCCACTTATATTGTACTTTTTTCTCGATGAGTGACTCATGCCCTTTTGGAGCTAACTTCCTTTTGCTTTTCCTTATAGTGGATACTATATTCCTCCGATCGACCCCATTCGAAATTCTCAAATTGAATCTTCTAATCGATGATCAAGTTATTTCCTGATTCACAAAGTGATTGCCTCAATACATTCAAAAGAGGTTGTAATATCACCCCCAAATACCTGAACACTTTACTTATTTTCTTATATGCTTTTTTCTTTCAACTCTATCTTATTGTCAAATGTTTCAGGATTAGATTGGATTTAAAGATCAGTCTGTAAATTCAACATGTATATCACATCACTAGAATCACCATAGAAAGAGCTCTCTAAAGAAAAAAAAAAAGACAACAAAATAATATATAATAAAAATAAAATAAAAACAAAACAAAGGACACACATTTGTGGACCAAAAGATAGAAGGATTTGAATGAAAATTATAATAAAATAAGATAAGATATATCCAAAATTCCAACCCTAAAATAATTCGGGTAGTAGAAAGAAAATAAAAAAAAACTATCAAAAATCCTTCCTCGTGGGGAGCAAATTGACTTCTAAATTGCCGAACATTATATTTTAGCCATTGAATTGAACGTCGGCCTTAATGGAGTCTCCACAATCATTGCTACATCATCTTTTTTTTCTTTTTGAACTCGATCATTTTAAATTTATCACCTCAAACTCTCTCCAAAGTAAGCAATCAACAATTTCTCTTTTCCCCTACTCCTCTTCATTGATTACAAAACTTTTTCATATGATTCAAAGGATCACCGTGACCCTCGTACATGTCCAACTTTGATGTTATGGAGTTTAGAGGCAAGTAAACATTGAAACATGTAAAATCCTTGTGAGATCTCTCTTTCTTTCTCTCAATATTTGCATGTTTCTCATATTTTGCTCCAAATTTCTCACTTTTCAGATCATTTCTTATTATTCCTCATTTCTAACAATCTACACCAACTCATCTCAAACCCTATATCATTTTTTGTGGATCATCTTACTTGTTCTTTGAACATGGTGTTGTATTGGTGAGATGCCAACTTTAGCCACAAACCAACTACCTTAACACTATTTTGATTTTGGAGAAAATTAATCTGTCAGAGTTCAAATTTTTTTTTAAGACCACCGAATCCATGAAGGACTGCCTACGTATCTCATTAAGATGAGAATCAGGTATGCATAGTTCTTGAAATATATGTCGTACAAAATTCAGCCTCAAGACCCCTAAAGGT
>NC_061115.1:179673230-179686375 GCF_002878395.1 Capsicum annuum | reverse complement strand
TATTGGTAAAAGCTTAGCCTCATGATCCCTAAAGATTCAAGGTTGTTAAGATTTATATATTTTTATTTATTTTTGTAAAAACTTAGCCTCATGATCTCTAGAGATTCAGGGCTATTAAGATATATATAAAAATTAGACCAGAGAATTAGAAAAATAATTATGAAAATAATCATATTTTAAAAATATTACCCAATAAATCTATGAATAATTTTTCAAAAGATAGGGTCGTATCCTGGGAAGGACTTCCTATGTATCTCATTAATATGAGAATCAGACCCTCGTAGTTCATAAAGACTGTAAAACTATGTTACTAAAATTTTTCCTTTCTTTTTAAAATAAAATTTTCTCTGAAAAATAATTCACTAAATGTGAGGATAATTTAATCTCTTAAATTTTAAAGTTGCCTAAAGTTGGTCAACAAATAAATAGCCTTCCAAAAAATTGTCAAAGAGCATGTAGGATGCCAAAGTAGGTCACCTGTCCTAGATAGACCCGACCCCTGTGCCGAGTCCCGCTAAGTCAAATGCATATGATGCAAATAAAGCGGCACCTAATAGGGATAACCGGATTCTGAGTTTTCAATTTTTCTAAGTTTAAGCCTAATAGGGATAGGTGTCTAGACTGGCTTACCCGAGCGGACACTCTAGCCTTCCAAAAAATTGTCAAAGAGCACGTAGGATGCCAAAGTAGGTCACCTGTCCTAGATAGACCCGACCCCTGTGCCGAGTCCCGCTAAGTCAAATGCATATGATGCAAATAAAGCGACACCTAATAGGGATAACCGGATTCGAAGTTTTCAATTTTTCTAAGTTTAAGCCTAATAGGGATAGGTGTCTAGACTGGCTTACCCGAGCGGACACTCTAGCCGGGGAGGGACAACTTGGTCGGTAGCAGGGCAACACTGCCTTCGTTATCGATCCGAACCCCGCCTAACATGTGTGACTATATCCTTCACCAGGTGGCTTGACACTCCGGCTATCTCAAAAAGAAGGTGGAATGCATATGCTGCATTCCCTCTATCCTATTTCAGAGACTCAGAGGGGATACGCGGGAGAAGACAATATATAATACAGTTCAAATAATATCAAAGAAGTAAATAAGCAACAAGTGGCATGTAAGGCCAACAAACACAATATCAATAATAATTAAAGAAAGTATAAGTCAATATAAAAAGCTCGAATTCTTGTTATATCCCCAACAGAGTAGTCAGAGATGTCACACCCCTTTTTCGCTTGGAGGATTCAAGTCGAAGGGTTTTTCCAATTAAAGTGACGGTTATTGAATAGGGATTAGTTTATTAACATTTTTAGAGTCGCCACTTGAAATTGAGTTATGGTGTTCCAAGTCACCTTTTTGAATTCCTAGTCAAAAGAAAATGACTCTTTTATTTTGATCTGCAAAAACTGAAGACCGGGTAAGGAATTCTATTGACCGAGGGGAAGGTGCGAGGCACCCCTCGAGTCCCGTGGTTCTAGCACGGTCGCTTTATCAACTTATACTTGATTTTAATTATTTGAATAAATTATGTCAAGGCCTAAATTCACTCATTTTAATTCCTAATATTAATCTATTATCTTATATTAAATAAATCGATGAAAAATTAATTTTTAAAAATATTTATCAAGGTGCATTATTGCATCCTTGAATTTTAAATATCTCAAAAAGATACGTACTCCGCATTGTTAATTGAGACGAATATTTTATACATACCTAAAATTTGCCTAATGTTAAAGACATTGATTTGCTTCTTGTAAATCGAGACAATTTCTTATCCACTTTATGCTTATTTTTTACTCTCCTTTCTTACAACGAGTTTTGGACAAATTCGCAACCCATCTCACTCAAACTCACCTTTACAGTTAAAAAACAAATAGGCGATACTTAGTTAGGCCGAATTTCATTGTGAAAATTGAGTAGAATATATATATATATATATATATATATATATATATATATATTAAAATAATAATAATTAAAAAAAAAACGTCTGAGTGTATTAAGTTAAATATGAAAGAAAAGATGATTATTAAACATAGTTATTATCGTAACTTAATAATTAAAGAACTCTTTTATTTTATTTTTATAAAAGAAGAATAATAAGTTAATAATATAATAATAACATGATTTCAGTTTTCTGTTTATTAATATAATCCCACAAACCTAACACATTCAAATATTAATACAACATATAAGATAATTATACACATGGACATTCAACACTTGAGCAAAAATAACGTGAATTTCTATATCATTTCTTTCTATTTTCCTACCTTTCTAACTTTTTCTTCTTTTTAGTATTATTTTTAGGTTTTACATGCATGCATGAATTGTAAAGAGAAGTTTTATAACTTAACTACACACTAATAGCATATCAACCAAACATACTTCACATTTTTAACATAAATAACTTTAAGATTATCTCATTTAAAGTTTGAATCTAACCTAACTAACATTATGTTAGACCTGCTGTAGACACCTAATTTTATCCCTCCCGAAGTCTAATTCTATTCATTTTTTTTTTTAGTTTACCTTACCATGTGTCTCACCCATTTTAATTATTCCCCACAAAAATACAAAAAAATAACAAACCCCTAACAAACCCAATCCCCAATTATTCTTATTATAACTAATTAACAATCCTACCTATTAAATTAGGACACCAAACCCTACCCCACGTGACCCCACCTACCCTACCTCACTACCCCACCCTCACCTCACAACATATATACACACACTCTTTTTCCTTTCACAGATCCGGAAAAAAAAAAAACTTTCACTCTTTTTCACTAATATTCATCCATTTTTCACTTCTTGGGGTACCTTTTTTTTTCCACAAATTTAGCAGTTTTATGTGAAAATATGAACCGGATCGAGCTCAAATTCGGGTTTCCAAAAGGGTCTTGCTTAGATCTCAAAAGTTTCAGACTTTTTCACTTCTTGGGGTTCATTTTTTAGTTCTTGAATTGCATTTTTTGATTAATTTAGCATTTTTATGTGAAAAATATGAAGTGGGTTGAGCATAAGTTCGGGTCATAAATTCGGGTTTTGCTTGGATCCCAAAGTTTCAGTGTTTTTTTTTTTCCAGTTCTTGAATTGAAATTTTATTATGTAAATTTGATTTTTATGTGAAAATATGAACCGGGTCGAGTTCAATTTCGGGTCATGAATTTGGGTTCTATGATGGGTCATAAACAGGTCGAACAAATGGGGGAAAGGGTACCTAAAAGGATGTTTCTTGGATGTCAAATGCCAATAGTATTACTGATCACACACACTCCATTGAAGACCATTCGAAACAGTAAAGTCAGCTGAACCGGACTTGTGTCATCGTCTTCCGTCACCGGAGCCCCAGTCGTAGATATTTAACTCCGAGTTGGTTTAGCCGTTGTTGAGGTTTATTCTTCATTCGAGAGTTTGGGTTGCTGCTTCTTTCATTCGTAGTTGAGTCGCGATTCGGGAGGTTCGTAGTGGGTTTGCTCCGGTTTGTTTAAATTTGTCTATTTGGTCTTCCTATATTCAAGTTGGATCATTCGTTGTCGAGGCCCATTCGAGGATCTTGGTCTGAGATTTCTTTATTATCAACGATCACGAGTTCTATTAAGGTCCATCTCTTTAACTCTACTCTTTCATTTTCTCGGATTTTTGATAATGCCGTGATTTTATGGTTGGTTGAATTTCTAGTAAAATATTGACCGTTGTTGTGGATACGTAGGAGTGGTATGCTTAGATGCTTGAATCTTCGTTGGATGTATATGTTTGAAGTTGATTTTAGATTTTTTAAAAAAGTGGTTTGATAATCGGAAAATTTGTTAACCATGGCTTGAGGATTAAACTTGTTGATTTGGGGGTCGGGATTGAAAATTGATAATCAAATAAGTTGAAGGTTGTTTGTTTTGATTTATTACCGAATATTGTCGAATTGGATAGTATCATGATAGGTCAAGTGGGTAGGCAATCGTAGGTTCGGGTAGGCAAAAATTTAGAAATAAGTGTTTCGTTGGATGTTTGAATGTGGAGTATGTGTTGAATGTTTTCTACTTTATCGTATTCGATTCAAATGTATTCATTTAGCCGGGGAATGCCCCGAGGTCTTCTGTACTTATTCATCGGGGAATGCCCCGACGTATCATGTTGGCGGAAAATGATCGTGATGAAGGCCCGCGGCATCGGGTAAGGCATTGGAGCTTCTAGATTTAGTTTAGAATAGGATTTCTATTTTCGTATTTTTCTATTTTTGGACTGTATAATTGGACTGGACTTTACATTTTGGATTATTTTGTTTTGTTTATTGTTTGATTATTTTGCGTGCTTTTGTGTGATTTATACATTTCTTAATGTCAAAAAAAAATAGCCGATACACTCTACTAAGCGATCGTGGTTGAACCACGGGATCAAGGGGTGCCTAACACCTTCCCCTCGGTCAACAGAATTCCTTAGCCGGAATCTCTGCTCGCAAACTAGTTTAAAGAGTCAAATAGTTTGAAAAGGATTTTCCAATGGTGACTTGGCACACCAGATTATGCCAAGTGGCGACTTTGAATAAAAAGTGTTAATAATCCTTTTCCAAAACAAATTTTCATTTCTTGTCACTTAAATAATAAAACCCTTTCGAACATTAAATTATAACCATTTTTTTGGAGTCGAAAAAGGAGTGTGACACTTGCAAATGAATTATAAATGACACGTAAAGCACGAACTACATATATAAAAGTAATAAATTAAGCATGAATTAACATAAAAAGCCATTGAAATAATTTTATTCAGACTTCGATTTACAACGAAAACGTATAAAAATAATAGTACAGATTTGATAAGAACCTGTGTGATAAATTAAATCGAGTAAAGGAGCAAACCCCGTCATCGAAAACTCAACTCGGAAACCCCAAACTCTTTTGGTGTTGTCTCGTTTTCTGTTTTCTCCAATTGTTTTTTCCTTTGTTGTTTTTCAGTGTTCCTCTTTGATTCTTGTTGTCAATGTTCTCTCTGTTTGTGTCTTAATGTACATAGTTATTTTTTGTTTGATTTTTCAATCTCCTTTTTTTTTTTTTTTTTAATTGTCTCCCCCGATTGTGTTATATATATGTAAAGGGTTGGGAAGTTGGAGTTGACGAGGGTGAGGAAAATGTGGGATTGGTTGGGGTAGATTTTTAGGATAGGATAGAATTTAAAAGAAAAAAAAATACTTTTTCCTTTTTTATTTAAAGATAATAATAATAACAAAATAATAATAATAATAAGAAGAAGAAGAAGAAAATAAATAAATAAAATAATAATAAAAATAATATAATAATAATTAATTAATTTTTATATTTAAGAAAATATAATAAAAGTTTAAAAATAGTTAGAAATAAATATAATTAAGATAGTACTAAAACTACTAACTTATTTTTTTTAATTAAAAAAAAAATATTTTTTAAAAATTTTTTGTATTATTTTTAAAAAATTAGAATAAAATAAAATAAAATAACTCAAAATTAACTTTTTCTCTTAACTAAAAATTTATTAAAATAAAATAAGAATTTATATATATTTGATCGTCCTTCTTTTTCATTTCATGCAACAATTAGTTTTTTTTTGCTCTCTTAAGGTTCGATTGACATACAAATGAAGTAGGATATTGATATGACAAGAATTTAATAATTTTGTTTAAAATTCTTTCGAGAGGAATTATTTATATGTATGGTAGTTCTTCTTTCCTCTTCAATTCACAATATAATATTCTCAAAAGTTTATATTTATTTAGATAGCTATTTTTCATTTTTTTTTTGTTAGTGAGATCCACTTTTAATGTGTGTGTCTAGATCAGAGTGATTATTTTCTGAAGTAGAAGCAAGCTAGGGAAGAAGGCAAACGTATATATGTGCTACTTAAGAAAGTAACTATGTATCATTCCGCAATTATGTAGGTCAGCTTTAGTAAATCTTTCGATAAAATATGAGAATGTAACAATTGTTTATGATTTTCAATTGACATTTTAATTCATAAGAAAGTTGTCAAACGGGTGAAACGGCGTGAATGGGGCATTTTTGGGCCAAATAGGTGTGCTATAACCCACATTTTCGGGGGTAGACCCAGGGTCCGAGTGTTTTGTGGGCCAAAAATCGATCGGGGCGTGCCAGGGAGGCTGAGAAGTGACCTAGTGTGGGCCGTTGGGTCGGCGGTGCCATTTGGATAGTCAAATGGGTGAAATGGAGCGAACGAGATATTTTTGGACTAAATCGGTGTGCAACAGCCCACGATTTCGGGGGTGGGCCAGAGGTCCAGGCGTGCTATGAACCGAAAATCAACCGGAGTGTGTAAGGGAGGCTGGGGAGCTGCCTAGTGTGGGCCGTTGGGGTCGGCAATGTCATTTGGGTGGTCAAACGGATGAAACGGCGCGAATGAGGCATTTTCTGGCCAAATCGATGTGCTTTTTATTGTGCGTAAAATAGTTTTTGATTTTTCACATTCTATAATTTTTTTGTTAAACATTTTTAAAGATTGTTACTACTTTCTATTGTCTATTGGTCTGAACCATTAGATCTTACAACTTAAGAAAAACAAAAGTGTTGCTAAGATAACAATGATTTCATAAAGTCGTCTGTCTCTTTTTATTTCATTTTCTTCCCAAGAGAGGAATTTTGATTCTTCTCTGAACCTTAAATAATCACTTATCAAAAATAAATTTTCGAAGATGGTAATACATTTCATTTTTTCTTTTATTTTAAACACAGATAAGATTATGTGGCATCTCTATATGACCAAAAATGTTAATTATATTTTTTAATATTTTTTTATTTTTCTTCACCTATGATGAGCTATGTATTTAAAAATAAGTTACTTCTTAAAATAATTAATTTAATTATATTAACTACCATTTATTGTGTTTTCCTTTATTTAATAACCTTTAAGAATTTTAGCTTATTAAAACCTTATTTAAAACTGCCTAATAATTAATTTGTTAAAATGAAAAAGACATGTCACAAAATGAAAGATGAAACTCCAATTTCCTAAACCTTTCGTTTTCTAAAATTGCATATATGTAGAAAAGTAAAGAAAGAAAAACACACACAGAAACAAAAAAGCATTTACGATAAATAATTTAAAGAGAAATAAAAAGAATAAAATAAGATAAAAAGAGAATACGAGAAATTTAGAATATGCATGTATACACTTAAGAGTGTATGGTTAGAATTTGAAATAACATAAAATAAAAAAAAATCTCTTAAGAAACTTCAAGCGCTTGAAAATATAATTAGTTTGCGCGAAGCGCGGATAAGTTCACTAATGAATGAATACTTGGTCCATGGGGTCAGAGGCGGATCCATAATTTTGAGGTACCGGGTGTCATGCCGTCCAAGTAGGATTTGCAGGTCGATTCTTTTAATTATGAGTTATTTATTCTTTTTTTTATTTTATAAACAAATAGATCAAATACGTCTAATGAGTTATGTTCTTTTTTTAGATATTCTGAGATCAAAAACTCCTAAGTAGCTTAATTTTTTTCGGTATAAGAGGTCTAATTCTTCAATACCTTGAGAGATAAAAAGAAATTTTTCATGTTAAAAATTTAAATTTATATAAACCATATGATACAGTTATCTTAATATACTCATATTCTATTACCTTTATATGTTGAGAGTGTTGTTGCAGATATATAATTTGAAAGAATTAAAAATTATAGCTTCAACTTAATCATCTTCACTTAGTTCAAACGATCGAAAACTTTAAATTTTGAAATCTCTAACATAATAATATCCATAATTTTGTAGACTTGAACTTTTTTAAAAAATTTAATATGTTCTTATTAATATTTATGTGACTTTTAAGATTTAATACTCATTAATTCACACATTACACATGAAACACTAGTATCAAGAGATTAATCAAGAGAAAGTTTTAGAAAAGCGAGAATTAATTAAAGAAAAACAACCCATTTAAATTAATAAAAAATAGCAAGTAAATGAAATTAATGAAAAAATCTAAAAAAAGGGAGAAATAAAAAGACAACTAAGCCCTTGACACACATTTAACGAAAAAGACACAAAGTGTTGGGGTGGGGGTGGGGGTGGGGGTTGAAGTGTTGAGCAATTTCCCTTTGGGTAAGCAAAGGAACACGCCAAAAATACAATGCTCATTAATAGGTTTCGAACCCTGATCAGCGCGATGGTATTTTCTGCCTATTGCTAGTGACACTAATTGCCATTTTGTTCAATGGGTGGCAAGTATATTATAGATTCAATTCTTCTGTATTATATGCATATATATATATATATATATATATATATATTGGGGCCCTGTGTGTTTGATGTAGAAGTGATAAATGGGCTGGTTGAATCGAATAAGAGCGATTAATTCGATCATATTTAAAGTATGATGCATAATAATTAATATAAGTATCATTTAACTAAAAGTCAAAATCTCATTTTGGCGATGCAAGTTCTCATATCATATTTTAACCCTATTTTAAAAATGTTTTAGAACATTTAAGAACTATATTTGCATCATGTTAGGTGAAAGAGGAAGATGAGGCAACTAAAAATTAAAAGTTGATCGTGAAAAAAGGCTCCAAGCAAAAAACAAAAAAAACAAAATTAAAATTGTAGTAATATACGTATAATTAAGTCCTCACATGACCGGAAATGTTAAGCACGTTTTAGATATCTCTCTATATTTCATATTTTCTTATTCTTATTTTTATTATAATACTTCCTCCATTTCAAAATAAATGTTGTTGAATTATTTTGTAATGTTCAAAATAAATGAATTATTCATTCTTCTAGAGATATGTTGGAGTTGTCTTCCAATTTTACCCTTTCAGTAATGAAGTTTTTAAGTACTTCATACTTTCTAGGAAAATAATTTAAGAACAATTATAAAAGGATAATAGTGAAAAGTAACTTACCATTTATGTCCTAAAATTTTTTTAAGGGTTGTGCCATACTCTAACTATTCAATTACTTTAGAATGGATGGAGTATATCCTAAAAAGAGGAGAATACAATTCATACCATCAGCACTAATACATAGAATTCGATCATGGTGACCCCTTAATTAGAAAGTCCCCGTATTACATCCATCTTAATTGTTATCATTATTATTCTTTTCTTTTTTATTTTCTTTACATACTTATTTTATTTATTTGAATAGAAGATTTATCGAAATTGATCTTTCTACTTCCCAGAATATTGGGTAAAGCTACATAGACACAACTCTTCCTGGGCCGTAGAATTAAATTGAGTCTCTTCTTATTGAGTTGTATGTCATTTATTTGGATGTCGAGGAACACTTCATAATTAGTGGCTTTAATAATGACATTTGACAGTTTTAAAGTTGTGATTTATTGATGAAAAAGGGATAAATTAGAGTTACTAACATAAATTTTCAAAATATAAATATATAATAAAATATTTTTCAACACAATAATAGTCCACAGCACAGAAAATATATTCTTATCGCATAAAGAAATTATTAAACTATGCAGGATCACAATTGAGAACACAGATTCAACATATCATTAGACAAGTTTAAACGAAGGACCGAATTATCACCAATTAAATCTTATTCTACTAAAAATCGTGCAACATTATGAACTTCTTTACAATTTAAGTGTAACTTCTCAACAATTTAAGTATAAATCACTGCCAACGATAATATATAGATAACACAAATACAAATTCGTGGGAATAAGAGTAGTTACATTCATAAGATGTCCTTTTGAGTTAGAAAGTTATTAAGCAATAGAAAAGGAACAGAAGAGATCCCAAGTAAAGATTTCAGCTTTGGAAGGATATCCTTGCATTCGTAAAGGTTAGGCAAACATGAAACACCCGGTGATTATATTCATTTCTCCTTGAGAAGCCTAATTGTTGAGATGAACAAGAAGAAAGGCTTGAGATTCCAGCTCAAGTAGGAACTAAGTAGCTGAAGTTAAAAGAAACACTACTCATAACTAACTTTGTGAAAAGTCAGTTATGACAGTTAAGAGGTAGTTAGAATTAGTTAACTCTAGAAGGTTCTATACTTGTCTATATATAGTGATCACTCATGTATATGTAGCCATATGATCAAGATAGAGATTGATTCATCTCATCCATGTTTACGAACTATCTGATAACACTCTCTTCTTGCCATCAATTCTCTCTTTTTTTCTCTCTTTCTTCATTTCTTTCTTTCTGATTCTATAGCTTCCTGAGAGAAGCATTGTTATTCTTTGTACTCTTGATGAGATTCTTTCGTTTAGAACATATAATTCTACATGGTATCAAAGCCACGCGATCTGGTTAACTTCAAAGTCATTCTGCAATCTGCAATCTTACAGTTCTTTAAATCTATAAGTTGAAATTTGCTATCTGCAATCTGTTCTTATTTCTGGTGTTGGAAACTGCTTTGATCTCTGCAGTTATCTTGTTGGTTCTAATACAACTTACTCAAGGTTGAAGAGTATATGTTCTTGAGTTTCAAAAACTGAAAAGTAATTCAAGAAGTGAAAGCTGTTAGTAATTGCTTCTGAAAAAGAAAAATGGAAACTGAAGTTGCTGCACCTGCAACCACAAGTACTACTCAGGCCCTGGATCACAATCATCCACTTTACCTATATTCTGCAGATGTGAGTGGCATTTCTCTGATTTCCCTACAACATACTGGTTCTGAAAACTACTATATCTGGAGCAAATCCATGAGGATTGAATTGTTAGGGAGAAACAAGTTAGGGTTTGTTGATGGGTCTTCGAAGAAAGAAAGCTTTAGTGCAGAGTTAGGTTATCAGTGGGAAAGGTGTAATGTTGTATGCAGTCTTAGTTGATGAACACTGTCTCAAGTTCCCTGTTAGGAGGCATGGTCTATGCGACTACAACATATGAAGTATGGGAAGATCTCAAAGAAAGATTTGACAAACTTGATGGGTCAAGAACATTAAACCTGCATAAAGAGATTGTTACATTAGTGCAAGGTACTATGAATGTTGTTGTATACTTCACAAAGATGAAAGAGTTGTGGGTAGAACTTGAGGCATTAGTACCTCCACCTAGTTGCAATTATGAAAAATCAAGGGAATTCTTGGTATATTTGCAAAGAAAAAAACTTTATCAGTTCTTGATGGGGCTCAATGATAATTACCTTCAAGTAAGAAGCCAAATCCTCATGATGACACCTTTACCTTCAGTAAATCAGGCATATGCCATGATCATCAGTGATGAATCCCAAAAATTAATGACTTCCTCTGCAGGACTTCTTGGTGCCATGCCTGCAGTACATAGTCATGATCCTACTGCAATGTATTCAAGAACTACAGGCTCAAAGTTCAAAAAGAATCAAAATCTATTCTGTGAGTTTTTCAAGATGAAGGGACATACTAGAGATATCTGCTACAAACTAGTTGGCTATCCTAATGATTCAGGGTTCAAGAAGAGAGGGGGAGCATCTTTAAACATCTACAAGTCAGGGTTAAGCACTGGTGGACCCTCTGCCATACTGTGTACTCAGAAAGACACAATGAAAACTAAGATACAGAAGCACAAACTGCTAACTCTCAAATCAAGAATATGGTGCAAACTGGACCTTGTGCATTCACTCAGAATCAGCTTGATCAAATTGTTCAGCTGCTAAACCAAACACAACTGAATTCTAACAATGCTGATATACAAGGATCCTCAGTACATGTTGCCAGTGGCTTAGGTATATCTAACGACAAAGCCTTCTCAGTGTCAAAGATCCTCCAGAATTGGATTATTGACACTGGTGCCACCAATCATATGGTGTCTAACATTGATATGCTTGATAGTGTATCAATAAGACAACCAATATAGTCAAAGCATGTTCAGTTACCTAATGGGGGCAAAGCATTGGTAACTCACATTGTCTCCAGTTCCATTTATGAGAAAGACACACTTAACAATGTATTTGTGCTACCACAGTTCAAGTATAATTTGATGTGTGTGTCACAAGCAACAAAAGACTTAAACTGTGTTGCTTCTTTTTATCCTAATTTTTGCATTTTTCAGGACCTCTCAAATGGGAAGGTGAAAGTGATTGGTAAAAAATGCAATAGATTATACTTGTTGCTCAGCTCTACTAAGGAATACCTGAGAACTAATGCAGTCAACTTGTCTGCTCAAAGGACATCATCTTTTAGTGCTGCTAATATAAGCTTGTGGCATAAGAGAATAGGCCATACCTCTATTAAAACCTTAACCACCATACTTCAACTAAAGAAGAATAGTGTAGAAGATATTATCAGAAAGTGTGATATATGCCTATGTGCTAAACAATGCAGATAACCTTTTCATTCTAGTACTAGCCTTACTACTAATAGTTTCAATCTTATTCATATGGATGTATGGGGTCCCTACAAAGTACCAACATATGATGGAAATAAATACTTTTTGAATATAGTTGATGACTACACTAGAATAAATTGGATTCACTTGCTTAAAATGAAGTCTGATGTTTGTATTCTTATTCCTTTATTCCTACAGTTTGTTCAAACACAATTCAATAAAACGGTAAAGATAATTAGATCTGACAATGGATCTGAGTTTGTTAATAACTCTTGCACTACCTTATTCAATAGACTAGGCACCATACACCAAAGATCATGTCCTTACGCTTCTCAGCAAAATGGGCTAGCTGAAAGGAAACATAGACATATACTTGAGGTCACTAGAGCCATCAAACTTTAATCTCATATCCCTCTTAGATTTTGGGGTCATTGTGTGCAAGCTGCTGTATATTTAATTAATAGGATGCATTCTACAACTCTAGCCATGTATCCATATAAAAAACTATACAATAGACTACCCTTCATAAACCACTTGAGAGTACTAGGATGTCTGTGCTATGCAAAGGATCTAACTCAAAATGATAAGTTAGAATCTAGAGTTTGGACTGCAGCATTAATGGGGTACTCAGAAACTCAAAAAGGATACATACTATATGATCTTACTAACAAATCTTTCTTTGTTAGCAGAGATACATCTTTTCCAGAATCTGAGTTTCCCTTCTCAAAAACAACCTCAGAACCACCTCTATTTGTGGAAAATCTGGCAGAAGGTTATGATGAAGATCATACTATGTCAAGAAGAATCACTAGTTCTTATCAAACTTCTGACAATGACCTGGTCCACATCCCACATCCAACTACTGACAACACATCATCTATAGCTCCTA
>NC_061115.1:179643824-179670230 GCF_002878395.1 Capsicum annuum | reverse complement strand
CCACATCCCACATCCAACTACTGACAACACATCATCTATAGCTCCTACAACCTCAAGATTGAGGCCACATCTAGTACCAACTAGAAAATCCACAAAAGGCACTCAACCACCTATATGGCTCAAGGACTTTGTCTCTTTAAGCCTGCAGGACAAATCTCTATAGGCTCTGTCAGATTATGTTTTTTATAGTAATATTTCACCTAACTATAATGCTTTTCTTTCAGTTTTCTCTTCAATGAAAGAGTCAAAAACTTATGTTGAAGCTACAAGAGATCCACAATGGGTAGAAACAATGAAGGCTGAAATTCAAGCTCTTCAAGACAACAAAACATAGGAAATAGTACAACTTCCAACAGAAAGAAGCACCATTGGCTGCAAGTGGAGTTACAAGATAAAATACAAGTCAAATAGTGAAGTGGAGAGGCTGAAAGCAAGATTATTTGCCAAGGGTTACAACTAGAGGGAAGGGATTGATTATCAAGAGACATTCTCACCTGTGGTTAAGATGATCACAGTGAGATCTGTGCTGTCTGTGGCTGTATCTAAGTATTGGCATATACATCAAATAGATGTATACAATGCCTTCTTGCAAGGTGACTTAACTGATGAGATATACATGGACATGCTTCAAGGTTTTGTGAACTAGGGGAAGAACATGGTGTGTAGACTCACAAAGTCATTATATGGACTTAAACAAGCCCCAAGACAGTGGAATGCTAAGCTTACTCAGGATCTTACCAAGTCTCAGTTTCAACAAAGTCAATATAATCACTCCCTATTCACTAAGAAGATAAGTCAAGGCAGGGTTATTGTACTCATATATGTGGATGACATGTTGATAACAAGTGACACACTTGAACTCATTGAAGACACCAAAAGACATCTACAATAGGCATTCAAAATGAAGGACCTAGGTAAGCTTAAATACTTCTTGGGAATTGAGTTTGCAAGGTCAGAACAAGGCATACTCATGCATTAGAGGAAATATGCTCTTGAGTTAATATCTGAACTAGGACTATCAGGTGCCAAACCTGCAAAGACACCTATAGAAACTAGTAAAAAACTCACAACAAGGGAGTATGATGAATACATAGGAGAAGAAGCACTACAGAAAGATGAGGTTCTACCTGATCAAGGTCAATACCAGAGATTGATTGGAAAGCTGCTGTATCTCACTGTCACCAGACCTGATATAACTTATGATGTGCAAACTTTAAGTCAGTTGTTGCAGCAACCAATGAGATCTCACATGGAAGAAACCCAAACAATAGTCAAATACATCAAAGAACAACCTGGAAAAAGGTTACTCCTATCAAGTAAGCCTTAAGACCACATTACTATATTTTGTGATGCTGACTGGGCAGCATATCCACAAATAAGAAGATCAGTTATTGGTTTCTTAGTAAAGATTAGAGAATCACTGGTAGCCTGGAAATCTAAGAAACAAACCACTATCTCAAGAAGCTCTGCCGAGTCAAAATATAGAAGCCTACCATCAACTATTGCAGAACTAATTTGGATAATTGGAATGCTTAAAGAGATTGGTGTGGAACTCAAACATCCTACCACAGTTTACTGTGACAGTAAGTCTGCATTATAAATTGCAACCAATCCTATTTGCCATAAAAGAACCAAACACATAGAGAAGATCTTCACTTCATAAGAGAGAAACTGCAACAGGAGATTGTGCAGACAGAGTACATCAACACCAATGAACAACCTGCAGACCTATTAACCAAAGGGATATTTATAGACAAACATGTTCATCTGACTTCCAAGGTAGGTATACTCAACATATTCTCACCACCTTGCTTGAGGGGGAGTGTTGAGATGAACAAGAAGAAAGGCTTGAGGTTTCCAGCTCAAGTAGGAACTAAGTAGCTGAAGTTAAAAGAAACACTACTCATAACTAACTTTGTGAAAAGTTAGTTATGACAGTTAAGAGGTAGTTAGAATTAGTTAACTCTAGAAGGTTCTCTACTTGTCTATATATAGTGATCACTCATGTGTATGTAGCCATATGATCAAGATAGAGATTGATTCATCTCATCCATGTTTACAAACTATCTAATAACACACTCTTCTTCCCATCAATTCTCTTTTTTCTCTCTCTTTCTTCATTTCTTTCTTTCCGATTCTATAGCTTTCTGAGAGAAGCATTGTTATTCTTTGTACTCTTGATGAGATTCTTTTGTTTAGATCATATAATTCTACACTAATCAGTACCAACTGGTAGTTCGAGAACATGGAAAAAAAATTTAACACAACTCTTTTCAGCCTCAACAAGTAGCACACAGTCATTGGTATCAATCCATAGCTTCAAGGTTAGTTTAGAATCCGAATTCATCCTTTTGTTTGGATGACAACTGCTGCAAATTTTGTCCCAAAATGCTCTCGGGAAAATCTCATATCAAAGCACGAGCTCAGAAAAGAAACAAAGCTAAATCAAAGAAGACACAAGTTAACTTCTATAATGGGCTTTCTTTGAGTTCCTTTAATTTAATCCTTCCAAAGATAAATTTCAAGTTGTGTATATTTACAACTGCATCAACTGTATAATCTGTAATTCTAGTCTAAATTGAGGTTATTGCAGTTATCTCAGGTAATTTGCTATTCTTTTAAAATTGAACTTTGGTTGTGAGGTATTACACTTAAAAATTTGCATTTGCTTCGCATCATATAACTTTTTAAACAGTAGTAATACACCAATTGCATGTAATCAAACTGATGCACTAATGAACACTCTTTACTATTCTCCCAAAAAATGGAAAAATCAAAACTTTATGAGTTCTTCAATATCCTGTTTTTTGTCTCCATTCCCCCGTTAACATGTAAACTTTTTCTATTATCCTAAAATACTTAGTAGCCACGTTGAAACTAATGAATAGCACCAAGTATTACATCAATCCAAGAACATAAATATTATTATCTAAGCTTAAAAACCAACACAGACAAAGCGAATAAAAACCTTCGTAATTTTTTTCGGTATACCAAATATAAGGAGATAAATGTTGGGTATTTTGGTTTCTGAGACTTTCATATCATCTAATAAAGTGACTATCAGAAAATTCATTACAAACTAATCAATTTCAATAACGTAACAGTTATGTACTTCACAAAAAAGGCCAAAATCTTTTTGAACATAATGGTTCTGACCATAAAAATGATTTAAGCAAAATTTCCAACCGAAATAGGTGACAAGTGAGACAATCCCGAGGTCGTCGCATACAAGCAAATATATAATAACAACTAGCTAATTTGCTAAGAGAACGAGTTTCTTTGTTGGTACTGGTTTTGATCATGAAAGTGATTCTAAGCACATTTCCAACTAATATAGGTACCAGGCATTATTTGATCTAGGGCTAAATCAATTCAAGCTTGCCACGGCAAGTTAACAAAATCATATTCTTGAAGGTAAAAGAAAAAAAATAGATCTCGATGCTGTGAATCTTGTTGTTTTCGGGTACACAAAAATCTGTATTTTGGCAAAACAACTTCAACACAAGTTCAAGAATAAATCAAGAACACTTATGAAGTTTCCAACACCTTCAACACAAGATCAAAAATGATGTTTTAAAGAAGTGTATTTTTAGTATTTTAAAGAAAACTAGATGAAGCAGAAAAAGCCAAGTCCTCCGAATTCACGGAGTTTCCTTAAGGAAATAATTTCCCTCAAGTACCCGAGGTTGCGAAATTTTCCTCACGGGATAAAATGGCTTAACAATCCGACTGTAGTGGTACCTCAAATGATCGAATTCTCTTAGAACTCACACAACAGTTAGATGATCACACAAAGTATTTTAGAAGACAAGAAATGTTTTCAAGTGCAGAAAAATTTGTACTAAACCTGTAAAAAAATACAGATTTATATAGCCATTAAGTGTCCCTTCCGAAAGGTGGCAATGGTTCACCGGAAAGGTGTATCCTTTCTGAACAGTCATGTCTATCCATTCGAAAGAGTGTGTCTTTTTTGAACAGCCACAACCATCCAAACAGTCATACATTTTTCCAAAATAGTGTGTCTTTTACTCGAAGAGTTGTGTCCCTTCCAAGCAAATTTTCATTTTTCATTTACGCTAATTGAACCCAACAATCCCCCATATGAATGGGGATTGACTACTCTTTGTAAAACTTTACGGACAAGTATATGATCATCAAGCAAAGACTGATTGCATCTGGATAAGTGGGTTTTTCTTTGAACTTTCCGTAGTGAACATGCATCGAATGCACTCGGTCAATCGGTAGATTTGATATCTTTGAACCGTCGATATTTAATATACACCTAGACAACACGTGTCACACAACCAATCTTTTACCATTTATGGTTCTCACGTTTTTGTTTGTTTCAGCCATGAACACATCCCGATATCATAGAGCTTAGAGAATAGGCCTTTACTAACATTCTCCTTGAAGTGGCTTCGACTTCGCCCTCACATAGGTGATTTATAGACTTTCAATCCTATAGATTAAATTATTTGGTCAAAGCTGTCAAATTTAGATAATCATTAAAAGTTTTTTCACCTTAAGTCTTATCCTTGTTTACTAAACATTGTCTACATCATGAGAATGGGTTGGGTATATTGACAATGTTAAACATGTCAGGCACAACTTTGTTTGATCTCCTTGAACCTAACTCTTGGGATCTCCAGTCTGTTAGGTAGAGTTACCGCCATGCTAACTTGTCCTAGGTCATAAACCCATTCCCTTGGATATTCTTTCAACCCCTTCTCTATTTAGGCCTTTTGTAAGTGGATTCGACACATTATCCTTTGACTTTACATAGTCAACAGTGATAATTTCACTAAAGAGTTCTCTAACGGTATTATGTCTTCGTCTTATGTGATGAGATTTACCGTTGTACATCATGCTCCTCGCCCTACCTATTGCTGCTTGACTATCACAGTGTATGCACACTGGTGCCAATGGTTTGGGCCAATAAGGAATATCTTTCAAGAAATTCCGAAGTCATTCTGTTTCTTCATCGGCTTTATCTAACGCGATAAATTCTGATTCCATCATAAAGCGAGCAATACATGTTTGTTGGGATGATTTCCAAGAGACTGCTCCTCCACCTATTGTAAATATGTATCCACTCGTGGATTTTACTTCATTTGAACTGGTGATCCAGTTCACATCACTATATCCTTCAAGTACCGCAGTATATTTATTATAATGCAAAGCATAGTCTTGAGTGTATTTAAGATACCCCAAAACTCTTTTCATTGCCATCCAATGAGTTTTGCTGGGATTACTCTTGTACCAACTCAACTTACTATAGCGCATGCTATCTCTGATCATGTACAATTCATTATATACATTAAACATCTCAATACTCTTGCGTACTCCAATTGTGAGTCACTTTCGCCTTGATTCCTTTGAAGTGCGAAGCTCACATCCAATGGAGTCTTGGCAATACCAAATTCCAAATACTTGAATTTGTCAAGTACTTTTTTGATATAATGAGACTGTGATAATGTTATCCCTTGTGGAGTTCTATGGATTCTTATTCCTAAGATCACATCTGCAACTCTAAGGCCTTTCATATCAAACTTGCTCTCAAACATTCATTTTGTAGCATTTATGTCAGAAATGTCTCTACTGATGATCAACATATTATCCATATATAAACAAATAATGACTTGGTGATTTGGAGTGTCTTTAATGTATACACATTTATCACATTCATTTATCTTGAATCCGTTTGCCAACATGGTTTGGTCAAACTTCGCATGCTATTATTTAGGTGCTTGCTTTAGTCCATACAACGACTTAACAAGTTTACACACCTTATTTTCTTTTTCTGAAACCACAAAACCTCAGGTTGTTCTGTATAGATTTCTTCCTCCAGTTCTCCATTTAGGAATATTGTTTTTACACCAATTTGATGAATTTCAAGACCATATATCGCCGCCAAGGCAATTAATATTCGACTTGACGTTATCCTTGTTACTGGAGAGTATGTATCAAAGTAATCAAAGTCTTCTTTCCGTTTAAAGCTTTTTACTACAAGTCTTTCCTTGCATTTTTCAATAGTACCATCCACTTTCATTTTTATTTTGAAGATCCATTTAGAATCTAAAAGTTTATTTCCTGGAGGAAGATCAACCAACTCCCATGTATGGTTGCTTAAGATTGAATCAATCTCACTCTTGACTGCCTCTTTCCAAAAGGATGAGTCTGACGACGACATCGCTTCTTTAAAAGTTTGAGGCTTATTTTTAAAGAAAACTATTACAAAATCTGATCCAAACGAAGTTGACGTTCTTTGACGTGTACTACATCTTGAATTTTCATCATTATATACATTCTCACTTGGTTCATCTCAAGGTCGTTTAGACCCCCCACACTAGACTGTTTATGTCTAGTTTTATACGGATAAATATTTTCAAAGAATTCAACATTATCTGATTCAATTACCGTAGTTTCATTGATATCCGAATGTTCGGATTTATGAACCAAAAACCGACATGCTTTTCTACTTTTAACATATCCTATGAATACGCAGTCCACTATCTTAGGTACTATCTTTACCCTTTTTGGCATAGGTACTTGCACCTTCGCTAGACACCCCCACACTTTAAAATATTTCAAGTTGGATTTCCTTTCTTTCCATTTTTCATATAGAATTAATTGTGTCTTACTATGAGAAACTCTATTGAGTATTCGGTTGACTGTAAGGATAGTCTCCTCTACAAGTTTTGCAGTAAACCTGAACTTATAAGTAAGGCATTCATCATTTTCTTCAAAGTTTGATTTTTTCTTTCCGCAATTCCATTAGATTGAGGTAAATACGGGGTCATAGTTTGATGGACAATTTCATTCTCTACACATATTTCGGCGAAGGGAGATTCATATTCTCCGCCCCTATCACTTCTTATCGTTTTGATCTTTTTCTCTAACTGATTTTCAACTTTAGTTTTGTATTGCCTAAACGCATCTATTGCTTCATCCTTACTATTTAGCAAGTAGACATGACAATATCTAGTGAAATAGTCAATTAAAGTTTTAAAATACTTTTTTTCCACCATGAGATGGTGTTGACTTCATATCACAAATGTCAGTGTGGATTAAGTCTAAGGAATTGGAATTCCTTTCAACGGACTTATACGGATGTTTAGCATACTTTTATTCCACACACATTTGATATTTTGATTTATTGCACTCAAAGTTTGGCAAAACTTCTAAGTTAATCAATTTTCGCAACGCTTTACAATTAACATGGCCTAATCGTTCATGTCATAAATTATAAGATTCAAGCAAGTAAGAAAAAACTGAACTTTTATTGATTTCAACATTCATTTTGAATAGGCCCTCAGTGAGGTAACCTTTCCCTACATACACTTCTCCTTTACTAAGTACAATTTTTTCGAAAACAAATACATTTGAATTCATTTTTTTCTGGAAGTGATACAAAAATCAAGTTCTTTCGTAACTCCGGTACATACAGGACATTGTTGAGTGTCAACACTTTACCTGAAGTCATTTTCAAGCACACTTGTCCTATTCCTTCTACTTTTACAGTAACGGAGTTTGCCATGTAGATCTTTTCTTCTCCTTGAGCCGGAGCAAACATCAAAAACAACTCTTTTTTAGCACAAACATGGTGGGTGGAACCGAAATCCATCCATCATTCACGAGGATTTCCCACCAAGTTACATTCAGATAGCATGACACACAGATCGTTCATTTTTTTCTTGGACTCAACCATATTTGTTTGGTCCTTCTTCTTGCCTTTCTTAGGGGCACAACAATCTATTGATTTGTGGCCAATCTTGCCACAGTTGAATCACTTTCCCTTGAATTTCTTCTTGGGTTGATTGCATTTATTTCCAGCTTTCTTTTTTTTTTTAGAGTTGTTGTGGTCATCTTCTACAATGTTTGCTTCATTCATTGTAGAATTTCCTCTTGACCTTCTTTCCGCAGCTTTATTGTCTTTTTTAATACACAGCCGTACTATTAGATCTTCGACTGACATCTTACGTTTGTGTTTCAAATAGTTTTTGAAGTCCTTCCACATAGGTGGCAGCTTCTCTATTATTACTGCTACTTGAAATGCTTCATTCATGATTAAACCTACAATAAAGTTTATGTGAATACTAAGAACATTTTTAAACTATTCAACAAAGGTACTTGTCAAAATCATACCTTCCGCAACGAGATCAAAGATGATCACTTGCAGTTCCTACACTTGGAAAACAACAAACTTGCTATATATCATTTTATATTCCAGGAATCTTGCAACGAAGAACTTTTTAGTTCCGACATCCTCTGTCTTGTACTTTCTTTCTAGCGCTCCCCAGGGCTCTTTTGTTTTCTTTGTTCCACTATACACATTGTAAAGGTCATCTTGGAAATCACTCAAAATGTAGTTCCTACAAAGGAAATCGAAGTGTTTTCAAGACTCCACAGTAACAAATTGTTCTTGGTCAGAAGTTCCCTTGGGCACCTCTGGAGCTTCTTCAAATGTAAATCTTTCAAGACAAAGAGTTGTGAGGTAGAAAAACATTTTCTGCTGCCACCTTTTGAAGTTAATACTTGTGAATTTTTTGGGTTTCTCCGCTGGTGCCATAGCTTACGGAGCATTATTACGACTCGTTCTGGCAATACTAGTTGTTGCCACAATCGTTGCAGTATCATGCACTTGACTATCGTTAGTCATTTTCCTGTCACAATAAGATAGTAAATTTAGTATATCAAAATACTACTTATAAAGTTGCAGCAACTTTAAACACCTCTTATTTCTAGTTTAATGATGAAATTTTTATGACTTTCAATCGTCAATCGAATGATCTTTAACTTGTGATGAAGATTTTATTTCTTCACAGCACTAGTTGAGTTCAAACGGAGTAAAAAAACTTATAGCTTTAATCTCTAGAAACCAAAAGAATAAAAATTTACATATTCTGTAAAGTTAAAAACTTATTTCCTTAAGATTGTTATTTTCGGGTACACAAAAATCTGTATTTTAGCAAAATAACTTCAACACAAGTTCAAGAATAAATCAAGAACACTTATGAAGTTTCCAACACCTTTAACATAAGATAAAAAATGACCTTTCAAAGAAGTGTGTTTTCAGTATTTTAAAGAAAAATAGATGAAGCAGAAAAAGCCAAGTCCTTCGAATTCACGGAGTGTCCTTAAGGAAATAATTCCCCTCAAGTACCCGAGGTTGTAGAATTTTCCTCCCAGAATAAAATGGCTTAACAATCTGACTGTAGTGGTACCTCAAACGATCGGATTCTCTTTGAACTTACTCAACAGTTAGATGATCACACCGAGTATTTTAAAAGACAAGAAATGTTTTCAAGTGCAGAAAAATTCATACTAAACCTGTGAAAAAATGCAGGTTTATATAGCCATTAAGTGCCCCTTCCAAAAGGTGGCAATGGTGTTAGGGTTTTTGCTCTGATTTTCTTACTATATTTAAGTTTTACTTTTTCTTAGAAGAAAAATAAAAGTTACCATAATTACTTTTACTTTTTTTGAAAGAAAAAATATAATTCTTTTCCATATTTGGCTAACCTCTTTCTTGGAGAAAAGATTTTGGACATCTATAAATAGAAGTCCCCTTTTCTCATACCATAACACAATAGCATCCACAATGTAGTCTTTTAAGAGTTTGTTTAGGGGGAGATTTTGTCTCTAATAGTTTTATGTTTTCTTTTATATTAGGTTTTTATATGTAGGCCAATTGACCAAACTATATAATAATCATGTTTTTAGTATTGTTTTCTTTGTCGTCTGAATTATCACCACGATAGTTTACAACTAATAGCTTCCGCATGACGTTCTCTCGATTTCGAACCCAACAAGTGGTATCAGAACTTACGGTTCAATGGTCCAATGGTGTGGTGAGACGAGATTAAACAGGTTCAAAGCGGTTTCAAAATCAAGCTGCAACAATTTGGATGATAATGGAGATTTTTGTCGAACTACATGTGGAGAACAAGTTTCAACCATATTTTCAACACTCTCGTTGCTGTTTCTTTAAAAATAAAAAAAAAATATTACTTTTAAACTAATTTTTAACTATGATATTTTAAACCTTATTTTTAACCATGGCAAGCAGCAGTCATGAAGATTATATCAAGAACGAAGTTCATGCATATGATATGAAGAGAAGACGGATCAAGTGAAGAAAATCAAGCCAAAAGGGGAGATTTGTTAGAGTTTTTGCCCTGATTTTCTTTCTATATTTAAGTTTTACTTTTTCTTAGAAGGAAAATAAAAGTTATCATAATTAATTTTACTTTTCTTGAAAGAAAAAATATAATTCTTTTTCATATTTGGCTAACCTCTTTCTTGGAGGAAAGATTTTGGACAATTATAAATAGAAGTCCCCCTTCTCATACCATAACACAGTAGCATCCATAATGTAGTCTTTTAAGAGTTTTGTTTAGGGGGAGATTTTCTCTCTAATAGTTTTATGTTTTCTTTTATATTAGGTTTTTATATGTAGGTCAATTGACCAAACTATATAATAATCATGTTTTTAGTATTATTTTCTTTGTCGTCTGAATTATCACCACGGTAGTTTACAACTAATAGCTTCCGCATGACGCCCTCTCGATTTCGAACCCAACAAATGGTTCACCGAAAATGTGTATCCTTTCTGAACAGTCATGTCTGTCAATTCGAAAGAGTGTGTCTTTTGCGAACAGCCACAACCATCCAAACAGTCATACCTTTTCTCGAAATAGTGTGTCTTTTACTCAAAAAGTTGTGTCTCTTCCAAGCAACTTTTCATTTTCCATTCATACCAATTGAACCCGACAAATCTCTGCGCAGGGTGCCAGAATGATGGGTTACGCCTAGTCCGCGAGGAAATTGGAGTTTCAAAAATGCCCAAAATCTGCGAAGCAAGTCCAGCCTCAAGCAACTTTAGAAGTACACGTTAATTAAACCTATGACAAGTTGAACATCAAAATAGTAAATGATCTTTGTACACTTAAAATGTTCAATTATGACAAGTTTAATATGCTTTACATATTAAAATATTATATACGTGAATCCTATATCAATTATTCAAGACGAAGTTTATCTAAACTTCATTTCTAGCACACTGTCTATTTAAGACTGTTTGTTTCTCTCTATTTTGTTTCACTATAAAAAGAGTTAGAACAAAACCCACTATATTAGTAGTTCAAATCAAACTATCACAATATTCAAATCCATATTTGTTGCACGAACAGTTGAGTATATCTGACCGAACTTTCCTACTCATGAACAACTTCACAGCTACAAGTCTAGATTTTCTAAAGCAATGTAATCTATATAGAAATTGAAAAATTGAAATGGAGCTTCTTTTTCATTAAAATCGAGAGTGGAGACAAACCCCAAGTGAGCTAGCAAAAGCAGATCTCAGATTTTCATTTGGGCAATGACAATTGACAACCTTATAACCCAAACCCAAAAGAAATTTCAAAAATCAATGCCCGTGCAGCATATGTTAGTGCACCAAAATCATCAACTCTGGCATCGTCAAAAGTTTGCGAACTTGATCACTCCAAATAAAAGGAATCAGACAAATTATCAAACACTATGGATAACATATTCCACTTCAATAAGTAAGAAATTACAAGTATATAAGTATAATAAGCTAAGATTGACTGGAGGAAAAAGCTGACATATTCCATTTCAACAGGTCTGATTTATTCCAGAAATTCTTGCAACTGATATACCATTTCTAAAAGAAATATCTCATCAATAAATTACTTTAAGAAACACAAATAACCAAAAACAACACTCTAAAACATTAACTTTTCTAAAATGACCATCCATGAAATGCAAAAGTAATCTAAAAATCCACATCAGTTCTTTTGTGCTTTTAGAAAGTAAAAAGTTCATTTTTTTTTTACCTTGCACTACGTGTGTATGCACAACGTTATCAATCAACATCAACAAGTTAAAAACAAATAAAACTACTATCCTGAGGTTTCTTTAAGTTATTTGTTTACTCTATCCGAAAATATTCAATTTAAAATTCTAGGTCAAAATCTAAAAATCCAAAAAAGCACAATCACAGTTTCAATCTATAGCAATTGAACAGATCATACAAATCTTGTACGCCAATATCTAAACCAAGAAAGCAAAATAAAATAAAAAAATTGAAGATGATACTATATCAAATGAAGAAATAATTAGAGAAAAACTTAAAAAGAAAACTAATAGGAAAAAACGATTTTAAAACAAAATCAAATTTGAAATAAAAAAAGGGATTATCTGGGAATATTTGCTCTTTTTGGAAAAATATTATTTACTATATTTGATTAGGGTGAAAATCATTTTCCCCCCTTAACTTTACTTTAAAAATCAAACTCTCCTCTCAACTTTAAACAATAAGCATTCTCCCCCTTTTTCCTACTTATCTTTTTTAAATACCTATTTTACTCTTATACTATTAATCTTTATTTTTCTTTACTTCTTTAAAATTATTATATTTTTTATTTTTAATATATGTAGTAATTTTTTGTAAATAAAAATAAAATTATTTTCTAGACAAGAAAAAGTGAGAAACATATATTAAGTATATAAGTTAGTGACGTTCTAAATGAAATAAATGGCCATGATATGGAAATTTATTCATTAATAATAATTAACATTGTAATATCTATTTATACTAGTGAAAATAACAAATAAAAATAATTTTATAAACATATTCCAATGCATGTAATATAATAACATATAACAAAAATGGAGATATATTATATACTAAATTAATTCAAAATTTTACTTATATTATAATTATATACTCCCTCTGTTCACTTTTACTTGTCATTATTTTGTTTTTTGAGGTCAACCTGTATAAACTTTGACCAACATTTTAAGATGTATAATTCAATATTTAAATTTAAAATTTAGATGATCAGAAAATATATGGAAAATGTTATAAGTTGCAATACTTCTTCATATTAATATATACAATTTTATATATATGCACATGAGTTTCGATATAGTCCCTCTGTTCTCTTTTACTTGTCACTTTTCGTTTTTTTGGGCCAACCTGTATAAATTTTGACAAATATTTTGTATTAATAAGTTGAAATTTTATATATTAATAAGTTGCACATGAGTTTCGGTATACTCTGTTCTTTTTTACTTGTCGCTTTTCATTTTTTCAGGCCAACCTGTATAAATTTTGACAAATATTTTAAGATGTATTTTTTCATTTTATTAATATGAAGAAGGATTGCAACTTATAACATTTTCCATATATTTTCTGATCATCTAAATTTTAAATTTAAATATTGAATTATACATCTTAAAATGTTGATCAAAATTCATGCAGGTTGACCTCAAAAAGCAAAATAGTGACAAGTAAATTTGAACAGAGGGAGTATATATTTATAATATAAGTAAAATTTTAAATTAATTTAGTATATAATATATCTCCATTTTTGTTATATGTTATTATATTACATGCATTTGAATATGTTTATAAAATTAATTTATTTGTTATTTTCATTAGTATAAGTAGATATTATAATTTTAATTATTATTAATGAATAAATTTTCATATCATGGTCATTTATTTCATTTGGAACGTCACTAACTTATATACTTAATATATGTTTCTCACTTTTTTTGGTCTAGAAAATAATTTTCTTTTTATTTACAAAAAATTACCATATATATTAAAAATAAAAAATATAATAATTTTAAAGAGGTAAAGAAAAATAAAAATTAATAATATAAGAGTAAAATAGATATTTTAAAAAGATAAATAGAAAAATGGGGAAGAATATTTATTGTTTAAAATTGAGGGGGAAGTCTGATTTTTAAAGTAAAATTAAAAGGGGGAAATAATTTTCACCCAATTTGATTATGGTGATTGTTGTTGCCCAAGAAGGTGGAAACTGACCGAAGGAAAACAATAATGATATGTGGTTGTTTACATCCGGTTTAACAAGCAGTGTGATGGTTTAATAATGTATTATATAGTACCATAGAATGTTTGAATGAATCGTATCATTCACTATTGGTTAATAATAGTTTTATTATTTGATTTAACGATATAATATTATATGGTAATTGATAAGTTTATAAAAATACCATTAATTATTATAAATATTAAATTTATCAATAATTATTAATAAAATAATTTTCTTCTTGCTAATCTATCCCAAATTATGTCATGTAAATATATTAAGTTGTTAAAATCATATAATTTTTTAAAAACTTAATAGAGAAAATGGTTTAAGGCCCCCAACCTATACTCGAAATTTCAACTACACACTCAATCTTCACGGAAGTCTTATGACCCTAAACTATTTAAAAGTGAAATTATTACCCTTTAAAAACTCACACCCATATGTGTATAGGGAAGTGATTACCATGCGCGTGTCATATAATGTCACGTAATATTACCACCTAATATTCTATTTTTATTATAAAAAATTAAGTATTTTTTCTTTTCCTTTAATATTTTCCTTTTCTGTTTCCTTTAATATTTCCTTTACTATTTTTCTATTTTTCTCTTTTTGTAAAAGTATTATTTACTATATTTGATTATGGTGGATTGTTGTTGCCCAAGAAGGAAAATAATAATGATATTGGTTGCTTGCATCCGGTTTAACAAGCAGTGTGATGGTTTAATAATGTACGATATTATATAGTACCATAGAATGTTTGAATGAATCGTATTATTCACTATTGTTTAATAACAGTTTTATTATTTAATTTAACGGTATAATACTATATCGTAATTGATAAGTTTATAAAAATACCATTAATTATTATAAATATTAAATTTATCAATAATTATTAATAAAATAATTTTCTTCTTACTAATCTATCACAAATTATGCCATGTAAATGTATTAAGTTGTTAAATTTATGTAATTTTTAAGAAAATCAATAGAGAAAATGGTATAAGGCCCCCAACCTATACTCGAAATCTCAACTACATACTTCATCTTCACAGGAGTCCTATGACCCCTGAACTATTTAAAAGTGAAATTATTACCCCTTAAAAATTCACACCCATATGTGTATTGGGAAGTGATTACCATGTGTGTGCCATGTAATTCCACGTAATATTACCACCTAATATTCTATTTTTATTATTAAAAATTAAGTATTTTTTCTTTTTCTTTAATATTTCCCTTTTCTTTTTTCCTTTTCCATTCCCCCTTCTCTTTTCTCTTTCCCTTTTATGTAAAATCTCCACCTTTCATTTTTTCGATGAGTGGAGAGGCACCAAGATGGTGAAGAAGATGACCGCAAAAAAATATTACGTGAATTTCAAGCCGTAGGATCCGAATCGGATCTAACTGATCAAAGAAGAATCTACAATAATCTTTCTTCTTAATTTGAAACTGAAAATGAAAAGAGTATATATACACTTGTTAATTTTATTTTAAATTTGGTTAATTTTAGAGTCGAATCGAGGAGTTGAAAGGTTGGAAGAAGCGCTAGAGATCAAATGGATTGTTGTTATTGATTTTACAAAGAAGGAAGCTCTTTATTTCTCTCTCGTTATTTCTTTTGTTTTTTTCTTCAAGACAATTAGTGTTTCGGGCTTATTGATGTGAGTTTTTAGCCTGAGAAGAAAGAGCGAACCTCCTCAACTCTATTTTATCCCTTTTTTGTAACTTTGTATCATTTCACATGAAATTTTGGATTAACTTTTTAAAGTGAAATAAATGGATTTTTTTGTGGGTTTTAAGCTTGGACACATTCATGAATTATATTGAAATAGAGAAAGATGAAGAAGAAAATGAATTGGAGATGAGGAAGACGAGAAATTGATCTTAGACATCGTTGATAAGTTCTTGAACCTTCTTGTTTTGAGAAAGTGAAGAAGAAGAAGAAAGAAAATGTATAAGGCAACAAAACCTTTTTGTTTTGGACCTTTTTGAAGAAGATTATGAACCCTAAAGCTTCAATTTTAGAATGGAGGTTACTACTAAAAGTTTTGAGACGGGAGACAACAAAACCCAAACTTCAAGCTTTGAAAATGGCAAAAAAAAGAAGAAGATATAAGATTTAATGGCTAAGAATTGGGGATTTTTTTAAAAGAAAATAAAAAAAATTTGGACTTACACGTGAGTTAAAAGATGCAGATTTGTGTATTTTACGTAAGTTCTACGCGCCTAACGGGGGTGTATACCCCTTCTTGGACAGGTCAGCATTTCAAGGTCACAAAATATCAAAAATAAAAGGTTCAGAGGGGTAATAGGACTTCTATAAAGTTTGAGTGTGTAGTTGAGATTTCAGCTAAAGGTTGGAGGGGTTATAAACCATTTTCTCAAATCAATACTAAAGTAGATCAAAATAAATGTAATTAGATTCATTTTGTATAGTAACAAATTTCATTTACTTTTGGTGTTTTGAAATGTGACCACCAACGAAAAGTACAGAGTTTGAATGCATCTTTTGTGTATGCCACGAATGTGTTCGGTATGAAATATAAAAAAAAATCTAGGAAAATAAATTCTTTCTTACTTATTTCTTGTGTTCGTTAAAAAAATATTTTCTAAAAATATTTGTTTATATTTAACAAAAAACATTGAGAACGAATAGGATAAGAAGGTGCAGTAAGAAAAAAATTATGAATTTTATGTTAAAAAAAATATTTGAGGGTGAGATAGTGGAGTGGGGGATTGAGGGTAGGGGTAGGGGTGTGTAAGAAGTTTTTTTGAATTTTTTAAAAAATAATTAAAAATACTTTTTTAGGGGATGAGTGCGAGGGGGGAAGGGCTGGTAGAAGGTGGTGGTAGGGTAAGAAATTTATTTTTAAACCTTTTAAAATTTAAAAAAATTGGTTTGGGAGACGGACTGGTAAGTGGTGGGGGAGGGGCAAGGGTGAGTGAGGGTGGGGTAAGAAAACTTTTTGAATTATTTTCAAAAAACAAATTTTTTTAAAAAGGGGTGGGGGTTTGGTAAGGAGGGGGGTCGGGGTCAAGGTAGGGGTGGGATAAGAAAAAAGTTATAAATTTTCTAAATTTGTTTTTTAAATAATTTTTTTTTGGGCGCAGAGGGGGGCTCTTGGGGGAAGGAGTGGTCGGGGTAGGAAACGAAGTTAAATAATATAGGGTAAAAGGAAAAATAGGATTATATAATATTAAATAAGGACATAATTAAAAAAAAAAATAAGCAAACCATGAGATACCACCAAATCTATGGTTAAATAAAGTGAGGGATTTCATGGTTACCAAACCATGAAATTAAACACAAGTTAATAATCTCAATTGAATCTGTTTCTACCTTGAGAGGTTTTAAATTGATGTCACTTGCTAATTAAAGACCGTGGAGAAGATCTTTTAGTGTCGTTGTAGAGTGACTACTAGGGATATTAGAACTAAAGAAGCCCCTCATCCAAGAGCCTTCATACTTTCTAACAACCCTACTCGTAGCACCGTGATTGTAAGAAGCCTTAAAGGAACCATCTACATTAAGCCTAAAGAAAACCCAATCAAAAAGGAAACCATTTAATAGGGATGGAAATAAGATGCTTGTGATTCACGAGTTTGTTGGGAAAAAGGTATATTCAAGGGCACAATTAATGACTGAAGGAATTGAGACGAAATGTTGCACATTTTTTAAGTTGTTTTGGTTTCTATTTTCCCAAATATGCCAAAGGGCAAACGAGAATAATACTTCACAACTAAGATGAGGGATGGTCAAGATACAGTTTGGATCTATAATTGTTACCAGGGCAAAGTTGTCAAATACCCACTTTCAAAACTTATTTTTCCATTTAGACAAAAGTCTTAAAAAATTGTCAAATACCCACTTTATTCCATGTCATCACCAAATCTTTTCAAGTTAAGAAATCCACCCACAAGTTTCTAATAATACACTTTAACCCACCCCATCATCTACAATTAATACAAATATCTTAGGTTTCCAAAAATAATTAAAAAATACTCCAAAAGCTTAAAATAAAAGGTTCCTTTTCCCTCCAAAAATCTCAGATTCAAGCACAAAATCAGTCTACAAACATCATAAGCTTGTCCATTGCATTCATTCTTATTTCATTTGTTTGTTATCCTCTCAAACACATTTTTCACCATTGTTAAAAAGCTTTAAATCATTCACATTACTCAAAACCTCTTTAGAAAGCACATTACAGTAGGTTAGACGACTCAAACTTCATTTGTCTATTCCATAAACCCAACGATCGTTTATTAGAAGCAATATTTGCAATTTCATGGTTTTTGTATGGATACTTGCGTAGACATCGACCGTGCATATATCTCGACATATACCCTCAGCATAATCGACCGTGGATCAAAGCTTAATTCTAGGATGTCTATTGCAGAATTTATTTTGATTTCTGGTGATTTCATGGGAGAATGGGAGGAGACTCTCAATGTTGGAAATGGAAATCTTTACTAACGTGACATTGCCTATTGTGGTTTGCCGCAATGATTCATACGATGACTTGGTTGCAAGCATAATGGAGAGTGGAGATCTAGATTATGCACCGAGCGACGTGGTGATTAGCTATCTAATGTATTCGAGGGAAAAAGTGCATCCTATGATTATAAATAATGATAAACGTGTGTCGTTGTACATAATGGATGTTGATGCTAATGGCTTTAGACCTATTTTAAGAATAAATATAGTTGAGAGGCTCTTTGAAGAGCCGTTGAATTTATCACCACCCCACCTCGGCACCTGTTAGTCGATGATAATTTGAATAATTATGAGAACGATGACGATCATTCAATTAATATGGAAGATAATTCTATGGATATGGAACACAATTCATCAGACTCACAAGATGTGGAAGAAGATAGTGGAACGGGATCACAACCAAGTTATTTCTTCGTCGATGAAACTAATTTCTACTGTGATCAAATATATTTCGATAAGAAAGAGCTGAAAATGCTACTAGACGGAGCATCGGTGAGGCACTCTTTTAATTATATTATGGAGAAGAGCTGCACCAAATTATTGAAGGTAAAATGCATATCTCGTGGTTGCGGTTGGTTGTTGTGGGCAAGGAAGTATGAATCCTCAGGCAAATTTCGCATATACAAGTACATTGGGTTTCACACGTGCGGTGTTGAACACGCCACGGGTAGGCATAAGAAAATCTCATTTGAGATAATTGCTTTACTATGCATAAATTAATTTCGTGATGGTAAGGGTCCAAGCATAAGTGAAATTAAGAAGATTGTGTTTAGGTAGATGCATTGCAACGTAAGCTATTGGATGTGTTGGAAAAGAAGTGTAATTACAAAGAATATCATTTGTGGGACACCGAAACATGGATATACTTGCTTGTCGGGTTTTTCTCATATGGTGGAGTTATTGAATCCCGGTTCTTCTTACTCTATCATGGTTAACAGGATGGATGGATTGTTCATGTACTACTTTTGAGCATTCAAAGCTTGCATACGGGAATATGCCCATATGAGAAAGGTAATTACCGCCGATGAAACATATTTGTATGGAAAGTATGGGGGCGTTTTGCTGAGTTTCATTGCACAGAACACCAAAAATAATATCTTTCCAATTGCCTTTTGTGTTGTGGATAGAGAGAACGATGCTTCTTGGACCTTCTTCTTCGAGAAGTTGAAGTCTATAGTAGAAGATGAACCAGATCTATGGTTCATCTTTGATAGACACATTATCATTGCCAATACCTTCTCCCGTGTTTATAGTCGTGTGCATCATGGACTCTGTATGAGGCACCTCGCTGAAAATCTTCATGTGATACAGTCCAAATAGCCTCCGAATTGCTAGAGAGGATGCTTACGGGTCAAGTGACACTTGATGACTTCTTGAGGGCTATCAAAAGGCATCCATTGGATGATTATGATGACCAAGGAGACTCAAGGGACATTAGAGAGGCCGATGAAAGACCAAACGGGGCTAGAAAGCCCCCGAAAGAGGAGATGTACCCCATCCGCTTTGAAGGTGCGCCCAACCTACTCTAGATCCGCTAGAGTGGGTCAAAATAGTCCACTATACCCTTGAGATGTGCCCCATGTGCGCCCCATATGCTCAAGCAAGTTCCTAATGGGCTTCTATGTGTTTGTCTTTCCTAAATAAGTAACTTTTGGGCCCATATAATGTAATAACCTAGCCTAGACTATAAATAGGACTTCTTTTCATTTTAGTAGGTAGTTTATGTTGAATTATGAATTTGAACACTTGTGAGAGTGTGAGGCAGGCGCGGATTTACTTGTGTTGATCTTTTGTTTAAAAACGTGGGTTACATGGAAATCGATTCCCTTGAGGTCTGATTTAGGTGCTTTGTTCGGTTTAATTAATTGAGGGTTTAGGGTTTGATACACCCTTTATTTGCTTTCAATTCCTTGCACTGTGTCTATCTTATTGCTTATCTATCTATCTTTAGCTTTCATATTCGTATTGTAGTTTAGTTTTTGATTCCATACATTGTTCGTGTATCATTTGGTATCAAATCCGAGCTTAGAATCATTTCCACAGTTCTATTCTTGGAATTTTCTATCTCAAAAATCAACAAAAAAAAAAAGTCAAAAATCAAAAATCCAAAAAAAATTTCACTATTCACATTTTTGCCTTTTGGTCAAATTTTGAGTATTTTATTTTATTGTTTTTTTGTGTTTTGGTGTTAGATTCTTGTTCCCTAACACCATTACCTTGAATTTGAGCTCAATCGGAGATGAATCGTAGGGTCTACCATTGTTGAGAAGCTCAAGTTTGAAGGTTGAAGATGGAGTTAAAATCTGGAATTTTTGGTTAAAAATATGAGGAAATGGATGCTTGGAATGTGTTAAGAAGGTTGAAAATAGCCTAAGTTCAAAATTTCACCGCATTCTGAGCAAGGGTTGAAGAGTTAGAGCATTTTAAAGTTGTTGGTGTTCTTGAGTGTTCTTGGAGAAATTCAAATCTTTAAGGGCAATTTTCTTCAAAAGGTGGTTGTTTGATCCTCAAAAGTAAATAAAAAGGTGTACAAAAGTGTTTGTACAAGTACCTAAAGAATATTCCACAAGGGAGTACAAGGGGAGACCATTTGGAGGGCATTTTTGGCCTTTCAAGGACCAAGGGGCGAACCACTTGTGCTTAAGGTATGCCCAACCTGCGCCCAAGCTGTGGCCACACCCTAAACGCATATCAAGGCAGCAAGCAAAGGCCAAGGTGCATCCAAGGTGCCTTGCACCTACGTCCCAACTGCTGGAGCAAGTTGCCCAACGCAGATTAGCCATACCAAACACAAATCACCTCTTTTTGACGTGAATCAACTTCAACAACACCAATCCAAATTTATCAACACTTTCCAACATCAATTCAATTATTAAAACATATTTCAACACCTTTAAAACTCCATTGCTCAAGGTTTGATTCTTGGTTTATATTTCTTGATTCTTAAATCTCTTCTTTGATTCTTAACTACTCATCAACTAGTAACTTATCTACTAAGTTGATTGATAGTTCTTGAGTCCTTTTATTTCATCGTCCTACTTTTCTTTCAAGATTTTCTCTTTTGAATTCATTGTTAGTTCTTGACTCAAGTCTGTACAAAATTTCTTTGAGTCATTTCAAATAAGGATCTATTTCGACCTCAAGCCACAATTGGCAACAAACAATATCATTGGAGTACAAATGAGCTATCAACATTTGCGACACCAATTGAGAGATGAACTAAAGGTGGAAACTTTGAGAGCTTGTGAGGTTGATTTCTTAACCCTTAATGTGTTTGTTGTTTTTGTTTTATTTTAGTATTCCTTTTATATAGGTACCATGGCATCAGGAGAAGGTAGCCCAAGAGCTTCGGGAGAGATAAACATGGAAACTTTAATGGCGGCCATAATAAGTGTGAAATAAGATGTAAATCAAAGCATGGAAAGCATGAAAAGTTCACTATCAAGAAAGATAGACACCTTGGAAGTCTGTCTAAACTCCACCACATCCACTACTCAAAACTATCATGCTTCCTCTATTGGACATGCTCTCAACACCTCCACTACTATTAATCCGCAAATACTTCACCAAATGTTCAATCCACCTAGGCAAGTATATGGACCCATCATCCAAGCCACTAGTTACCCAAATAACTAAAATCTCGTTCGTCCCCTACAACCCTGATTCAATAAAGCCCATCAAGAAGCTCCACAAAACCCAAACCAACCACCTCAAATCTCGGCTAACCCAAATCAACCGATCCAAATTAAGGATGAGGGAGGTGAGGAACCTTATGGAAGAGATAAAGAGTTTGATAAAGTAGCTCTCTTTACAGAATTTATACAAACTAGAAGAGCAGCTTATGAGGGAGGACATAGAAGACGAGGAGGAAGATTTGGTCCGATTCCACATGGAAGAGAAAACTTGGGAAACCATCCCCAAGTACAAGAAGATCATTAATGGGATCAAGGGGGTAATATGGGTCGAGACACGGGTCTTAACTCAATCAAGATCACTCTTACTACCTTTAAAGGTACTAGTGATCTATCTATCTACCTTGATTGGGAGATACAATACAATAGGATCTTCCAACTCAATGATTTAACTGGACACAAGAAAGCCACCCACACAATTGCTTAACTTGAAGGCTATGCTTCTACTTGGTGGGGATAAAAAGAGTGATAAAAAGAGGTGTGGAAGACTATTATGAAGAGTTTCAAAACTTTATCCTTTGTCTTGAGATTGTTGAACCCCCAAATCATTGTATGGCTCGGTTCAAAGGTATTTTAGATTATGAAGTTGCTTCTTAACTAGTTGTCCATAAGTTTGACCGAATAGAAGATGTTGTTGAATCATTCATTGAGGTTGAAAGAAATAACAATGCCAAGAAGTCCTTTAATAAAGGTTATAATTCTTCTACTTCCTCTGGATGGAACAAGAACAAAGATTTTAACAAGCCCATTGACAAGGAAATCCAAAGGTATCCACCAAGGAATGAAGGTAATCTATCTTCTAATCCCAATTCTAAAGGTATTACTTGCTTTAAATGTCAAGGTTGGGATCATAAGGATAGTAAATGCCCCAATTAAAGGAACGTAGTATTGGTGAAGGGTAATCCTTACTTTATTGGAGATATGGTGACCAAAAATGATGGTGGTGAGGATAGCCCTCAAGAGGATAATGACCTTGGTAGTGAAAGCGAATTAGCGAAAGTGGAAGAGGACTTTAATGTACCTTGTGGATTGATGATGAAAGTTACCAATGAAGATGTTTGGCCCGAAGAAGGAGAGATCTTGAATCTTAGATTCATGATAAGAAGGGATATGAATGGTGAAGATGATGAGCTTTGGGATCAAGAAGGAGAGCTTAGTGACAAACCTAAGCCCTTTTTATTCACTACATTTGGCACTAAAATTATGCCAACTTCCAAGTTGATGCATAAGATAATAAGTCCACATGGTACAAGTTTAGAAGGAAAGAGAGCAAGCTCAAGTCTTTGCTCCAAAGGTATGTACTTACCCCCTTTTATTTCTAGCTTTCCTTGGAATGATGATGAAATTTACCCTAGAGTAGACAATGTTACAAATATATTTGACTTAAAATCCTACCTAGATGGTGTTGATTTCTCTTGGAATGACTTAAATATGCATAAAATGTGTGGCTCTTTCTTGGAAGGTTGTTCGAGTGAAGGAAATGTGAGGTGCTTAGGTTGTTTGTTATTACCATCATATGATCTTGTTCTTGGTAGCACCATAAGTAATTATAACTCTTGTCATTCCATTTTCTTTATTTGTGAGCATAACCATATTGGTTCTAAGTATGTCTTGTGTGTAAACATGTCTTCTTGTGAATGAAAGGGTAATCTAAACCCTAATGATTCCTTGATTCTACCCTTAGTTGTTCCAACATGTGATGATTTTTTTTGGTAACATTGTAAATGGAACCAACTTAGGAGAATTTGTTGATGCTTATCGTAGCCAACTCCTTTTCACTTTAAATATTGACTTCTCTTCTGTTGTCTTGAAGGATGTTTGGTTATATGTGAAATGGCTTTGGCATGTATGTTTTAATTTTAACCTATGTGCTAACCCTCATGCTTTATGAAAATATTGGTTGCATTTTCTTCTCTTGTGTTTAAAGGTTGTAAATTCGAGGATGAATCTTCTTGAAGAAGGAGAGGATAATATAGTCTAAATGTCCTCCAGATTGCTAGAGAGGATGCTTATGGGTCAAGTGACACTTAATGACTTCTTGAGGGCTATCAAAAGGCATCCATTGGATGATTATGATGACCAAGGAGACTCAACGGATATTAGAGAGGCTGATGGAAGACCAAATAGGCTAGAAAGCCCCTGAAAGAGGAGATATGCCCCATCCGCTTTGGAGGTGCGCCCAACACTCTCTTGATCTGCTATATAAGGTTAAAATATCGCACTATACCCTTGAGATGTTCCCCATGTGCGACCCATATGCTCAAGCAAGTGCCTAATGGGTTTCTATGTGTTTGTCTTTCCTAAATGGGTAACTTTTGGGCCCATATAATGTAATAACCTAGCCTAGACTGTAAATAGGACTTCTTTTCATTTTAGTAGGTAGTTTATATTGAATTATGAATTTTAACACTTGTGAGAGTGTGAGGCAAGCGTAGATTCGCTTGTGTTAATCTTTTGTTTAGAAACATGGGTTGCTTAGGAATCAATTCCCTTGAGGTCTACATAAGATTTAGGTGCTTTGTTCGGTTTAATTGATTGAGGGTTTAGGGTTTGATACACCCTTTATTTTCTTTTAAATCCTTGCATTGTGTCTATCTTATTACTTCTCTATCGATCTTTAGCTTTTGTATCGTAGTTTAGCTTTTGATTCCGTACTTTGTTCATGTATTATTGTGTAAATCAACACTGTGGAGAGCATCTTTATCTATTCTACGCCGTGTCAAAGACTCATTCTCTTAATGAATTTAGCGAGCATTTTGCAGAATTGAAGAATAATTACCCTGAGGCAGCATATGTCCTTGAATATGTGCTTGATTTTGAGAAGTGCAGTAGAGTACACTTTCAGAGCAATAGGTAAGATATGATGACCACAAACATTGCCAAGTCTCTCATCTCGATGTTGACGGATGAACGAGAGTACCCCATGTCGTACATATTCAATTCGATTGCTAAAAAAATTATAGAAAAGTTTAGGGAACGACATGCATTTGTGGGCAGTTCAAACAACAAATTTGTGCCATGTGCAGAAAAGATCCTAAGGGAAAATAAGAGTGGGAGCGATTCCTTGTATGTGACTAATGAAAATAGGAATCTCGACCAATTCACCATTTTCGGCAATGGTGTTATTGCCAAGGTCAATCTCTTGGAGAAGAGTTGTTCTTGCAGTGAAACTGCTGTGCGAACATGCGATAGCCACTTTGCGAGCAAAGTATGACGATGACGAAGGTTATGGTAACTCCATCTATGAGTATTCTTAGCCTATTTATAAAGTTGAAACTTACCTCCTTGCATACTCCGAAGCTATTAATGTTGTCCCCCTAGAGTCCAAATGGACTGTGCCACAGGAATTGTAAGACACAAAGATTGTTCCACCCCCCTACGATCCCAAAATCAGAATGAAGAAAGTAAAACACGTTAAAAGAATCGGTGAAACATTCAAATCCAAAAGGAGGAATATGTGTTCAATATGCAAGAAATCTGGGCACAAAAGAACCACATGTAGCATGGCCAACAAATGATAGACTTTTTTTCTTTAGTTGTAAAGCTACTTTTTTGGGCGATAAATGTGCATTTCTGTAGAATTAAACATTCAGTTGTAATTGACTTAAAGCTTTGTCTACGTTAGACCTCACCAATCTATGATATATATTTTACATAGTTTATGACATATTTTTTAATGGTTATACAATTACTCATTAGACACGTTATGTGGGTGTTTTTACCGCCATGTATCTCCAATCGATGCATTAAACCATCGTTTCCTGTTCTTAATTAATTGAAAGCTGCAAACACGTCTATTCACATAAAAAACCGCTGGTATATGCAAGGTAAATATTTTCTATTCCCACACGCATCGATTCTTCATTGGTTGAGAATATGAAATGACATCTTCTATGAGTCTATAATTACAACGATTATTTCTATGTATGCATTCAGTTCTATCTAAATCCACTTCAACCCTTTTCTTCTTCATCAAACTAAAATCATGCCTCCCAGAAGAATTTTCTTATGCCCCATCAGATGAGTTTCCTCTCGACACTACGATCTCTTACTCTTAAAGAATAATTTTGACCACTTTTTTCATGGCCTGGGCGAAGACCGGGTCTACTTGGAGTGTGAGCTCCGTCGAATTGCTTGTTTCTTGAGGGAAATTCTAGAAAGCTAGGAATGAAAGGCACCGACTACATCACCCCTACCATCCCCGTAAATTTAGTTTAAGTTTTTATTTTATTTTATGTTTATAAGTTTTTGTGTTTGTTCATTGCAAAAGAAGCTTTCTTGGTAGGATTGTTGTTAGAAAAAGCTGCTTCTTTTTTGCCTTTTTGTTGTTTTTGATAATGGGAAATGTATG
>NC_061115.1:179613429-179640824 GCF_002878395.1 Capsicum annuum | reverse complement strand
AACTTGCATAGGATAGTCAAAGTCAACGGGGGCAAAACCATGCATTGGACTTGATTCTGCTGAGTTCTCCCATGAAGACATAATCTCTTCAAGTTTCTGCTCATCGTTCGGCTCCGTTTCAATTCCTTGGTTTCTTCTTTCCGCTCTAATCCAATCTCCGAGGCAAACTAGAACATTTATTGTATTGCTTCCCAAATAAGTGTCAGTTGTCTCTAAGCTGCTGTCGTTCCTGACTAAAGGCGCTCTCTGATGCAACGGTTGACATTGGAACATTCAATATATCTCTAGCTAATCTTAAAAGCACATGATATTGTGTTTCATTACTCCTCCACCAATCCAACGTGTTGATCAGTCTTCTGTGATCCTCTAGCGGCAACCAAAGATAATATTTCAGCTCTCCCGATAAGTTGATGTGTAAGCTCTGTCATCAATACTGTTCCAACAAGGTAAATCATAAAAGAAATCAGGAAAACCACTATGTGCCGGCCTTTTAGAAGATGATGGATCCTCGGGAGGATGAGGAGCAACAATTGGAGTGATATTTATAGGTACGGCTAAATCAACTAAATCAACATAGTGATTATACAATTTTTCTATGTATTCATTCGCATCACCCATAGCCGTCCACAGATCAGGTTGTACTTGTTCAGAATCATTGTTAGTATTTATTTCTAAGTTAGCATAAATAATAGTACTAAAGTGGCACATAGTATTATATTTCATGCATGGATTTAGCATAGCACCAACCAAGTAAATAGGGGGAATCTTGAAAAAATATTTTTTAAATTTAGTAAACATGGCACCAGCAGCTTCTTTATAACCTTCTTTATTTTTATATTCTTTAAGCAAACCACAAATATTGACTATATATGCCAAAATATTACAAACAGTAGAATAATAAACACCAAAAAATTCAACCGTAGCTACATAAATTTTTTTAAAAAACTTAACAAGATCATTAATTACAACCCAATCAGAATCATGTAGCATGCAATCAGCAGAATCAGCAAATGAATTGCAATGTTGGTTAAAAGCTAGTGTAATAAGAACTCTATATTTCTAACAAGTTTTTAAAAAATCATACATAGACTTCCATCTAATATCAATTTCCTCAGGCATCAATATCGGTACAAGTTCATTTTCTTGACATTTAACTTTAAATTCTCTAATTCTCGATCTATGATTATTTCCTTGAATAAAACCAATAGCAAGACGATTTTTTTCAATATAAAACTCAAAAAAATTCAAGACCATCTTTTACAATTAAATTATATATATGACATGCACACTTGATATGAAAAATTTCAGGCAACGACAGAGATAGCTTAGATTTTAACTTTTTTTATAGCAGTCTTGTTGTTAGAAACATTATCAAAAGAAATACATAAGATTTTATTTTCGATACCATAAAATCCGACAACTTTAACAGTAGAATCAATAATAAAATCTCCAGTATGTTTACGATCTTCATCATATAAATAAGCAAGAATACGTTTTTGCATCACAAAATTACTATCCATCCAGTGACAAGTAACGGTTAAATAATTATTTTTATTACAGTACGGCCAAGATCAGACATTAGGGACAATCTACATTGAATATTTTTTAACAATGTTGATAAATAAAAGATAATATTGTGAATGAAGTCTAAAAATATCATACCGACAAGTACTTCTAGGAATAACATTAAACATAGGATTATAAATTGCTTGAATATAATGAATAAAGGCATCGGAAGAAGGAAAACTAAAAGGCAAATAACCCACAACTACCATTTTAGCTATTTCTTCCCGGTCCCTCAATTTATTATACTTCTTCTTTACCTGACCAATTGCTGGGTCCATTCTAGTTTGCGTTGGCCCACCAACATCCCCACCCTCTCGTGCAATATTTAACTCTCTTTCGTGAGCATCACCTATATGTCTCATTAACGTATCCGTACCCCCTTGCTTGCCTCCGCTTTTATACTTATATATTTGTTGACAAATATTGGTTGTACCTCAGTATCTGATATACGTTCAAAAAATTGCCATGCAATACTAGTTGTTTTACGAGCTCTTGGGGCACGGAGAGGACGGGAAGGGAGATTAACCGATTTAGATCTAACATTAGCATTTTCTACTGCGGGTGTCTCACCAATATTTTCATCATCTTCATCTAAATTAGCCACATCTACTTTATTTTCTTCTTTTATATCGTAATTTTCCTGAGCTTCTACATAATCCATATCGCGAGCAACTACATCTATTTCTTCCTCAAAAGGTGTACCAAGCGGTACCGGAGGCGAAGGCACACGGGTATATCTACTATTTGAAGTACCTCTACCGCTAGTAATTCTCTTTTTACTACCACTACCGCTTCCGGAACAAAAAATTTTAACACCTTTAGTAGCGAGGTTTCTTAATTTATCCATAATATAAATTAAACTAAAAAAATTTAAAATACACAAATATAATAAAATTAAATATTTAACAATTAATATAATAAATAAAAATTAAACGTAAGAGATGGAACGACAATACCAAATTTTGGAAGTATCTGAAGGTTGCGGCTTTAGAAACTTTCACTCGTACTTTGTAATCGCAAAACTAAAAAATTAAAGTGAGCAGTTTAGGAAATTAAATATATTGAATATTTGAGAATTGAGAATTGAGATTTGAGAGAGTGAAATATTGTGTGAAAAATGATTTGAAGGTGTAGGATATTTATAGAACTGTTTTGGGATTAAAAAATATTTTAAATGAATTTTTTTTTAATAAATGGGCCCAAACTAGCCGTTTGGACCCAAAAATGGCTATATAGCCGTTGGGCCAACGGCTAGTTTGGCCCAAATATCAAAAATTAAAAAAAAAATTATCCGGGCCGGGTTAACGGGCCCAACCAAAAAATTTAATCTGCCCAGGACCCGGTACCCTACAGCCCATGGGCTGATCGAGCCGGGTCAAACCGGGCCAATTTTATTAAGTGGGCTGGTTCGGGGTGAGTTGGCCCGGTTCAATCCGACCCGTTTGACAGATTTAAGTAAAACAAAAATTGATTTGGGTTGAAGAAAGGCAGAATGACCTAAAAATGATGTTATGTGTTATAATACTAGTATTTGTTCTTTGAAAAGGTGTAACATGGATGTAGTGATATTGAATAAATAAAAATATTTCTATTTTTCTATAATGTTAATACTGTTTTTCATAAGATCATAGTTGATCAAACTACACATCAACTTAAAATCGAGTAGCATGGTAATGATAGACTATGCAAGCAGTATACGAAAGATTAAATATGCATTCTATGATGTCAACCGTACACTATACCAATTATGACAACACAATGCATATTCAAATTACATGCAACAATACCATTTGATAAAAATAAATTCAGTGCAGAATCATAACAACTTTCATAAAATAAAAGAATGTTTTTCATATCCTAACAACAGAACATTTAACTCCCTTGTCTGTCAAATTAAAAAAAAAGTCTTAGACTTTAAGAATATTAGCATTCAATGTATTTTTCTGAATCATCACAAATGTTATTATTGATTTCATCAACGATATCCATGACCACATCTTTTTTGCCTGCTTCTTCTTTTTCTTCTTCTTGTCCTTCTTTTTTGTCTTCTCATTCTTCTTTACCACCTTCTTCTTTCTCACCTTCTTCTCCTCCCTTTTCAACATTTATTGCTGCTTCTTTCTCAGCTTCATTTTCTTCCTCAGCTTCTTCTTCTTCTTTTTCACCTATAGCTTCTTTCTCAGCTTCTTCTCCTTCTTCTTCTTCTTCTTCTTCTTCTTCTTCTTCTTCTTCTTCTTCTTCTTCTTCTTCTTCTTCTTCTTCTTCTTCTTCTTCTTCTTCTTCTTCTTCTTCCTCTTCTGCAACAGCAGCTTTTTTCTCAGCTTTTTCTTCTCCATCAGCTTCTGCTATTTTTTCAGCTTCTTGTTCTTTCTCACCTCCTTCTTCTGCATATATTGTTGCTTCTTTTTCATCTTCTTCTTTTGCAGCTGCTTCTTTTCTAGTTTCTTCTTCGCTCTTATCTTCTTCCATTTCTTCTTTTTCATCCTTCTTTTTTTCTTTTTTTCCTCTTCTTCCACAACACCGACCAACTCATCTATTTTACTCTTTTTATATCCTTGTTCATTCCTCTTTGATTCACGAAAGTCCACATGCACTGTATAATCATATTATAAAGTGTTGCTAACATTTACAGTTGAATATTCCTTAACTATATCAATTATTAAATAAAGTTACCTCGCTTATGTTGTTGTTCATCTTTTTCTTTTTTTCTCCAGTCTTTTCTCTTTGATATAGGCAGCAATATCCAACACGGTTTCCTTGAGCATAGCAACATACTTATGATGATCTCCATCGACGAAGGTGCCCCCTACAACTTGTGAGGTGCTCGTAGAATCACCACCACCAATGCGTACTCCAATGGGGTTACCACCCAAATTCCCGTAATCATCACTGTCCCCATTTGAAGTGAGGACAGTCACCCCTTGTAAATCTTTCTCCAAGCAATCAAAGATGTTATTCTTCACCTCGTCTGTATATGGCTTAAACATAACCATGTAATTCATCCTCGTCTTATGAATAGTAGGGATGATGTACGGGGGCACATTCTATAAAAAATTAATTAACAATTACATAACATTCAATAAAACAGTAGTATTACTGCATAATAAAAAATAAGTTCATACCTCAATAACTTTTTCTTTATATTTGAATATGTCGCCTTCGATTATCTTTTCACTTTTTGTAGTGTGTCGTCTGAGGATGCGGAAAATTGGAAAGCGCTCATTCATTGATTTTTCAGTACATTTTCCGAGATGAGGAAAGGCCTCGTAGATCCAAATCTATATGCAATACAATAGTGAAAAAATGACTCAGAGTCTATGACAGAGTATAAATAAAACTAGAATCTATGATAATCTCACTAAAGAGTTGATGGTAGATACCATGAATGCCTAGGAAAATCTGAATAGAGAATAGGATGCCTTTTGCTTTTCATCAAATACCTCTCTTTACTTCTTTAGGTCACTTTTCTTCTTTAGATAGTCCATGGTCAATTGAAATGTCTCTTTTCCCCATGGATAACTCTCGAAGAAGCTCAAAGAATCGATTGTTCGAATCAGTTTTGTGTCAACAACGTTCGTCGAATCTCTTGCAAGAACCACAGTAAACAACACTTAAACTTCTTCTCCTCATTCAACTTATTCCCTCTAATCAACGTAACAAGTTGGTCAGCGTAATATTTTTATTTTTCGTCACCTTAAAGCAAAAAATGCTCTCCCTTCTTTAACACCTTCTTCAATTTTGATTCACTGGGGTATGATAAGCAGTTCAACCCCGTAATCAAAGAAAATTCCTTTAATCTAAAACAAGAAAGCTTATTGTTCACACAAAACCACATCTTATGACGTATCTTATCGTTCTTAACGCGTCGCAACATCAAATAATGGACCATTTGCCCATTGAATTTGAGATGTTCTGACAGGTTTCTCAAGTGTTCAAAATAGGACCATTTGAATCTTTTCTTCAAATCTTGATTGACAAAAAATTGTTGATATTCTCGGTATGCAGTCATTCTTGATCTAACCGATGTCTTCGCTGGGAAAGATTCGACCTCGTTTATTATAATTCAAAGGTCATACCGCTCCACTGAAATATACCTTGAACAAAATGGCATGGACAAGGAATCATTATCCCTATCAACACTATTTTTTCCCTTCCCTCACTCTCTTTACTATCACTATTAGCACTACACTCGGCAACATCTTCACTAGACTCATCGATGTATCTACTTATCTCCTTTAAATTCAAATCTGATTCTGACTCTTTCACTTCAGTTTTCTTTCTTTTACAGGAATTTTCAACTGCCTCATTTCTTTTTTTTCAACTCCTAGCAGCAGAATCAGGCGTGGTACCAACTGCGTGTTTAACATTGATTTTTTTTTTACCCATTTTTAACAGAATCTAAACCTGCAAAATAAATCTGTCGTTGTCAATTCATAGACCACAAGTCTACTAACAGAAGTAACTCAATGCTCAAATGAATAACCTAAACTAACTAAGAATTACCCCACCATTAAACAATTCACTACACAAAAATACCATAGCTGAACCAAAATCCAACATGCAGTATCAAAACTCAATTATTGCTAAAAATCAAACTAATCAGCTATTAATCTTTCAATTATCACTATTTCATCAATCATATTTTAAAAGAATTTCATATGCCTAAAAATTAATATCAATCTAAGGCATTTTTATTTCATAGACCACAAGTCTACGGACAAAAACAAGTCACTGTTTGAATCAAATAGCAAAAATAACTCATAAATAACAATTATCCTACCATTCAATACTGTAGTGCTAAAAAAATATCAAAACTAAACCAAAACTCCTTAACAAAAAAAATCAAAATTCAACACCGTGATCGACGAAAAAATCTATCAAAACTGACGAATCAAAACTCAACCATTGCTTTGGAATCAAACTAATTACCTATAAAACTCTCATATTTTAACAATTTAATCAACTACATTTCAAAAAAAAATAATCCTATACTACATCACTAGGAAACAGTTAACAAAAAATTGATAAAATGGATCTACAAATATTCAAAACTTGATTTTAACTTACCTTACAATGCAAGAATGATCCGTTTGCCGATGGAGAAGAAGAAAAATAAAAAATAGCATTTGGGAGAGAGTTCTTGAGAGTAGCGGAAGTTGAGAAATTGAAGAGAAGAGAGAGAAGAGATTATATTTAATATTGGAAGAAATGAAGGGTGTTAGGTATATTTTATTTGAGAAAAAATGAATATGTTAAGGTCGGACCAAAACATTTACAGCGATAGGGCATTCAAAAAGATATGCGAGGTACTTTCCACACTGTTAGAACAATGACAGCATGAGTTAAACGAGGTAATACCCAGATGTTGAAGGAAACTTTTTGTAGGAAGGCGATCATGAAGACACAACCACAAAAAAACATTTAATTTTATTAAGAGTGTTGATAGTCCAAACCCAATTAAATGGACAAATTTAGTAGGGGAAAAGATGAGAGTATACGCAGACGGGGAGGAGTAGAAGCAATTAAATTCCAAACCCCAAAAAAGAATTATCTCTTTGAAGGGAGTCATGATTAGTGAGTTTCTTGCTAATGGTATCCTTAATGTTATCAAGGAAGTTAAAGGAGAAGGCATCCCAGTTTAAATTATTATTAGTCATATAAAAATTAACCGTCTTCGAAGCTTTATCCTTGCTAAGAGGACCTTGAATTATGGAACGGAGGTTAGTCTCCAGCTTAATCCAATTAAAGTTCCATATATTAATAGAAGTTTCATTTCCTATCCTCTAACACAAAATATGTTGAGCATATTTCCATCCCAAAAGCACACTAGCCTAAAAATCAACATCTTAAGTTTCAAAACTACTAAAAATTCCATCATTTTTTTAAAATTATTAATATCCCAACATTTACTTATTTTATATTTGTTTGGAAAAAAGTGAAGATACATATTAAAACCCTTTTTTACCATTGTCAACTTTACCATTTTTATCACCGGTTGACTCCTCTTTTTACGCCGGATTTTGTGTCTTGCGGTTTCCATTGATTTTTTCGCTCAATTTCAAAATTTGAATTAAGTAAAAAATTTTCCTAAATTCATATTCAATTTCTTATTAACATATTTTACAATTTCTATCAAAAATCGATTCTTTGATACTATTTTCTACAAAGTGTTTTTTTATTTCATTGTTCAATAAGTCTTTGATTTTCATTTTTTTCATTCCATATTATTTGAATTTACATAATGAATAGAGTTTCGGTACTATTTTTTAGTCTTGACTCTCAATTAGACAATACCAAACAATATCAAGAAGTTGAAAATTTTGTTCCTGATATTTTTAAGCAAGATTCTGAAGGTTTTAATGAAAATAGGTCCAAGCACAAAAACAATCCTTCAATTATGAAGAAATTGCTTGAAAAGAATGCAAAAAAGGATAAGAAAAAAGAAGTGATCGTTTCTAAGAAAAGAGGATCTAAGGGTTTTGTAGTTAAAGTTGATGTCAAAAGAAAAAGAGTTGTTGAAATACCTTCCAGAGATGTGCTTCTTGCATGTTCAAAGCTGCGCAACATTATTCCTAGATACATATCTCTACTTACGTTATACTTTTTCTATATCTTGTATCTTTGGTGTTATGTTTATGTATTTACCAAATATAAATATTTTATGAAACATCTGATACATTTTATATTTTTTGTATCTATGGTTCTGTTTTAATGTATGTGTATGTATCTATGATGTTTTTATACAATTTACAGGTGTAAAACACTAGATACATTTGATATTTTATGTATGTATGGTTCCGTGTTAATGTAAGTGTATGCATCTATGATATTTTTATACAATCTGTAGGTGTAAAACACTAGATACATTTTATATTTTATGTATCTATGGTTTTGTGTTAATGTACGTGTATGTATCTATGATATATTTATACAATTTTGTAGGTGTAAAACACTAGATACATTTTATACAATTTGTATCTATGGTTATGTGTTAATGTAGGTGAAAGTATCTACTAAACATAGGTGTATGTATCTATTGTAATTTTCTTGATTTGATGTTTGAATTTTTTTCCAGGGAATGAGTTACGTTATATGAATTACTATCATGCGGACGTTGGTAAGGACAATTCAACTGTTTTTATTGCTATGTTTACCGAGTATCTGAGCGAAGGTTTAGGAATGCCATCTTCAAATATTGATGCTCAATACCATCATTTATGATATGCAAAACTGTTGTGAAAGTATGGGTCTCTAAAGGCTTAGAATGGATACTTTAGTGAGAATGACGATCCACAGAGACCAAGGAGCAGCTTCATAGCAACATCAAAAGATCGTGTTCTGAATTTTGAGTAGTTGTTTTTTGTTGTATATTAAAAGATTGGATGATGTTAGTATATGTTTTAACTGTTGGTTATTTTGGAATGTTTTAAAAAACATACATTAGCTCTTTTGATTATACGGAAAAGGGTCAAAAATACCCTTCAAGTATTGGAAAAGGATCAAGAATACCCTTCGATTATCTATTTGGGCCAAAGATACCCTTCCATCCACCTTTTTGGGTCAAATATACCCTTATAACTAACATAATTTTTTTAAACCATAATTAGAAATTCTATTAAAAACGTGTCACCTTTCTATTGGTTGTAAATTAAATTAATTAAAATATTAAATTAAATTCGGATTCAATTAAAATACCCGACCCATGGAGAGTTATCTATCCAACTAAAGCAAATAACTTTTGTGAAATTTAGTCTTCCAAATTTGATTCGGGGGCCAACTGTTGCAATAGAAAAGTTAATATTCAGTTGGATAGATATGGAGGGAAATGATAGTTATCGAAGTGGGTCTGAATTTCGGCCGATAACGTCTACCATAGTAGGGGAAAATGTAAGAAAGATCCAACATAATAGCGGCTAGACATCAGTATTGGTGGAGCCAAAGCAGCATGCTTCAAGAAGACTTATATGCGAAGAAATAAAAGAAAAAATAAAAATAATCTTGTTCTTAAAACACACACAAGCAGAACCAAGCAGCGAGAGATCAGCTCATTTAGTAATTGAGCCCATACTCAGATCGTTCAACAAATCAATGAGCTCAATCAGGATTAACTAGAGTAGTCAAGCTTTGCCCGCTCTGTCGGCTCCTTTACAGAGCTGCAAGTTTACTACTATGTTGATTGTCTAAAAATATAATATAGCTGTTGCAAACTTGAACCATCATAAAAGAATCTATCACTGAATCCAGAGTTCAAACATTGTGTATGTGTACAAGACAAGCAACAAAAAGAATCTATTACTCTATATGATCCAGTACTTACACAAATTTATACCAGATTATAATCCAAAAGAAAGGATCCGTAGACACTCAAATGATCAATATAGAAGCTGTCTAATTACTAGTAACAACGGAATCCAATATTCCTCTGTATGGTCAATTACTTCTTATACGAATATAACCAAATTATAATCCCAAAAAAAAGAAAAAATTAGATCCATAGACGTTCCAAATAATCTATGTGGAAATAATCTCAGACAACCTTTCAAATATTTCCAATAGCGCTACATAAACTGTCCATGGGTCGGCATTTTAATTGAATTCAAATGAAACTTAGTATTTTAATTAATTTAATTTACAACCAATAGAAAGGCGTCACGTGTTTAATATAATTTTTAATTATAGTTTAAAAAAATTCTGTTAGTTATAAGAGTATATTTGACCCAAAAAGGTGGATGGAAGGGTATTTTTGATCCAATAGATAAACGAAGGGTATTCTTGACCCATTTTCAATACTTGAAGGGTATTTCTGACCCTTTTCCGTTGATTATAAACTAGTTTTGCTTTATAAGGTTATTTACATGTGGCTATTGCAGTTTCTAATATATTATTGTTTTGATATACGGTTTAGTTAAATGTTGCAAAGAAATGCTTCTAAATGTTACAAATTATATTAAGCTCTGTTTAATAGATACATACACCTACATTAATACATAACCATAAATACAAATTGTATAAAATGTATCTAGTATTTTGCACCTACAAATTATATAAAAATATCATAGATACATGCAGTTACATTAACACAGAACCATAGATACAAAAAATATAAAATGTATCAAATGTTTTACACCTGCAAATTGTAAAAAAATATAATAGATACATACACCTACATTAAAACAGTGTCATAGATACATATTAATTATTTTGTATCTCATACAAATTATTATGTATCTCTATTAATAAATCACTACTAAAAAAAAATAGAAAAATCGACCATAAAAATCAACCACATGTGATCGATTTTTCTACTTTTGTCGCTACAAAACCGATCAAAGGGCATGGTCAGAAAAAGTGTGGTAGCTTTTTTAAAATCAACCACATGTGACCGTTTTTTTTAAATATATATATATATATATTAAAAATTCAATATTATTTAAAAAAAAAGAATTTTTAAACAAAAGCGACCCTAGTGGTCGCTTTTATTAAAATTAATTAATTAATTTAAATACAAAATCAATCACTTGTGGTCGATTTTTTATTTAATAATTTATTTAATAAAACAGTTTTTAATTAATTATTGTAAACCAACCGCATGTGGTCAGTTTTTTAAAATTTTTCTAGAAAATCGACCACATATGGTCGATTTTTCTAGTACTTTTGTAAAATATTAACAACATATAGCTATGCTACATTTCATTAACCAGCATAGTAATACAAACAACCAGCATAACAATACAAATATTAAAAATTAAGTTATTTACAAAATTTATCAAGGTTCCAAATCTAAACTACAAAACATGCAAAAGACTAAAAACTGCAACTCATCATTCGCATCCTTATCCTCTGCCTCACCTACAGGATTTGATTCCTTCTTTGTGTGTAATAATCATCCAGTGGGCCTAGGCTTTTTGCAGTCCGAGCTGCATCACCAGGACAAGGAGGAAGAATCCCTACAGATCAAATAAAAGAGTTGATCTGCTCCTGCATCATTCTTATTTGTGATGTTGTTTCCTTCTCCTTCTGTTTTGCCCTCTCAGTCTGTGTAGCAAGATCTTTAGTGAGTTTAGAAATCGTATTGTTTTAGTAAATAAATAGTTTCTCTATCAACTGATGAGGGAAAGGATGTATCACCGGACGAAGACCTAATATTCTCGCTAAAATATTTTCTGTGGTAACCATAGTATTGGCCTCTAACTGGAGAATCCACAGTTTATTTCTAGAACTCCTCCTCTACATCTTCAGGTATTGTTTCACCCTGACTTTCAGGAGGCTGAGTACTATGATACTCATTAATGAACTGCATATATTTGTCCTATAGTCAAAGTAAAGTTAAAATTAATAATAAAAAAATATTAAATTACTTGTACTTGAATAATATAAACTTTAAGAAAAAGATTCATAAATATAAAATTTGATTCTTACATGGGTAGCTTTTGCACGAGGCTCAACCTAGACATCTTCATCAGTTGGGCTCTTTTTCTTCCTTACATGGGTCTTCTCGAATACCTCATGTATTTTTATCTTCCTACCCAATTTTTTTCCTGCATATGATAAAATTATTAATCTTCAAATAATAAAAAAATTAAATAGAAACAAACAATTAAACTTGTAAAAGTTATATACCATTTTTTGCTCCACAGTAATCCGACTAACTTCTCCCGCAGTATGTAGAGAGCCACCCTTGGATGATGCCCTATCTTTCTTTCCTTTGTCACTCAACTTTTAGTATTCTTCGCTATTCCAATAGCGAAGATAATTTGGCCATATTTTTTTGTCTATAAAACTTAGTTGTACCCTATTTGTGTGGCATAATTCAATAGACTGTTCATTCTGAGTCTTGGTCTTCTATAAAAATTCTTTCGTATAGCAAAGTAATTTGTTGGATCCAAAATATTTCTACAACAAAAACAAAGATTTAATATTTAATTTTTATTGTAACAATGTATTAAGTAGTCGATAAGTTAAATCTTTACCTGAAATTCTTTAAGCATTTCATTTCTATAAAATTTTGGAACCTTTTGCCAACTTGTCCAATAGCCTTTGAAGTGCCGACAAATGTATTTATTCTTAATATTTGCAATTCTATCATCGGGGAAAAACCTACAACACAATATCAAACATTAATATCATAGAGCATAATAATATAGTAAATGAAAAATGAATAATATTGTTATATTTAGAAATCTTACCCTACTCCATATGGAATAATATACTGTCTCCGCTGAGTATCTTTGTCTCCGACCTGCGGAACAAGTGCTGGTAAATGCACTAGTGTGGGTGGATCTAAAGCACCAGATGGTGTGCCTCTAAGATGAAGATCTGTCAACCTAATAGATCCAGCAGAATCATTGTAAGTACGTGGGTGACTACTAGTAGAAGTTACTGCAGACGATAATAGATGATTGTATGTGCCAACAATCATCTGATAGTATTATGAAGGCGATGGCATAGCGATGGAAGCAGAATGAGTCTCTGTAGAGCAATAAAGTAGACCCACGTACGTAGGAGCAGGAACTAAATTATGCGACGACCTAGAATAAGAGGGTCGGGCTGGCACGTCATATAACCGACCCTCAGATATATGAATACCTGACAGTCGTCTATAAGGCGGAGGTTGTTTTTTCTTTTTTGTCTTGGTAGGATCATCTTTTTGCTTACCTTTGTCACCTTTACCTCCCATCTAAATTATGTAAAATTAACAAATAGTTAGTCCTTACAAAATGAATATAAGAAAACACCAGTGTTAAAACATTCCAAGTAACTAATTCACATTTCAAATCACTAAATCAGTATTAAAACACCAGTGAAATAGTTACATAATCATAGCAAGTTTAGGCTCGCTCCAACAACACTAGAAAGACAAGAATATGTCTAATACTACATAAAAGATGGAAACGTGACAACAATAGTCTTACATAGTATATTACATACAATCTTAAACAAGAAACATAAAGGTAAATAGTACAAAGCATAAAGACATCAATACATAACAAATACAACCTACACAAATTAATCCTCCTCTCTCGAAGATTATCCACTAAACCATTCACCCTATTTGGAAGTTTCCTCATCTCCTACCCACTCAGCCTCTTCTTCTGCAATATTAACTTCTTCAAATATATTTTTCCGAGTGGTTCAAACTATCCACTAAATATATATCACTAAGTCATGATCAATCTGCATTGCTTTTTGATACGCAGTCTCTAACACATTCTCAACTTCCACCCATCCTATAGGATTTGTTTTAATTACAGCCCACCAATCAGACTTATCTTTGCATAATGGATAAGGAGTATAATACACTTGTTTAGCATTTTGCGCGAGAACAAAGGGATCGTAAACATGATATGTTCTATTGTGCTTCACTTCAATGATGTTATGCTTCTTATGTACTCTTGTGCCTCTTGTGCTTGGATCAAATAACTTATATCGAAAGAGGATAATTTTTTTTATTGGCAAACCAGCATACTCCATTTCTAAAATCTCTTGTATGATACCAAAGTAAACAACATCATCATCACTCTTAACCCAAACACCACTATTGTTTGTTTTCCTTGTTCTGGAGTGTTCTTCAGTGAAAAATTTAAATCTATTTACTGTGTAATGGGACATTGCATGAGCTTCAACTGGTCCCAAGAAAATATCTCTCAAGAACTGATCGCATGCGTCCTTATTTGGTGAATGGTATACCTATAAATATTAGTACACTTACAAACCTCATATGTAAACCATGTTGCAAAGGATGCATACACTTGATTTTGGTAGAATTGAGTATTAATGAACTGAAAATCCAACACGTGAAACACAATTAGTTTCTTTAAAGGAATGAGTAAATAAATATGATATGTTAATATTTAATATCCTCACTTCAGAGAGGGATCAACTTTTGGGCAATTCAGCAAGACATACAATGTTGTTGATTTGTACTCCATGGTAGTGAGCCGACGAAATATGGTCATTTTAGCCTTACTACCAGATTGATTGAAAATTGATATTGGTTGCAAATGAGGCTCATTCTCATCGTCCTGATGTCGATTCGGTCTGTTTCTTAAACAAACAACTTCATCACCAAAATAGTATGAACAAAATTGAGATGTTTCTCTTGCAAGATATGCCTCAACTATAGAGCCTTCCACCCGATATTTATTTTTGGGACCCTTTTTCAATTTTTCAATTGTCCTGCATAATTTTAAGATTAGATGTTTACTATATAAAAATAGATATGTATGAATTTAAATATGCTTCAATTGCTTAGCGCTTGCCTGAATACATCTACCTAATTTAAACTGGACCGCTTAGACGATCTTTGTAGACAAGGTGAATGGGAAGATGTTCCATCACATCAAAGAAACCAAGTGGAAAAATCTTCTCCAACTTGGTGATAACAACAATATTACTTTCCATTCGAGCCAAATTTTCTTCTTTCAATGTGGTCGAACAAAAGTCTTTGAAGAATAAATTAACCTCCGTTATCAGTTTCCATATGTATTCAGGCAAACCAATAAAAGAAATTGAAAGTAATTGTTTCATGAAAACATGAAAATCATGGCTTTTCATTCCATGTAAGATTTCTTGTGTCATATCAACCCTCTTTCTCGAATTTGAGGCATATCCATCAGGCATCTTTAAACTTTGGATCCACTCACATATTTTTTGCTTTTGATCCAACTTGAATGTATTACTTGCCTTGGGCTTAACAACATTACCATTGGGCCCCTCCTGTAAGTGTAATTCCCTACGTTTGAAATATTCTGGTAAATTAAGTCTAGCCTTATGATTATCCTTTATCTTGCCCGTACCATCCATAACTGTGTTGAACAAGTAGTCAAAATAGTTCTTCTCAGTAAGGGTGGGCATTCGTTATTCGGTTCGGTACTTTTGAAGTTCGAGTTCGGTAATTTGATAATCGGTATTTGAGAGTAGAAACCACATACCATACTTTAAAACATCGATTCGGTAATCGGTAAATTAAGATTCAATTCGGTACGGTATTTAGTAATACCATATTAAAGTTGGAGGTTTGCAAACTACGTTTAAAATTCAAAAAGTATATTTAATAAAAACCCTATTTAATATTTTTTTTGTGCTTTTTATTAATATATTACCAAGGTCCAAGAGATTTTTTAGAATAATAACTAGTATTATAGTCTATTGGATTAGCTACACATCATATTATTTAATATATATATATATATATATAATAATTCGGTATATGGTAAATACCGAATACCAAATGGTATTAATATATTGTACCAAGCCCAATCCCAAATACCAAAATATTAAAATTTTACTCCCAAGTTTGATACCAAATACCAAATTACCGAATACCAAGTACCAAATTTTTTCGGTTCGATTCGGTTATTCATTATTCGGTATTTTATGCCCATCCCTACTTCACAGTATGTATGACATCAATATTATGTCTAAGTAAATTATCTAACCAATATTCTAACTCCAAAAATATACTTTGCTTAGTCCAATTATGTGAAACGTCATATCCATCAAACCTATACATTGGTTCCTTGCTAACTTTTGGAAAATCCTGAACTATCTCCCAAATATCATGACCAGATAACCTTGGAGGTGGACCATCACGTTCAGTTCTATTCTTTCTAAATGCATTCTTGAGTCTACTAAACTCATGATTTGGTGGCAAGAAATAATGATGACAATCAAATCATGAATTTTTCCTGCCATGTCTCAATGTGAAAGATTTTGTACTTTCCATGCAGTATGGACAAGCCAACTTTCTAATTGTCATCCACCCATACAACATTCCATAAGCAGAAAAATTATTCATAGTCCACATTAGATATGCACGCAGATTGAAATTCTATTTAAGGGAAATGTCCCAAGTTTCAACCCCCTCATGCAAAAAAATTTGTAGTCCATCAATCAAAGGTTGCAAGTAGACATCTATTATTCCCTGCAAACCTACTACTTTCACCAACAACAAAGTTATTTTGCTCAATATCACACTGACTAGTACGCAATCATAAAAAGTCCTCATGAAATCCATTTCTATAAATATTATCCTTCACAACTTCTTCTTTTAGAATACTTGTACCATCACATTTAACAGATGGACAATGAATCGCCCAAAAAAGTGACCAATCATCAAGTGTCTTGGCATGTTCAAAAAATCGATTGACATCTTCAACAAATTCCATCCAAAGACTCATTCTATTATCATTATTTTGTTGATATATCCAGCTACAATCAGGGTCCATCTATACAATCAATCACATTCAACTAATTATTCAAGTCACAAAAGTTCACATTTAAAGTATTTACACTTAATCACTTTCAAGTCACTAATTAACTTTCAAGTTACAAAACTAAACTAAATTCAAAATGAAAAGTTCACATTTCAAGTACCTACACTTAATCACTTTCAAGTCACTAATTCACTTTGCAAGTTACAGAAATAAACTAAATTCAAAATAAAAAGTTCACATTTCAAGTACCTACACTCAAAACACTTTCAAGTCACTAATACACTTTACAAGTTACTAAACTAAACTAAATACAAAATGAAAAGTTCATATTTCTAGTACCTACACTGAATCACTTTCGAGTCACTAATCACATTACAAGTTACCAAACTATACTAAATTCAAAATAAAAATATAACATTTCAAGTCTCTACACTTATAAATTTCAAGTCACTAATACACTTTACGAGTTACTAAACTAAACTAAATTCAAAATGAAAAGTTCACATTTCAAGTTCCTACACTTAATCACTTTCAAGTCACTAATTCACTTTACAAGTTACCAAACTAAACTAAATTCAAAATGAAAAGTTCACATTTTAAGTACCTACACTTAAACACTTTCAAGCCACTAATTCACTTTACAAGTTACCAAACTAAACTAAATTCAAAATGAAAAGTTCACATTTTAAGTACCTACACTTAATCACTTTCAAGTCACCAATTCACTTTACAAGTTACCAAACTAAATAAAATTCAAAATGAAAAGTTCACATTTCAAGTACCTACACTTAACCACTTTCAAGTCACTAATTAACTTTACAAGTTTCCGAACTAAACTAAATTTGAAATAAAAAGTTCACATTTCAAGCACCTACACTTAATCACTTTCAAGTCACTAAATCACTTTAAAAGTTACCAAACTAAAAAAAATTAAAAATGAAAAGTTCATATTTCTAGTACCTACACTTAATCAATTTCGAGTCACTAATCACATTACAAGTTACCAAACAAGACTAAATTCAAAAAAAAAAAAAAGCTCACATTTCAAGTACCTACACTTAAACACGTTCAAGTCACTAATTCACTTTACAAGTTACGAAGCTAAACTAAATTCAAAATAAAAAGTTCATATTTCTAGTACCTACACTTAATCACTTTCAAGTTACTAAACACTTTACAAGTTACCAAACTAAACTAAATTCAAAATAAAAAGTTCACATTTATAGTACCTACGCTGAAACACTTTCAAGTCACTATTTTGTTTCACAAGTTACCAAACTAAACTAAATTCAAAATTAAAATTTCACATTTCAAGTACCAACACTTACTCACTTTCATGTCTCTAATTCACTTCACAAGTTAACAGACAAAACTACATTAAAAATAAAAATTCACCTTTCAAGTAGCTACACTTAATCACTTTTAAGTAACTAATTCAATTTACAAGTTACCAAAGTAAACTAAATTCAAAATAAAAAGTTCACATTTCAAATATTTACACTTAATCACTTTCAAGTAACTAATTCACTTCACAAGTTGCCAAACTAAACTAAATTTCAAATGAAAAGTTCACATTTCAAGTACCTACACTTAATCACTTTCAAGTCACTAATTCACTTTAAAAGTTACCAAACTAAACTAACTACAAAAAGAAGAGTTCACAATTCAAGTATTAACACTTAATCACTTTCAAGACACTAATTCACTTTAAGAAATACCAAACTAAACTAAATTTAAAATGAAAAGTTCACATTTCAGGTACCTACACTTAATCACTTTCAAGTCACTAATACACTTTACAAATTACCAAACTAAACTAAATTCCTTTACAAGTTACCAAACTAAACTAAATTCAAAATGAAAACTTCACATTTCAAGTACCTACATTTAATCACTTTCAAGTCACTAATAACTTTACAAGTTACCAAACTAAACTAAATTCAAAATGAAAAGTTTAAATTTCAAGTGCCAACACTTAATCACTTTCAAGTCACTAATTCACTTTACAAGTTACCAAACTAAACTAAATTCAAAAAGAAAAGTTCACATTTCAAATACCTATACTAAATCACTTTCAAGTCAGTAATTCATTTTACAAGTTACCAAACTAAACTATATTCAAAATGAAAATTTCACATTTCAAGTACATACATTAAAAATCTTTCAAGTAACTAATTCACTTTACAAAGTACCAAACTAAACAAAATTCAAAATAAAAAGTTCACATTTCAATTACCTACACTTAAACACCTTCAAGTCACTAATTCATTTTACAAGTTACCAAACTAAACTAAATTCAAAATGAAAAGTTCACATTTCAAGTTCCTACACTTAATCAATTTCAAGTCACTAATTCACTTTACAAGTAGCCAAACTAAACTAAATTCAAAATGAAAATTTCACATTTCAAGTACCTGCACTTAATCACTTTCAAGTCACAAATTCACTTTTCAAGTTACCAAACTAAACTAAATTCAAAACGAAAAGTTCACATTTCAACTACCTACACTTAATCACTTTAAAATCACTTATTCACTTTACAAGTTACCAAACTAAACTAAATTTAAAATGAAAAGTTCACATTTCTAGTACCTACACTTAATCACTTTCAAGTCATTAATCACTTTAAGAGTTACAAAACTACAACTTAATTCAAAATGAAAAAGTTCACATTTCAAGTACCTACAATTAATCAATTTCAAATCACAAATTCATTTCACAAGTTACCAAACTAAAGTAAATGTTAATGAAAAGTTCACATTTCAAGTACCTACACTTAATCACTTTCAAGTGACTAATTCACATTACAAGTTACCAAACTATACTAAATTCAAAATGAAAATATAAAATTTCAAGTCTCTACACTTATCAATTTCAAGTCACTAATACACTTTACGAGTTACTAAACTAAACTAAATTCAAAAGGAAAAGTTCACATTTCAAGTTCCTACACATAATCACTTTCAAGTCACTAATTCACTTTACAAGTTACCAAACTAAACTAAATTCAAAATGAAAAGTTCACATTTCAAGTACCTACACATAATCACTTTCAAGTCACTAAATCACTTTAAGAATACCAAACTAAACTAAATTCAAAATGAAAAGTTCATATTTCAAGTACCTACACTTAATCTCGTTCAAGTTACAAATTCACTTTACAAGTTACCAGACTAAACGAAATTCAAAATAAAAAGTTCATATTTCAAGTAGCTACACTTAATCACTTTCACATCACTAATTCACTTTACAAGTTACCAAACTAAACCAAATTCAGACGGAAAAGTTCATATTTCAAGTACCTACACTTACAGACTTTCAAGTCACTAATTCACTTTACAAATTACTAAACTAAACTAAATTCAAAATAAAAAGTCTACATTTCATGTACATACACTTAAACCCTTTCAAGTGACAAATTCACTTATCATGTTACCAAACTAAACTAAATTCAAAATGAATAGTTCACATTTCAAATACCTACACTTAATCACTTTCAAGTCACTAATTCACTTTACATGTTACCAAACTAAATTAAATTCAAAATGAAAAGTTCACATTTCAAGTACCTACACTTAACCACTTTCAAGTATCTAATTCACTTTACAAGTTACCAAACCAAACTAAATTCAAAATAAAAAGTTGACATTTCAATTACCTACACTTAATCACTTTCGAGTCACTAAATCACTTTACAAGTTACCAAACTAAACTAAATTCTAAATGAAAAGTTCATATCTCTAGTACCTACACTTAATCACTTTCGAGTCACTAATCACATTAAAAGTTACCAAACTAGGCTAAATTCAAAATAAAAAGTTCACATTTCAAGTACCTACACTTAAACACGTTCAAGTCACTAATTTGTTTCACAAGTTACCAAACTAAACTAAATTTAAAATAAAAAGTTCACATTTCAAGTACCTACACTTAATCACTTTCATGTTACTAATTCACTTCACATGTTAATAGACTAAACTAAAATCAAAATAAAAACTAACCTTTCAAGTAACTAAATTTAATCACTTTCAAGTCACGAATTCACTTTACAAGTTACAAAACTAAACTAATTTCAAATTGTAAAGGTCACATTTCTAGTACCTACACTTTATCACTTTCAGGTCAGTAATTCATTTTAAAAGTTAACAAACTAAACTAAATTCAAAATAAAATGTTCACATTTCAAGTAGCTACACTTAATCATTTTCCCGTCACTAATTCACTATACAAGTTACCAAACTAAACTAAATTTAAAATGAAAAGTTCACATTTCTAGTATTTATACATAATCACTTTAAAGTCATTAATCACTTTACAAGTTACCAAAGTAAAACTAAATTCAAAATAAAAAGTTCACATTTCAAGTACCTAAACTTAAACACTTTCAAGACACTAATTCACTTTACATGTTACAAAACTAAACTAAATTCAAATTTAAAAGTTTACATTTCAAATACCTACACTTAATCACTTTCAAGGCACTAATTCACTTTATAATTTACCAAACTAAACAAAATTCAAAATGGAAAGTTCACATTTCAAGTACATACACTTAATCACTTTCAAGTCACTAATTCACTTTACAAGTTACCAAACTAAATAAAATTCAAAATAAAAAGTTCACATTTTAAGTACCTACACTTAATTACTTTTAAGTCACTAATTTACTTTACAAGTTACAAATTAAACTAGATTCAAAATAAAAAGTTCACATTTCAAGTACCTGCACTTCATAAATTTCAAGTCACTAAATCACTTAACAAGTTACCAAACTAAACTGAATTCAATATGAAACGTTCACATTTTAAGTACCTACATTTAATCACTTTCAAGTCACTAATTAATTTCACAAGTTACCAAACTAAACTAAATTCAAGATGAAAAGTTCACATTTCAAATACCTACACTTAATCATTTTCAAGTCACTAATTCACTTTACGAGTTACCAAACTAAACTAAATTCAAAATGAAAAGTTCATATTTCAAGTACCTACACTTAATCTCTTTAAAGTTACAAATTCACTTTACAAATTACCAAACTAAAGTAAATTCAAAATAAAAAGTTCATATTTCAAGTTGCTACACTTAATAACTTTCACATCACTAATTCACTTTACAAGTTACCAAACTAAACCAAATTCAAACGAAACAGTTCACATTTCAAGTACCTACACTTACACACTTTAAAGACACTAATTCACTTTACAAGTTACTAAACTAAACTAAATTCAAAATGAAAAGTCCACATTTCATGTACCTACACTTAAACACTTTCAAGTTACTAATTCACTTCACATGTTACCAAACTAAACTAAATTCAAAATGAATAGTTCACATTTCAAATACCTAAACTTAATCACTTTCAATTCACAAATTAACTTTACATGTTACCAAACTAAATTAAATTCAAAATGAAAAGTTCACATTTAAAGTACCTACACTTAACCACTTGCAAGTATCTAATTCACTTTACAAGTTACCAAACTAAACTAAATTCAAAATAAAAAGTTGACATTTCAATTAATTACACTTAATCACTTTCGACTAACTAAATCACTTTACAAGTTACCAAACTAAACTAAATTCAAAATGAAAAGTTCATATTTCTAGTGCCTACACTTAATCACTTTCGAGTCACTAATCACAATAAAAGTTATCAAACTACACTAAATTCAATATAAAAAGTTCACATTTCAAGTACCTACACTTAAACACGTTCAAGTCACTAATTTGTTTCACATGTAACCAAACTAAAGTAAATTCAAAATAAATAGTTCACATTTCAAGTACCTACACTTAATCACTTTCATGTCACTAATTCATTTCACATGCTAACAGACTAAACTAAAATCAAAATAAAAATTAACCTTTCAAGTAACTAAACTTAATCACTTTCAATTCACCAATTCACTTTACAAGTTACCAAACTAAACTAAATTCAAACTGAAAAGGTCACATTTCTAGTACCTACACTTTATCTCTTTAAAGTCAGTAATTCATTTTACAAGTTAACAAACTAAACGAAATTCAAAATAAGATATTCACATTTCAAGTAGCTACAGTTAATCACTTTCACGTCACTAATTCATTTTACAAGTTACCAAACTAAACTAAATTTAAAATGAAAAGTTCACATTTCTAGTATTTATACTTAATCACTTTAAAGTCATTAATCACTTTACAAGTTACCAAAGTACAACTAAATTCAAAATGAAAAGTTCACATTTCAAATACCTACACTTAAACACTTTCAAGACACTAATTCACTTTACAAGTTACCAAACTAAACTAAATTCAAATTGAAAAGTTTACATTTCAAGTACCTACACTTAGTCACTTTCAAGGCGCTAATTCACTTTACAATTTGCCAAACTAAACAAAATACAAAATGAAATGTTCACATTTCAAGTACCTACACTTAATCACTTTAAAGTCACTAATTCACTTTAAAAGTTACCAAACTAAATAAAATTCAAAATAAAAAGTTCACATTTTATGTACCTACACTTAATTACTTTTAAGTCACTAATTTACTTTACAAGTTACAAATTAAACTAAATTCAAAATGAAAAGTTCATATTTCTAGCACCTACACTTAATCACTTTCGAGTCACTAATCACATTACAAGTTACCAAACTAGACTTAATTCAAAATAAAAAGTTCATATTTCAAGTACCTACAGTTAAACACGTTCAAGTCACTAATTCGTTTCACAAGTTACCAAACTAAACTAAATTAAGAATAAAATGTTCATATTTCAAGTATCTACACTTAAACCCTTTCAAGTCATTAATTCACTTTACAAGCTACCAAACTAAATTAAATTCAAAATGATAAGTTCACATTTCAAGTATCTACACTTAATCACTTTCAAGTCACTAATTCACTTTACAAGTTATCAAACTAAACTAAATTCAATATGAAACGTTCACATTTTAAGAACCTACATTTAATCAGTTTCAAGTCACTAATTCATTTCACAAGTTACCAAACTAAACTAAATTCAAGATGAAAAGTTCACATTTCAAATACCTACACTTAATTATTTTAGAGTCACTAATTCACTTTACGAGTTACGAAACTAAACTAAATTCAAAATGAAAAGTTAATATTCCAAGTACCTACACTTAATCTCTTTCAAGTTACAAATTCAATTTACAAGTTACCAAACTAAACTAAATTCAAAATAAAAAGTTCATATTTCAAGTAGCTACACTTAATCATTTTCACATATCTAATTCACTTTACAAGTTACCAAACTAAACCAAATTCAAACGGAAAAGTTCATATTTCAAGTACCTACACTTACACACTTTCAAGTCACTAATTTACTTTACAAGTTACTAAACTAAACTAAATTCAAAATGAAAAGTTTAAATTTCATGTACCCACACTTAAACACTTTCAAGTTACTAATTCACTTTAAATGTTACCAAACTAAACTAAAATCAAAATGAATAGTTCACATTTCAAATACCTACACTTAATCACTTTCAAGTCACTAATTCACTTTAAATAATACCAAACTAAATTAAATTCAAAATGAAAAGTTCACATTTCAAGTACCTACATTTAACCACTTTCAAGTATCCAATTCACTTAACAAGTTACCAAACTAAACTAAATTCAAAAGAAAAAGTTGACATTTCAATTACCTACACTTAATCACTTTACAAGTTACCAAACTAAACTAAATTCAAAATGAAAAGTTCATATTTCTAGTACCTACACTTAATCACTTTCGAGTCACTAATCACATTACAAGTTACCAAACTAGACTAAATTCAAAATAAAAAGTTCACATTTCAAGTACCTACACTTAAACACGTTCAAGTCACTAATTTGTTTCACAAGTTACCAAACTAAACTAAATTCAAAATAAAAAGTTCACATTTCAAGTACCTACACTTAATCACTTTCATGTCACTAAATCACTTCATATGTTAACAAACTAAACTATAATCAAAATAATAATTAACCTTTCAAGTAACTAAACTTAATCATTTTCAAGTCACTAATTCACTTTACAAGTTACCAAACTAAACTAAATTCAAATTGAAAAGGTCACATTTCTAGTACCTACACTTAATCACTTTCTGGTCAGTAATTCATTTTACAACTTAACAAACTAAACTAAATTCAAAATAAAATGTTCACATTTCAAGTAGCTACACTTAATCACTATCACGTCACTAATTCACTTTACAGTTACCAAACTAAATTAAATTTAAAATGAAAAGTTCACATCTCTAGTATTTATACTTAATCACTTTAAAGTCATTAATCACTTTACAAGTTACCAAAGTACAACTAAATTCAAAATGAAAAGTTCACATTTCAAGTACCTATTCTTAAACACTTTCAAGACACTAATTCACTTTTCAAGTTACCAAACTAAACTAAATGCAAATTGAAAAGTTTACATTTCAAGTACCTACACTTAATCACTTTCAAGGCGCTAATTCACTTTACAATTTACCAAACTAAATAAAATTCAAAATGAAAAGTTCACATTTCAAGTACCTACACTTAATCACTTTCAAGTCACTAATTCACTTTACAAGTTACCAAACTAAATTAAATTCAAAATAAAATGTTCACATTTTATGTACCTACACTTAATTACTTTTAAGTCACTAATTTACTTTTCAAGTTACAAACTAAACTAAATTTAACATAAAAATTTCACATTTCAAGTACCTGCACTTAATCACTTTCAAGTCACTAAATCACTTTAGGAGTTACCAAACTAAACCAAATTCGAAATGAAAAGTTCATATTTCTAGTACCCACACTTAATCACTTTCGAGTCACTAATCACATTACAAGTTACCAAACTAGACTTAATTCAAAATAAAAAGTTCACATTTCAAGTACCTTCATTTAAACACATTCAAGTGACTAATTCGTTTCACAAGTTACCGAACTAAACTAAATTCAAAATAAAAAGTTCACATTTCAAGTACCTACACTTAATCACTTTCATGTCACTAATTCACGTCACAAGTTAACAAACTAAACTAAATTCAAAATAAAAATTCACTTTACAAGTAGCTAAACTTAATCACTTTCAAGTCACTAATTTACTTTACAAGTTGCCAAACTAAACTAAATTCAAACTGAAAATTTCACATTTCTAATACCTACACTTAATTACTTTCAAGTCAGTAATTCACTTTACAAGTTACCAAACCTAACTAAATTCAAAATAAAAAGTTCACATTTCAAGTAACTACACTTAATCACTTTCACGTCACTAATTCACTTTACAAGTTACCAAACTAAACTAAATTCAAACTGAAAAATTCATATTTCAAATACCTACACTTAAACACTTTCAAGTCACTAATTCACTTTACAAGTTACCAAACTAAACTAAATTCAAAATGAAATGTTTACATTTCATGTACCTACACTTAAACACTTTCAAGTAACTAATTTACTTGACAAGTTATCAAACTAAACTAAATTCTAACAGAAAAGTTTACATTTCAAATACCTACGTTTAAACACTTTCAAGTCACTAATTCACTTTACAAGTTACCAAACTAAACTAAATTCAAAATGAAATGTTCATATTTCAAGTACCTACACTTAATCCCTTTCAAGTCATTAATTCACTTTACAAGCTACCAAACTAAATTAAATTTAAAATGAAAAGTTCACATTTCAAGTACCTACACTTAATCACTTTCAACTCACTAATTCACTTTACAAGTTACCAAACTAAACTAAATTCAAAATAAAAAGTTCAAATTTTAAGTACCTAGACTTAATCACTTTCAAGTCACTAATCACTTTACAAGTTGCCAAACTAAACTAAATTCGAAATGAAAAGTTCATATATCAAGTACCTACACTTAAACACTTTCAAGTAACTAATTCAATTTACAAGTTACCAAAGGAAACTAAATTCAAAATAAAAAGTTCAGATTTCAAATATTTAAACTTAATCACTTTCAAGAAACTAATTCACTTTACAAGTTACCAAACTAAACTGAATTCAAACTGAAAAGTTCATATTTCAAGTACCTACACTTAAACACTTTCAAGTCACTCGTTCACTTTACTAGTTACCAAACTAAACTAAATTCAAAATAAAAAGTTTACATTTCATGTACCTACACTTAAACACTTTCAAGTCACTAATTCACTTTACAAGTTATCAAACAAAACTAAATTCAAACAGAAAAGTTTACATTTCAAATACCTACATTTAAACACTTTCAAGTCACTAATTCACTTGACAAGTTTCCAATCTAAACTAAAGTCAAAATGAAATGTTCATATTTCAAGTACCTACATTTAATCCCTTTTAAGTCATTAATTCACTTTACAAGCTACCAAACTAAATTAAATTCAAAATGAAAAGTTCACATTTCAAGTACCTACACTTAATCACTTTCAAGTCACTAATTCACTTTACAAGTTACCAAACTAAACTAAATTCAAAATGAAACGTTCACATTTTAAGTACCTACACTTAATCACTTTCAAGTCACTAATCACTTTACAAGTTGCCAAAGTAAATTAAATTCAAAATGAAAAGTTCATATATCAAGTACCTATACTTAAACACTTTCAAGTAACTAATTCGATTTACAAGTTACCAA
>NC_061115.1:179605929-179610929 GCF_002878395.1 Capsicum annuum | reverse complement strand
ACATTAATATAACTTTAACGTATAGTATATCATTACTTCTATCGTTTCAAATCAAGGTATTCAATATGTCTGGATAGATTCTACTAGGTTTTACTACATCGTTCATCGATCGATCACTACATCATATATATATATATATATATATCAACTCCTGAATACAAACTATATACATCACATCCACAAGTATATTACCTCATAATAGAACACATTCATTATATTCTGATCAATTATCGGTTATATATGTACGTTACATTATTATAACTGCAATAGTAACATAATATCATTACCTCCGCTATATGATATAGACATATTCACTATACAAAGATTATGTTTAACGTCATTTAACGTATATACAAAGGAAAATATTTATTTTATATATTGAAACATAAGTAAAAGATAAATATTATGTTTACGTAATTTATATTTTAATTGATATATTTCTTAGTATAATTTTTTTTACCAAATCTAAGTTTGATTGATTTTTATTAATATTATGTTGGTTATCGACTACATGTGATCAGTGAAATTTTAAAAAATAATATATTTGATTTTACATATAATTATTTTTTAATAAAAATTGATCACAAGTGATCTCTTTTTTAAAATATTTATTTTTTTATTTTCTTAATATAAAAGCGACTAGAAGTGGTCGGTTTCCTAAATAATTTTCTTTTTTATTTATTTTTAATTCCAAAACCGACCACCTGTGGTTGCTTTTATAAAATATTTTAAATTTAATTTTGAAAATAAAACCGACCACAAGTGGTCACTTTTTAAAAATATTTTTTAATTATATTTTTTAAATAAATCGACCACAAGTGGTCGGTTTTCTAAATAATTTTATTTTTTATTTTTTTAATTCCAAAACCGACCACTTGTGGTTACTTTTATAAAATATTTTAAATTTAATTTTTAAAATAAAATTGTCCACAAGTGGTTGCTTTTTTAAAAATAGTTTTAGATTATATTTTTTAAATAAAACCGACCACAAGTGGTCGGTTTTGTTTTTTTTTTGATTTTTTAAAATTATTTTCAGGCGCAATTTTAAAAATCTAAAAGAGACCACAAGTGATCTCTTTTTTAATTTTTTTTTTAAAGGAAATAATAATTAATATAAAAATTATAGAAATGATTATTTTAGAATTTTAAAATATAAAAGTGACCACATGTGGTCGACTTTTTTATTTTATTTTATTTTAAAATAAAACCGACCACATGTGGTCGCTTTTATTGCGACCACAAGCTATGGTCGGTTTTTTGTGGTCGAAAAAATAATTTTTTTTAGTAGTGAATATATACAGATAATTAATTCACGTATTTATAGTACGTGTGCTTTACACTATGCACAATATATATTTTACAAGAGATAAAATCTAATTAAGCTTGTATCTATAATTAATTTCGTAACATTAGCTTGTGCAATCTATTGGCTTTTTCACCATGCAACATTCATCTAACTATTTTTATATGAATTTGTTAAATTGAAATAGTTATTATATTGACCGTTTCTTTTTAATGTGCACACTATATCTTATTTAAGAAATACATTGGATAATTTTGTATCTCTTTTCATCTTCTTACTCTACCATAACTTTTGTTTTTCAACTCAATAACATATTCAGTCACATATGTTAATTGTTATTTGCATCTATTATTTTCGGAGGATTTATAAACGAGAAGTTCTATACCTACATTAATATGAAACAACATGACAACAAAAGTACATAAAAAGATATTTGATTATTTAACTTTCAAACGAAACAACGAGTTATTTCGCTTATTATAATTAATAAAAGTCTGAAAAAACAGCTAGAACATCACCTAAAATACGACACTTAAAGAGCTAAAAAAACATTAAACTGATAGAGATTCTTCGACATTATTCATTAGTAGACTACAAGATCACTTCTCCTTTGAAAAAAAAAGGTCAATAACACAGAAATGTTCATTGCAAGTGCGTCAAACAAAATCAACAAAAAATAATGAAAAATTGATAATGGCAGTCAAGGGCTATCTACAATATGAGAATGGAAGAGATTTTGTAGAAAAATATGGAATAAGAATCAAAATACCTGTTGTTTGGGGATTTTATTAAGCCTTTACCATTATTAGTTAGTTTAAATGCTACATTAATGGAAATGATGCCGTTACATCCCTTAATTTTAGCAATTTAGTTAACTAAAAACATGTATCTGTAGGATGTATCTAACTATACCTAAACGTATCTTCAGCGATAAAAAAATAGAATTTTATGAAATTTTATAAAAAATTGGGGTTTTAGATAATTAATGATAAATATGTCGGGATAAAGGTAAATTTTCCTAATTTTTATTCTCCCTTGAGAGTACTTACTAACCAAATACCTAGCCCACAAGACCAAGGATTAGTAAAGAGTCTTCAGGCCAATCGTATTAAAATATGAGGTTTTTACCTCCAACCTTCTTGATGCCTACCCCCCCCCCCCCCCCTCCCTTTCTTGGGTTTAGTAACGATATTCCAGTAAATCAAATGAGTTTTTCCATTTATTATCTATAGTGGAACCCCATAGAAACTCTCGTTGAATCTTATGAATATGACTAAGGGTTTTCTTAGGAAGACATGTATACTGCATGGAATATACTGGAATAACATCAAGGGTAGCATTTATGAGGGTAATTCTATCTGAGATATTGATAAACTTAGTTTTCCTGGATGCAAGCTTAGCGTGCATATTATCAAGGATGTAAAGAAAATCCTTAGCCTTGGGACGTTGATGAGAATTGGGAAACCCAAATATCTTTCAAAATTAGAGGTAGGCTTCATTTCTAATTTTTTGGAGAAAATATCTCTTGTAGAGGGGCAATGCTTGGAGAAAAAAGATTCTAGACTTGTCTTTGTTAATAGTTTGGCCAGACAACTTACAAAAACTGAGGAAACAGTGATGAATCGTATCTATAAACTTACTATTTGCCTTGACCATCAGGGTGATGGACGATGGTAAAACAAATGAGTAGAGCCGTCAATATGGGTCAGGCCGTTTAAGAATAGGGCTTTTTAGCCCGGCCGTATAAGCCTGTGGCCCGTGGGGCTTGAATAATGTCGGTTGGGCTAGCCCGTGGGTCGGCTCGTAAGTCAAATACATGCAACTGTTTAAATTGCTTATTAGTATTTTTATTTGGTTCAAAGGATATCATGTCAAAAGTTATTTAATTACTTTATTAGGAGTATTTTTGGGGGTGTAGGAGACTTGATTAACAAGTATTAATATTGTCTGATAATATTTATGTTTATTAATATTCTAAAATTAAATTATAAAATATTAATTTTTTAAAAGTGTGCTGGCTGGTGGGGCCCACAGCCCACAGAGTAATGGTATGGACTTGATGTTTTTTAGCCCATCATTTTGATGGATCAGTCCGACCTGACTCGTCAAACTCAAAATTCGTGTGAGTCGAGCCAACTCGTATTGACAACTCGAGAAAGAATTAGGCTAGAAGCAGAGATCTTAATAGGATTTTATAGCCCAATATCAACTTGGTAATTGATAAAGTTTGAAAGCATTTCTAGGAAGATAATGGAAATATAAGAAGACATGGGGTTACCTTGTCTAATACCCCTAGTGGGAGAAAAGGATTATGTTCTAGTGGATGTTTGAAAAAGATTACAATCTAGGCAAAATAGATTATAAGTTGCGTTTTGCTTAAAAATGTGTTTGACAACTTTTGGAAGTGTTTAAAAAAAAGTTACTTTTAACTTTTTTTAAGTCAAAAACAAAAAGCACCAAATTCTATCTTTTTTTTTTTTTGGAACTTATAATCTATTTAAGTTGACCAAATAAATTACCTTTTTTATCTCTTATAATTATTAGTTATTTCAATTTTACCCTTTAGCCCTAATTCTTCTTCACTACTACAGCCACACTTCACAGCACACTTCACACAAACACTTTCATTTCTCTGAGAAAATCCATGCTGCTGCCAAACCAATGATGAAATTATTTGACCACATTTATTTATGTTTAATAAAAATAATATTGGTGAGTGAGATTTGCAAATCTTCTAAGTGGACTCGTGTTTACGTAATGTTTTTTATTTTATTTTTGACACTATAATCTAAAATACTGGTTAATGATTAAATTATTTGTCATGTTTCGGATAGACATAAAACTCTAATGCAATAATTTAGGAAATAAATCTAAATAGTATAATTAACTGATTTACACCCAATTTGATCATTTTAAAATTGGAGAGGATCCATTCTAGGGCCCAATAATTGATATGAAAAGAATTAAATTCAATAAAAATGAACATGAATCATCTTTAATTCGCTATATTATTCAACTCGTGAAATTTTAATATATAGTTAATGTTTTCAGGTTGAAATATCCCCCCCTTCCCCCCTCTTATTATGTTGATTTACTTTTTAGATTCATTTATTTATTTAGTAGAACTAGTTATCTTTACGTATATTAATTGTCGTAAATTTTTATTTATTGTAATCTATGACTTGCTAAAAAAAATATTTGTGTCAATTAAGTATCGTGATGTTGATGAAATTGTGTATCCTATCTCATTTGGGCGTGTATATTTTAGGCTTTAACCATATTAGTACCTTTTTTGTATGAAACTATTTATCTATTAATGTAATTATAATGATAAGTAACATATATATTTTGCTTAATGATAAGCTCGACATATATATTAATATTATCCTCGAAGGTTAAAAGCAACAAGTCCAGTTTAATAAGAAAATGGAAGTGTCGTCACAAATTGTACCTTAATGATACGAAATCTTAACCTAACCATGAAAAAATAAATAATCTTGTAATATATAACTATCTTTTTCAAACACAAACATTCAACACTTAAACTTTTTTAAAAGATATTTTTTTAGCGCACAAATTAATAGTCATTCATGAAAATATTTTTTAATATATATATATATATATATATATATATATATATATATATATTAATTTTAATTTGAATCATTTGAGCAATAAAAATTAATAATAATCAACT
>NC_061115.1:179589785-179605829 GCF_002878395.1 Capsicum annuum | reverse complement strand
GACTTCTAGTTCTATTGACTAAAAAAAAATGGAGATAGACGTTGAAGAAGTACAAATCATTATGAGCTTAGTTATATTTAGGCAAAAATTTGAAATAGATAAGCACACGACGACAAAAAATCATTCTAGTTTATCTTTAGCCTTAGCAAGGTCAACTTTAACCAAAAGGTTGTCATTCTTACTAGTAGAGTTGTTCAGTTGGGACACTAATTCTTCAATAATAACACTATTGTCCATCGATCTTCCTCCTTTAAGAAAACTAGATTGAAAAAGCCCAATGATATGTATTACATAGACGATTTTATAAATAGTATTACAAAGGTGAAAGGACTATCGGGCAAAAATTCTTGAGTTGATTAGCATTTTTAAATTTCTGAATTAAACATAAATAATTTCGCTTAATCCCTTGAGAAATGGTGGCAGAATGAAAAACTTGATGAAAACAACTTTAAGACTGAAGACTGTTCCAGTAATTTTTATAAAAGAAAGGATGCAAATCATTCGGTTTTGGAGCCTTGAAAGGTTTAAAAGAGAATACAATTTGAACTATTTCGTGGTTAGTTAGAGGGGAGTCTAACCCAAAAAGATCCAAATTATGACGAGAATTCGGAGCATTCTTTAAAGCTTTTAAATCAGTAGAAAAATGTCTAGTAGTCTAAATTTTTTGAAAATACTTAACAATATGCATTCTAATTTCTAAGATCATTAACCTTAGTCATCCAGTTCCCATTCATGTTCTTGAAATACACTATTGTTAACCCTACACCTGTTAAGCACAGATAAGTGGAAAAAACGAGTATAATCATCACCCTCATTAATCCAATTAATTCTACTTTAAGTTTCCAAAATCTTCTTCAATCTTAATAATTTCATTTAACTCCACCTTAAGATTCCTATCTAATTGCCTAAGGAAATTACTGTGAGGCCAATTAGAAAAGGTATGAATACCAATAATCCTAGCCATGATTCCAGATTTTTTTCTATGAATATCACCAAAAGTAGTTTGACTCGAAACTCTAACTATGGGTTCAAACTTTGATATGAGAAAAACTACGAGAATGAAAATTTAACTACGAAAACAAAGGAACAATTGAATAAGAGATAGAAGATAGTTAGATTGACACAAGAAGATAGAAACTATAAAATATATTAAATTCAAAACCCCTAAATCCTTTATCAACGAGCACCTAATCTCTATGTGGACCAAGAGGGATCGATCGCCCTCAAAACCTTCGTTTCTAAATAAGCATTCAACAAAAGCTCACCATCTACACATTCAAGTGTTTGGTTCATTTAATATCCAAAAATAACTTGTGAAAATGAAACCTTAATAATCCTATATTTAGAGTGTATTATAAGGCCCAAAAGTGACCCATAAACACATGACAAAAACAACCCCAAAAGGGATAAACTGAATTTCCTTGATGGTTCCCTTGATGGTGACTGCCCGTCACCCTAGTCATCACTATGAGACAATGTTGGTCTCTTCTTGGTTCACCTTGACAGCTCAAGGGATGGTCAACTGGGTTGGTGACTGACCTTCAGCCAAACCGTCACCCCAAAGCAGTGAGGGGTCTTTTTGGCCTTCACTTGGCGGTTGGTCAGGCTCTTGAATGATCAGCAAGTGAGACGTCACGCCTTGGTATCACACTATTCCTCCCTTTTAAGTTTCTAATTTAATTTCTAACACATGGAATCCTTTGAAGATGGTCAAAACTTGCTCTAACACGTCCTTTTTCATAAACAAAGCTTATAGTCTTTGAAGTACTTTTGCTTGCTTCTAAGTGAATTTCTTTGAGGGATTTTGAATCATATCATCCTCTCCATCTTGAGAAGAATCTGACCTCAAATTCACAGATTCATTATCTTTTAGCACATCAAAAGGTGAGAGATCACACATATTGAAGGTATTGTGCACTTGATATTTTGGTGGAAGATTAATCTTGTATGCATTATTATTTACCCTATTAAGAACTTAGAATTTCCAAACACCTCGAAGCATAAACTTAGCCTTTCATTGGGTTGGAAATTGATTCTTTCAAAGATTTACCCATACCTAATTGCCCGGTTCAAATACAAGCCTTTTCGACCTTGGCTCACCCTCTTTGCTACTTCTCGATTCTTCTTCTCAAGGAGAAGTATCACCTTTTCATGCATCTTCTTCATTGCTTCTTCCCTTTTTTTCCTTCAAAACATATCACATCACCAGACAAAGGGGTGAGATATAAAGGGGTTGGGGTTAAAACCATAAATACATTCAAAGGGAGTCATACCAATAGTCGAGTGGATAATAAGATTATAATCAAATTCGATGAAGGATAGGTGATCCTACAAAGAGGCAATTTTCTCTTTAACCACCCAAGGTCCTATTTACCACCTCTATTTAGGCATCGGTTTGTAGGTGGCAAGACATTGAGAAAAATAATTTGGTACCAAGCCTACCCCATAATAACCTCTAAAAATGACTAAGGAACTTTGATTACCTATCACTAATAATGGTACGAGGAATCTCATGTATTTTGACGACATGTTATAAAAACAAACATGCCACATTTGGGGTATCATTATATTTTTGACATGAAATAAAGTGGGCCATTTTTTAAAATTGATCAATCACTATAAAAATACTATCTCTTTCCCTCCTTGTTCTAGGCAAAACCAAAATAAAATTCATGCAAATGTCAAGACATGGGTGTGGGAGAGTGGGTAGTGGGGTATATAATCTTTGAGGGAGAGGGCGTGATTTTCCACTCCTACAATTAATCCATACATTGACCACAAAATCTAGCAACATCATGCTACATCTTAGGCCAATAGAATTATTTTTCTAGGATTCAAGAGTCTTGTCAACTCAAAAGTGACCCATCATACCACCATTAGGTGTCTCTTTAAAAACAAACTCTCTCCATGAGCTAGAGGGCACAAACAACATCTTTTCTTTGAACAAGAAGCTATTAAACTTGGAATAGGGTGTAGGAATTCTATCCTTAAGCCATATTTCCCTATTCCATTCCTCACAATCTTTGATGATTTGAACAAACTTAGGGTTCTCGGTGTACAATGTCTTCAAATATTCAAAACCAATTAATTTAGAAAACAAGGTAGAAATGAAAACATATTTTCTAGATAATGCATCAGTTACCATATTCTCTTTCCCCTTTGTAAATTGAATCACATAAGGAAAAGTTTCGAAGAACTCAATCCACTTGGCATGCCACTTGTTTAAATTATCTTGGGCCAGGAGGTGTTTCAATGATTCATGGTCGGTTCAAATCTTAAATTCCTTGGGCCACAACTAGTGTTGCCAATTATCTAAAGCTCTAATCAAGCCATACAACTCAAGATCATATGTAGAGTAATTCAAGGTTACTCCTTTGAGCTTTTTGGTAAAGTAAGCAATGGGCTTATGGTCTTACATTAAGATGGCTCCAATGTTTATCTTTCTAGCATCACATTCAATTTCAAACATTTTATCAAAGTTGGGTAATTGCAATAAAGGAGTGAAGCTAAGCATTATTTTCAAAGTTTTTAACACCTATGGATTAACTCGATCAAGAGAGTGGTGATGGTGCTAAAACCTTTGACAAACCTACTATAAGAACTAGCCAACCCATGAAAGCTTTATACTTCCCTTTCTTCATGTGTTTATGTTGTATATTCTTTCCTTGTCCTTGTATACTATACATACCCTTCATCTGCTCTTTATTTGTATATGGGTCAGTGATATACGGTATAGTGCTAGGGTTTCTGAGTATGGCCAGAATAGCATAGTTTATCCTTATTGACTCCTTAGCTTTACTATATTAGTTTCCTAGATATCTGAGTGTAGTTTACATTCTTGCTTGCATGTTATGTATATTTGCATTATCTTTGGATCTCATTCGGCAGTTGCCGACTGAGTACCATGTGTTTGGTACTTATACTACACTTCTACAGCCTACATATCATTATACGGGTTCTTGTCGTTATTGTGTGTATCGTGCGGAGCAGCTATGGTTCATAGACATTGAGTGAGCTCCTAGCGTTCAGAGAACTACTATTCTCCCTCTTATGTATTAGACTAATCTCTATATTGTATTCAGAGATAGGTTATATCAATATATTCATTTAGTACTTCTTTTTCTAATTTTATTACATTAGAAGCTCTTGTACTGATTCCACAGTACTTTTTGGGACTATCTTAAGTATTTTAATATTTTATTTCATGTATTTCGTATTCTTCCTATATTTCTCTTAATATTCTATTACTAGTAGTTTCGGACTACGGCTTGAATTGCCTATTGGTGGGTTATAGTAGGCATCATCATAACCTGAGAAAACGGGTCATGACAGAAATTGTAACACCCCGCAGTTTCGGGCTAAAGTTTGAACAGTCCTTTCTATGCGTATAGACCCGAACCTAATGATTTCTTGTTAATATATGTGTGATGATCAATCCTATAGTGTGTGAATACCTTTGAATATGAATGGAGGTCACAAAAATTCCCAAACTCAAAGACGAGTAGAAAACTCTTCTATCGATTAAGTTTTGATGAACGTCTAAACTTGGGTCAACTTTCATCGATCATAACTTTTTGTATATAACGAGTTAGAGGGTCATCTATATATCAAATGAAAGGTCTTTGAGGTTCTTTCCAACTCCACCAATTCTGCCTTAATCTGATATCGAAGTAAAAATTTATGCCTGTTTTCCATAGAGGTGTCAGTCTGCCAAATTGCGACGGCCAGACTGACGGCCCGTTAAGCCAGTGACGGCCCGTCAAGCCAGTGATGGCCCGTCAAGATTTTTGTCAAAAATTAGGTAGTGAGCTTTTTATCTAGCCAAGAATTTACGGTTGGAGTGACGGTTCATCACCAGACTGACGATCCGTCAATCAAACCGTCAGTCAAGGCCGAGTTGCTCAAATGAGCTATTTTTAATAGGTATTTTGGTACTTTCCCATCCCAAACTCCTTCTCCACGAATATAAATCATACCCTAAGCATTATAATACATATTCTATCAATTTTCAACATCTCAAATCCTCTTCACTCTTAAGAACAAGATCAAACTAGGGTTTTCTCCAAGAACAAGAAATCAAGAATCAATCTTTAAGTCCAAGATTTCCAAGAAACAAATCAAGATTTGAGTTCTACTCTTTAAACTAAGTAATCTAAGGTATATGGAGTTTTCATAAACTACATATGCATGGTGAAATCATTTTGATAGTGTTTAAACGTTGAGAAATCATGAATTTGCAATGGGTTTTTGAATTTACATTTACAATTGTGCATTGTGAAATCTTTTTTATGATAATGTTTTGGTCTTGAGGCCTTCCCCTAAATTAGATTTGTACTCGTATATAAGTGTGTATGCATTTTTGAGTTCTAATGTTGAATTGAGAGCATGAACAATTAAAATTCCCCTCTTGTTTAAAGCCTCTTGTTTTCATATATTATGAAGTATTCAATTGCATATTGAGAAGCATGACTCAAATGTCTTTACTATTATTTAAGCCTTGATTTTGGATATGAACTGAAGAGAGGATGATTCTTATTAATATAAATGAAAAGTGGTGATTCAAAGAGATTGCATGATTTTTTACAAAATACTTGACCATCACATATTTGTTGAAATATTGAAAAGAGAGAATCCCTGCATAGTTTGAAATATGTTTTGAAAATAAGAACTATCTGGCATTTTTGAATGTTTTTGGTGGTCAACTGAATCAGTTGGATTGAAGGAGCTAATGCATATTATTATATGGCTTAGACATACGACTTCCAAGTCTTGGTATGACGATACCAATCAGATGAATGCCATAACAGAGTAAGATTTTCAGTTTTTGATTTCAAAGAATGCATATCTTAAAGAGTTAAAAATAAGCTTAAAGACAGTTAGGTGGTTACCCGAAGAAGGCACGAGTTCAGAAAACTCATTTCCCGAAATCGTGTTTTGCCGATACGGGTTTATTATGTCCCCAAGAGGGACCGCATACTAGTCTTGTACCCCTTGGCGTATTAGAGATAGAAACTCTAACCCTTGCGGCGAACTTTGGTTTGGGGCTTGGCCGCCGAGTTAAGGGTGGATTCCATATAGCCCGTAGGATTGTAGAGTTGTAGGGCGTACCACCTAACTCAGAAGTAAAACAAAGAGTGAGTCTTGGTTTCAAAGAAATTTTTCAAAGTCTTTAAAGTGTGCCCATGTGTTTTCATATATTATATGTACAATATTTTATGAATTGCTCTCACTTATGTTATATATAAATACATTATTTTAGATTGCTCTGCGTACCAGTACATCTGTATTGACCTCCTTTATTTCAGGATCTGAGGCACAGTCCTGGAGTCCCGCTAAGTAGTAAATTGGGTTGTCCGAAGTTTACAGTTGGTGGCTTCCTTTATTTCAGAAGGCCTTGTTGATTGAACATTGATGTTTCGTTTTGGTTTATGGTCCGACTGGGGACTTGTCCCAGTATTAAGACAGTAGTGTTTTTGAGTTGTTAGAGATTTTGCAGACTAGTGTCAGGTGTTTTTGAATGTTTCATGAACTCACTTTCGTATTGTTCAGTTGAAGTAAAAGAATGACTATGTTTCTGTCTTGTCATGTTCTTCCGTATTTTCCTTATAGTATATGAATTATGTGTATGATTCCCAATTAGTGAAGGGCTCTTGGACCTTCACGGTTCGGGATATCCGTCGCGACTAGGGCCTCGATTTGGGTCGTGACAGAAATCCTACACTATTAAATTTAATAGGACAATACAAGAAAATTCAAATATGACAATATAAAAGTACAATAACTTTATTTTTTACCACGCGAAACGCGAATAAGTTTACTAGTTTCACATAAGTTGGACCAGTTCTTGGAGGATCATAAATTAGGTGACCTAAGTTTATATCATTTCCTTCAATCACTAATCATATTAGGAATTGTTTTACTTTTAAGAAAATAATTACCGCCATATGGAATTCCTCAACAATTGAACACATGATTAGATGAGTACAAGGAAGAAAACTAGTAGTAAGAACCACTTGTTATACCCCGTTTAATACGGATCAAATCGAGGTACAACATATTGAAAACTTGTCAATAAATTAAGGAAGTCGCCACCTAATTAGTTCTACGATGAATTAGGACACCTATTATAAACTACATGATTAAAATATATAAAGACCTCATTTTTTAGGTTTACTTAACTAAGCGATTCTAAGTGAGGATTCTAATTATCCTAAAGGGGAGGGATTAAGCATCCTATGGGATTCACTAACTATGGTTAACTGGCCAAACTTATATTAGTTAAAGAGATATATTAAGAAAAGGTATAAACAAGGCATATGTGTATATATATATATATATATATATATATATATATGTATATATCTTATTAAATTTTATGCCAGTTATTTATAAGAAAAGATTGGAAAAAAAAACTTTAGAAGAACCTTGTCATAAAATCTATTTTTCAAAAGTTACCAAAGATGGCTTTTATAAATCTCTAAAAATAATGCAAACTTTATTGTTGTCAAAGAAAAGTTATTTCTAATATTTTTTTAAAGATATACAAAAGTTTCAAATTATTAATTTTTAAAAAATTAGGTATGCTAAGAACTTCACGCTTTTCTTTACAAAAATAACTCTTGTTTTTTTAATTAAATTTTATAAAATTAGATATAAATAAGATGGTTAATTATCCTATACTAAATGAATCATTGAAAAATAGCTATAAAATAAAAATAAATATTTTAAATTCATAATGACTTGAGAATTTATTTATTTTTATTATGATAAGGCTCATGTTTTTTTTTTTTGACAAAAAAAATCATCATTTGAAATCTTCAGAAAAAGCCTCATGAAATCAAATTGGCAAAATTACTATCTTTTATTCGAAATTGGTTAAAAGAAGAGTTGATTTACTATATCCAAACTAATTAAAATCAATTTTCGAGTCTAACGATAATAAATTTGCCCACCGCAAAACCTATATTTGATTAATTCAATATTAGTGCGAAACTAACTCGATTCTAAAAATAGGCTACTATCCCATATCAAAGATGCATTAACAATCACTTATTCTAAAAGGTATATTTTTTACCTATCAAAGTTTAGCCTTTTAACGATATAAAATTAAATGTCGAAGCCTAGTAATTATGCTAAATTTAAAATTTAATAGGTAGAAAGAAAAATAATTAAATTTGTCAAAAATTATTTAAAGATTCATACTACTTCAAATTAGAAATATATAAAATACAGATTCAAACTAATAATGTGTGAAATAGTAAAAAAAAAAAATTATAAGTGTCTACAAAGAATAAAGCTTGAAAGAGGGAAAGAGGCACTAGACTGCTAGATGAAAACACGTGATGCATCTATCGTCTCTTCTTTGATTTGGACAGAGATAAAGTCAAATTATGAGACTGCAAACGCACTTCCGGGTGTATATGAGAAAAGAAAAGGAAAAAGGATTAGAGACTCGAGCTTAAATAGTATAAATATTAAGATGATATACAATCTGAAACCATAAAATAATTCAAAGTTCCAGTTTGATGAGTAAACGCAAGAAATAAATTCAAATTTAAATGTAGTAAACTAGATGACCTACTGCGGATATGGCAGAGAAGGAATGTGTGTTTGGTACGAAGAAAAATATTTTTTATGGAAAATATTTTCCTAAAAAATGTTTTTCTGGAAAACAAGTTGATTTCTTACTTGTTTTCTTATATTTGGTTGGTGGATGAAAAATATTTTTCAAAAAATATTTTCTAGTATTTGGTTGGTGAATGAGAAAAGCATAAAAATACATTTTAGAATTCTTTTTTTTAAAACATAAATTGAAAAAAATTAAATCCTTTTTTGAAAAGGGTGTTGGTAGGCGGGTGGGTGGGGATGTCAGAATAGGTAGTAGGGATGGGGTAAGAAAAAATTTTAAATTTTTTTTTTTAAATTGGCGCGATGGGGGGGGGAGGGATGGGAGAGGGGGCTGGTAAGAGGGGAGGGAGGGTAGGGGTGTGGGGTAAGAGAAAAATTTAAATTTTTTAATAAAATGTAGATATTGTTTTTAGAAAGAGGCTGGTAGGGATAGGGGTGGGATGGGGGTCGGGGATGGACTAACAAAAATATTTGAATTACTTTTTAAAACAATTGAATTTTCGGGGTGGAAGTGGGGTGGGGGTAGGGGTAGGGGTAGGGGGTGGAGTGGGGTAGATGATTTTGAGAATTGTATGAACATTTCAACTTTAAAGTGAGGTTGAAAGAGAGTTTTAAAAAATATTTTTCTTACTTTTTGAAGGAAAGTCATTTTCCTTAAATTTAAGGAAAATAAGTCGGTTTAGAAAACATTTTTCAAAGCATGTAAGCCAACCAAGCATAAGAAAACTGAAAAACACGTACAAAAACAAGTATAAAACTAAATCGGATTTCAGCTTTAAAAAAGGAGAGAAGAATACAGCCTAACTACCACAAACACACACCTAAAAGTGTCGCTGGCTTCTTTATCGAAACAAAAGAAAATGACCCCTAAAGTCTTATCCTTAATGGACCTTCATGTTGATTATTTGCAACATATTTAACATGGTGAAGGGAGGGAAAACAAGTGACGAAAATACTTGATTAGAGTATTCAAGTTCGAAAAATGAACGAAACAAAGAGTTTTACAACGTAAAACTGAACGCTTGACATAAAAATAAGAGTTCATACATCATGGATGACAAAGAGAGTGGCGGACCCAGGAATTCAAGGTTGTGGGTGCTCAAATTTTTTTTTTATAAAAAATAGTATGTAGCTGTAAGGATTCGAACCTGAAAAACTGAACATGGGAGTCACATCCTCAAGCCACTACACCCAACCATACGTTTGTTCTTTGGGTGCTTTTTAATAAATTATACCATTTATTATGTGTTTCTTATATAATTATATCTAATTTACGTCGAATTTAGTGGGTGTCGGAGCACCCCAAAATTACACATGGATCCGCCCCTGTAAAGAGATGTATGACATTAATAATATAAGCAAGCAAACGTTTAAAAGGATGCAAGAGACAGACTTAGTAGCCGTTTGGCCATGAAAATGAAAATTTTTCGAGGAGTTGAAGTTGAGTTGAAATTGGAGTTGGAGTTGTGTTTGGCCATGTCTTTTTTGATTTTTTTTTTTACTTTTTAAAAAACTTTTTAAAATATGATTTTATGCCTCAACTTTTACAAACTATCAAAATCACCCAACTAAAATTTACCTACTAACGGAAAAAGATCACAATTAGCCACTTTTATAAAAATAATTACATATACATGGCCATATTTAATGAATTTCAATTATGACATATATAATATTTACATTAATAGCCATTTTCTCATATTTAAAAATTTTAAATATGGATGTTATATTAACAGATCACTACATACTATTTTTTAGATAACAAATATTATCTTTCAAAACAATTTATTTTTTTAAGAATTTATTTAATTTATTTCCTTTATTTTTCGTTCCTAAAAAGTAGGAAATGATGAATTGTTATTAAATTTTAGGGCGCCGCTAATTTATTTCTTTAATTTTCTTATACATGAAAGATTTTACTGTGTGTGAATAAATTATTTTTATGTAAAACATACTTTGCATATTTATGGTATATTATATCATATACCATAAATATATAAATATGCTTAATATGTTTCTTTATACTTTTTATAATTATATATGTGTGTATATGGTATATACATGGTATAAACTTCATATATAACATACTTTGTATATTTATGTTATAAATATAATACTTTATATATTTATGGGTATAAATATAATACCTTGTGTATAAAGATACCAAGTATTATGGTATATAAAGGTAGCAGTTGCAGTTTAAGGTATAAATTTTTTAAATTGGACATATTTTTTTATGAAAAATATGTATCACCGATTTATATTTTTAGCATATATATGGTATAAACTATTTATATTTGAATAGTATAATAAAGATGTACACAATATAATATATATAGTCAAATTGAAAATGAGAATAATTTGTGGTAGTGGTAAACTAATCTACTACAAATTTATTAATTCCATAAATATAGAAAACAATTATCCATTATTAATTACGCGACTATAATTCCTTAAACGTCCGTATCAGAATAGAAAAATTATTATTATATTACAATAATTAGGATCATTAGCAGTAAAATAATGTCTTAAATAAGAGAGAAAATTAATGATGAAAGAGAAAAAGAGACATATATTAATTAGGATAACATTAAGTTTGAAATTATAATTATCTTATCCTTTAAAACTGCTATATACATAATATTAAAAAAGTAGTGTTATAAGGAGAGTTTTATGTAAAAATTAAAAGATTGGGGTTATATGTAATAATAATAAAAGTTGGAATTGGAGTTGGAAAATTGGGAAAACACCCAAAACCTGTTTTCCCTTTTTAGAGAATATTTTCGAAATTATTTTTCAAATTTTCATGGCCAAACACCATGATTTCCAACTCCGAAAATATTTTTCGAAAAAAAGAGAAAAATATTCATGGCCAAACGGGCTCTTAGTATTTCAATTAAAAGATTGGTGGAATACATCGTCAGACCCCCCAACTTGACACCATCTTTTACTTTAATACCTAAAGTGGACATTGTTCATTTTAAGCACCTAAAGTAGCCATAAACTATGTCACTTTGGTACCTTTTGCTGACATGACAAAGTAAGTGTAGAACACTCGCTTGTAGGCGCGTGACAACGTTATTTCAGTCCATTTTCATGTAATTTTATCATCTTCTTCTCCATTTTTTCATTCCACTATCTTCAACCATTTTTTGAAGCTCAAACACCTTTATATCCAAATGGTAATACATTCCATTCATAAAATCCTTGTGGTACCGTAAATGCGGTTAATTCTTTAGATTCTTCTAACTTTAAATGGTAAAATCCTGATTTACAATCGAATTTACTAAAATAATTATATCCTTGTATTTGTCTTATTTTAATATCTTATTTGGTATTAGATAATTATATGTCATAGCCTTTGCATTTAAATTTCTATAGTCAATAACCATTCTACTTTTTCCTCTTTTTTGCTCACTATGTTTATTTACTATAAATGCTGGACTATTATGTTTACTATTACTTTTTTTGTATATATTATTTTTCTAATAATTCATCTATATGCATTTTAAATTCTTTTAAATCGTCAAAATTATATGTTAATGGTTTCTGGGTTATTATGCTATTTTTATCTATTAATTCAATTTTTATAGTAGTTTTATATTTTTCCCATCCTTTTAATAGGTCTTCACTATATAATTGTTCTAATTTTTTCTTAATTATTTCTATCTTATTTATTGAAAATATAGTTATTTCTGTTTTATTTATCGAAAATATGACTAGTTCTATTGTATCTTCAGTATTTTTTATATTTTCTAACTTTTGTGTAATTTTTTCACTTCCTTTTATCCAATCAGTTTTCTTTCTTATTTTATTATTAACTCTTTTTGCTCTTACTTTCTGTTTACATGGTGTTGTAAACCACCAATCTGTTCTAGTTATTATATGTGAGTATAATTTATCTAAAAACGGCATCCCTAAAAGTATATCTTTTGATGTTAGTTCATAATTATAAATTTCTTCTATTGTTGATATCTTATCTCATACTTGTATTTTTACATTCCTATCTTTATAAGTAATTAAGCTTCCTTCATTATTAAATCCTTTAACTATTATTGATGTTTTTAATTTATCCCATTTGCTTTCTGGTAAGCAATTATATCTACATAAATTAGCTTCTGCTCCTATATCTATCATAGGCGTATAATATTTACTGTAATATCCTTCTACTACTATCTTCATTAATACATATATTTTCATTTATGTTAAAATTCAAACATATATGCTACTGCTGTATTTTTTAAATAACTGGGCTCTGATACCATTTGTAGGCGGTGCAGATAACTTGTGAAATATATTTTTCTTTGTGCGTGGATATTTCTTAACTTCTCCATATATTTTTATTTTAAGTCTATTTATGTTAGTTTTATCGATATTCATATCTTGGGAGGTGATAAATATCCAATTAGATTATCTTTCGTAAGTTTTTCTAATAATATTATTTTATCCATATTTTGTCTCCAATATTTTAAATATTCGTAGTCTATCATTTTATTCTGTAGTAATTGCAGAGTTACAGATTTCTGTATAATAATTTATCCTAATTGTACTGTAATGTATATCTAATTCTAGATTTTCAATGTTATTTATTATCTTGTGTTGTTCTTCTCGTAGCGAGTTTTTTAAATTATATAAACTATCACATGTACTTTTTCCTAAATTTTCTAAGGTTTCTTCTATCCATATTAATTTTTCTTTTAGATTCTCCATTATTTTTCTAATTCGGTTTCTATAATTAATTTCTTCATTTAGATTATCTTGATTTTCTCTAGTTTTTCTAATATATTCTAACATCTCTTAATCTGAATAATATCCATCTGGGTAATTATCTAGGTATAACTGTGCTATCCAATTTATAGTTTCAATTTCATAGTCTAACACTTTTTCTAATATTATTCTCTTAATATCTATAATTTCTATATCTCTAAGTATATATAAGATTAAGACTTTAAGATTATCTATCATTTAAATTTGACCAAATATTTTATTATAATATTTTGTAGTTGTTTGTTTTAATCTTATTAACCCTTTTATATTTTTACTAAGAAATTGTATATATTTTATATCTATTTTTCAAAATTCTAAATATACATAGTTTATCATAGTTAATGTGTATATAGGTATTTATAAGAGTAATTAGGTGAGTGTGGTATGTAATTTATTCTAGCTATATAATCTTTACCGAATATTTTTTCTAATATGATTTTCCTTATATCTATTATTCCTATATCTTTAATCACATACAAAATAAGTATTTTAAATTTATCTACCATTACATCAGATAAATAATTATTCATTTTCATAAAATTGTTCTTTTCAAAATATTCCCTTCAATCATGTACATAACAAAATATGGTCATCTTAGATTACTATATACTAGATTATTCTTAAATAACATGTTCTTTGGTCACTATTAGCATGGTAATTTGAATATTTTTCCCTTAAACAGCGCCTCTACTCTGGTTACTCCCCACCACGGCTTCTTGCCTCATTGGTTTCATCTTTAGGATGGCATAGTTCTTAGGAATTTTTCTCCTTTTCCACTTTGCTAATAAACTTCTTAACATATTATTCTTCGAATAATTCTACTATAAAGTACTAACATGAATTTATTTTCTCATACCATGATTGTTGGGAATTATGAATTTAGCTATTCATAATCATAAATAAATATACCTGTTCGGGTAGGTTTGATATTTCTAGGGTTTGTTCCTCCATAGCTTTTTCTATTGAAATATACCTGTTTTTTAATAATTAAGAAAAATATTTGTTGTGGACAAGAGAGAGTTTTTGCTTCAACACATGAAGGCTTGTCTTGCAATGCCTTCGGTTCATCTTATTTATAGACTAAAACTTCACAAGAGTATTCCTATTTTTTACACGTTTCTAAAATTATCTACCTAATCTACTTTACTTTACAAAAAGTCTTCTAATAAGACAAAGTTATTAATTCCTAGACTAATAATAGTCAAAAGCCTATACAAAAGGTTTCAATAATTTACGTAAAGCAAATTGTGAAAGTTTACATGTCGCTTTCACGGAATATTTTATTACTCCGCTGATATCTTCTCATTGTCGTATCTGCTGCTTTTTCATATCTCCATTATTGCTTCTTATCTTGTATCTTCTAGCTGGCGTTGTAATCTTCTTGGTTGATTTTTCTTCTATTCTAGCTGAACTTCTGGGATATCATTATCTCCTCCATTACATTTTGAATATTTATGATCTGGATATTTATGTCCAATTGTCTTACAATATCTGGTTAATAATTCTTGTAAAATAAATTTTTCTCTGATAGCTCTGGCGATAGGTTCCGTCTCTGGTTTGAGCAACGTCAGAATCCATTGCCTAATAGTTTCCATATCTGTTTCTCGCAATTCCTTTGAATTTGAATATATTAGTACATGATTTCTTGAATAATAACTCCATATGGGATTTTGGTTCGGTATGTGTTTGCTAGCTCTTGCAAAATTGTAGATAGTCCGATAATCCTCTTATTCGCATAAAATTTTGGTATCTCAATTCTAGGTATTTCTGGTTGTGGAATAATATCTTGTGGTATAATCATATCTCGTGTCATTCCTATCTTTACAACTTGTATGGGTTTTTTAACTTCATCATATAATATCTCTGCTGGTGCCGTGTAAATTTTTATAAAAAATAGGGTACCTTTGATTATTCTTTTAAAAATGCTAAATGCTTCATATATTTTCGGTATAGTGGATATCTCATTTCCGTCAGAGGTATATACAGTACTGAGTAGTCCATATTCATAGCAAGTTTTAACTAGACTTGGTTTGATTTTAGGTAAAGTAATTAGCTTATTATATCCGGTCAATCTTTGGGTTATATAGTTTGTATCTGGTTCTTAGATGTTTATAGCTCTGGGGTTAGTATTTAAAAAGGTTTGTACATTGTAGATATTTTCTATATATGTCCGGGCTGTGTAGTTGTAAGTCTTTTTGTCTTGGTTTAAACTATCTCGGTATATGGTAATTTGTGGGGGTATAAACATGGGATCTTTTGATGTACTTGGTATATATGGTTTATCAAATAACTTGTTTAGGTTCATATTTGTATTTTTCCTAACTCCTTTGCTTGTACCTGCAGAAGTAGATTGATAAATGTTATGAATTTTATGGAGTGTCCCATCGTCTCCTTCTAGCTCTGGAACTTTAATGTCTTCCGATCGACATAGCTCTGCACACTGCCGAGTTAGCGGATTTGTAGCTATAAACTTCAGTTTAACTTCATTAGTCTTTAGCTTTTCTATTTCATTACCCATACTGTCCACTTTCATTGAAAGCGTAGTTAGGGTGTTGAATATCTTTTCTAGAGTATCCTCTTTTATTATATCAGTCTGTGTAGTTTTGTCTTGATATGTAATCTGCAATAACATTTTTGTTAGTACTAATT
>NC_061115.1:179564907-179589685 GCF_002878395.1 Capsicum annuum | reverse complement strand
GAGTGGAGTAAAAATGCAACAACATATAGTACAAAAAATAATAAATTCGAAAGAAGAATTAGATACAAAAAAGAAATTACAATCATTTTTAGGATTAGTAAACCAAGTAAGGGAATATATTCCAAAATTAGCAGAAGCAGAAACTCCGAAACCACCTCTATCTCTTAGAATAATTTAATTGAATATTTTTTCTATATCACTTCTAACAATATAATCTAAAAAGTGAAGAAAATAAAAATTTATCTAAAGAATATTTACAAAAAAAAAAATTAATAAAATTGAGTTACTAATTCAAACATGAAAAGTAACAATTTCATAATTAACTCTTAAAGAATATTATTAAAGTATAATTTGGGTTGTAAAATTCACTTCCATGGATGCAAAACCCCAACAGTACCCATGTTTTTTTTATTAATCAATTTGCTAATTTTCTAAAAAATTAAGGCTCAGATATGTCAGTAAAGCTCAAGAAAAAGAGTTCTCGGTGATATCAAGGAGATTCTGGCGGCGCTATGACTGCAAATGCCTCGACTTAAAAAGCTCATAAAGAGGATGAAAAATTCAACCTCCATTAATGGAGGTTAAAGAAGATGAGTTGGGTGGGGAAGATGTTGACGATTTTGATCTTCTCTTTAAAAAAATAATAATTGTGGAAGTATATAATGGTGTGACGATTTAAATGAGTTGGCAAAAATTAATTGACCGTTTCATCCACGTGGGAGCGAGTGCACCTCGCACACCAAATCCCATGCAAAAAGATGCCAAAATGACCCAGTTCGTTGCTGGTTTAGGTCCTTAAAATGAACGGGGCCTGGCGATATATTTGAACTAAAAGACTCTTAAAGATTCATTCTAGGCCAAGAGAAAACGAAATTAAAAAAATGGCTAGCTCAGCCACAATCTTACACAAATAGCTATAAATTCACAGAATACTTCAATGTCATGCTTGTAATTCAACAAATTTAAGAATTTAAATGACCAACTCACCCGCAGATCTGGAAAAATCACAGAGATTGCTACAAGCCAAACTAAACTACTACTTCCTTTGTTGTATTCTCAATATTTCCACTTAAAAAGACATTTGTTTTCTTTCATGAATTGATGGAGTCCAAAAATAATAGATTAAGACCTAGTTAAAACGACGATACTTACTTTACGAGAAATCATTTACTTGAAAGGAACACATGGCAGCTACTAACACACAAATATGGTCATTTGGTAAAAATAAAAGGGAGAATACTTCATATTCTTCGCAAAAGTGTTTAAAGCTAAAATATGCATAGTTTAAAATGGAGATGTACTTCACCCGATATGATGACTAAGATTAATGCGTGTAAGAGAGAGTTCGTTGGGATTCATTCGAAGAGTCTTCAGAAAAGGAATGGGTCGAGATTGTGATCAAAATAATAAATATAAATTAATCAAACATAATACTTGTAGGAAGTCGAACTGTGTTGCGCCAACCTTGACAATTAGAATAAGATAAACAAGCATCTTTTGTAAGGAAATAGAAACAAGGAAAGACAGGGGTTAAAGCCACTAGTTTTAGATACTCGTAATCACCTATATCACATATTTAAAGGGGAGAACAACCACATATAATGACTAATTCGAAACAACAAAGAAACACATTCTCATATTCTTAATTCGGCAAATGGGCTAGAAATACTTGACGTGTATCCCAAACAAAATTTTAATAGCACATATTGATGAATTTAGGTAGACATGTCGAACAAATGGAAACGGAGGAAGAAAGAGGAGTTTTTCATTATGTTATATTTTCAGGCGCAACACAATCATATACATATCAAATTAAGTGAATGTTGATTTGAAATAATATTCTTGATCTTGATTTTCGGAAGACGACCAAAAATATCAAAATAAAGTAAGCACACAAATTCACATGAACATATTCAAACATGGAGAAAAAAGGAAATAGAGTTTACATCCGACGGCCTCAAATCCGAATAAGGAGGAAATCAATTTCAAGCTCAATTTTTTAGGAGATAAAATATGAAAAGATATATAACATAGAGAGGATAATGGCTCCGCATAGAAACTAAAAATAAAGAACAATGAGCAGCAGTTCCAAAACAAGACAAATACATATATTTATGGACCTCCATATTCGCATTCGAAGTGACTTTTCAGAATCAAAAATTACATACACCCACAAATTCAAAGAAAAACAACACCGACAACACGGGTTTCAAAGTGAAAACCAACATATCCACAGAACCAAAATAGAAGGAGGAGAAACAAATAAAGTTAAATGAGAATTAGACAAGCGGTGAATTTCGGAAGGAGAGCAAGAAAAATTAGAAGGAATAGTAGTACGAATTTGCTGATGTTTTTTGCTATTTTGTAATTGTTGATTGTTTTTTTACTCCTCCAAAGGGGTGACAAAGACTCCCCTTTTATAGGCAAAGGGTGGAGTGCAATGGATTCTTCAAGAAGCTTTGAAAAATTTCAAAATTAAACCTTTGATGTCCTTGAGAAGAAAAATTTCAGGCTGAATTAGAGGAATTAACAGTGAAGAGAAATAAGAAAGAGAAAAAAGGGATCACCTTTTTAGCTGATTTTAAGAAAAACAACGGATTAACGGTGGAAAGGCTTGGACTCATCGATTTAAGATTTAAGGATAATCCTATCCTATCAGATTCAAAATCAAAAGCATAACTCAACCTTATCATAACACCCTCTAGGATAACTCAATCTAATGTAGACTCCTTATCTTTTGTAACTACTTTTATTTTGTATTCATAAATACGTGTAATCTTCATTATGGAAACACAATTGACAGAATTATTCTCTTCTAAAACTCTTTATGGTATCAAAGCAGTGATCCAACTTGCTTCTGAAAAACGCTGATTTTTTTTCTTTCTCATGGCTTCCCCTAGCACAAATAATCTTGCTCACTGTTCTGGAAAAACTCTGATTTCTATCAATGGATCTCAACTTCCATTGAAACTCAATTCTCAAAACTACCCCACTTGGAGAGCCCAAATTACTCCTTTACTTCGTGGTCACAATCTTATGGGTTATGTCACTAGCGACAACAAGTCACCGCCTACCACTATTGATAAAGATGGTCAACAGGTCTCTAATCTTGATTATGAATTTTGGGACTGTCAAGACCAATTAATTTTGGCAGCCATCATTGCCTCTATATCCTTTTCTGTAATGAATACCATTGCAGATGCCAAAACCTCAGCGGAGGCATGGACCAAGTTACAAATGGCATTTGCAAACAAATCAGCTACGCGGATTTTATCCTTGCGTGACAAACTCTCTAGAACAAAGAGAGATTCACGTTCAGTTGCTGAATATCTTCAGCTTATCAAATCAATTGCTGAGGAAATCTCCTTATGTGAAAGTCCTGTTACTGATGTTGATCTTGTGGTTCACGTTCTTAGTGGTGTTGGCTCTGAATTTTGAGATATTGCTGCAGCTATTCATGCGAGAGATACCATCATATCATTTGATGAACTCCAAGACAAGTTATTGACTCATAATTATATTTGAAATAAATAGATCCCGCATTTGATACCACTCCTGTCACAGTAAATCATGTCCGTAAGGGTACAAATACTAGATCTTTGTATCAGCAAAAACAAGGTAATTCAGGGAAGAACCAGTATTTTCAATATGAAAATACTAATGTTGGTTTTCCAGTGAATTCCTCATCATATAAGCCTCAAAATTCTGCACCAAGACAATAATCTCGAGGCACGGGATCTCAAGCCAAAGTTCAATGTCAATTTTGTGACAAATTGGGACATCATGTAAAATGGTGTTATCGAGCACGTGACTATTTTAGGGACTTGTTTTCATAGAATCCTCAAGCACACTACTCTAATGCTAATTCGGGATCTGATCAGCAATGGTTGTTAGACACTGGCACATCTCATCATATCACTAATGACTTGGGCAACCTTTTGCTTCATTCACCATATAATGGTAGTGACGAGCTACACCAAACTGATGGCTCAGGTTTGTCCATCTCGCATGTTGGTTCTGGTACTATTTTTCTCCCTACCAAAAAATTTCATCTTTCTAATATTTTGTGTGTTCCCTCCGCTAAAACCAATCTCATATCTGTATCAAAGTTTTGTAATTCTAACCAAGTGTCAATTGAGTTCTTTTCTGACTATTTTCTTGTGAAGGATCAGTTCACGGGGGAGATTCAGTTAAAAGGCCCACTTGATCAATCCTTGTACAAGCTTTTGTCCCTTGCCATTTTAAATAATCTTATCTCCTTCAACATTCAGCTTTCATCAGAGTCCTGGCATCAACGTCTTGGTCATCCCAATGCTAGGATCTTTAATTTTATTTTGTCTAAGTTTCAATTACCAACATCTTCTAGTAAAACGTTTCTTTGTAATCCTTGCCAATGTAATAAAAGTCATCGTCAATCATTTGGCATTTCTTCTCTAACAAGCAGTAGACCTCTTGAGTTACTGTATTCTAATTTATGGGGTTCTGCTCCTGTGCAATCAATTGACGAATTCCGTTATTATATTATCATTGTGGACCATTACACAAAATATATCTGGTTCTTTACTTTAAAGGCTAAATTAGACGTGTATGTTATCTTTCCACCATTTCAAAAACTTGTCAAAAATAACTTTAATGTCAAGATAAAATCGATTTACACCGACGGGGGTGGAGAATATGTTGCACTCAAAAAACATTTTCAATCTTATGGCATAAATCATCTGCAAACACCGCCTTATACTCCATAACATAATGGGGCTACGGAACGTCGCCATCATCACCTAGTTGAAACTGGCCTTACGTTACTGCAAACTTCTTCCTTGCATTCTTCGTTTTGGTCCTTTGCATTCAAAACATCCACCTACCTTATTAATCGTCTTCCTACACCACTTTTTTCAGTTCTTTTCTCCTTATCAAAATCTTTTTAACCCCTCTCCCAATTATCAATCTTTGCGTGTCTTTGGTTCCCTTTGTTATCCTTGTCTTCGTCCTTTAACCAAGTCCAAATTTGATCTCAAGTCTGTCCCCTGCGTATTTCTTGGTTACTCTTTGCATCAGAGTGCATAAATTTGTTATGACTTTAAATCTAAAAAATACATTACCTCACATCATGTTGTTTTTCTTGAAAATGTTTTTCCATATCAAACTCATCCTTTAGATTCAAAATCCAATTCAAATTGGTATGCTATCCCCATTAGTGAATCTTCTCACACTGTAATCCTATTCCAATCTAACTCTTTTCCTACTTCATCTTAGTCTTCTAATTCTCCTGTTGAACAATCTTCATTGCCTTGTGATTCTTCTCCTTCAATGGAAAACACTAATCCTTCTCATTCAAATGGGAGTACAAATCCTTCTCTTCCTACACCAAACAACATTCCTTTTTCTTCACTGGAAAACACTTATCCCATGGTCACTCGTTCTAAGAATAACATTTATAAACCTAAATCTGTTCATCATGTGACAAAACATCCTTTACTGAAAGTACTGGAACCAACAACAGTTGCACAAGCTCTGGCCCATCCTGAGTGGCGCTCTACAATGTCTGATGAATCAATGTATTAGTTAAAAATGGTACTTGGATTCTTGTCCCTCCTGATTCTCAACAGAATTTAGTCGGTTGTAAGTGGATTTATAAGGTCAAAAAAAATATAGATGGTTCAATTCAAAAATACAAGGCTCGGTTGGTTGCTAAGGGATACAACCAACGCCCTGGAATTGATTTTGGTGAGACATTCAACCCAGTGGTTGAGTCGGTGACTATTCGTGTGGTTCTTACTTTAGCTATTACACATTCCTGGCCTCTCATTCAATTGGATGTGAATAATGTTTTTTTAAATGGTCCATTAGAAGAACAAGTATTCATGAAACAACCACCGGGATTTACCGATCTAGCCAAACAACACCATGTTTGTAAATTAGTCAAGGCTCTTTACGGACTCAAACAAGCCCCGAGGCCTGGTACGAAGCGCTACGGTCAGTTACCTTAAAGTTGGGCTTTCGACAATTACAAAGTGATCATTCTCTTTTCATATATTGTCAAGGTACTACATGGTTCTATTTCTTAGTGTATGTAGATGATCTCATTGTTACAGGTAACAACTCGTCCTTTATCAAGTGGTTTATTCAATCCCTTGGATCCCAATTCTCATTAAAAGATCCCCATGAGCTGTCTCTCTTACTTGGTGTTGATGTTCATAGAACTTTAAAAGGCATTTTCCTTTCTTAACATCATTATGTTAGAAAGATTCTTCAGCATGCAAACATGGAGGGTGCTAAAGAAGTGTCAACTCCAATTGCCACATCATGCTCTTTACTCAAGTCACATTGCATAAAAAATGCTCTTGAACCCACTCGTTATCGCCAACTAGTTGGAAGTTTGCAATATTTAAATCTTACGAGGCCTGATATTGCCTTTACTGTTAACAAACTCTCCTAGTTCATGCACTGTCCTGATCATCATCATTGGCTGGAACTTAAGAGTCTTCTCAGATATCTGAAATCTACTATTGCCTTTAGTCTTCATATTACTCCATAATCTTCTTTAAAGTTTCATGCTTTCTCTGATACTGATTGGGCCGGTGATCCATCGGATAGAACATCAACCTCTAGATTTTTTTTATATTTTGGCATTGTTCCAATCAGCTGAAGTTCTAAAAAGCAGAAGATAGTTGCTATATCATCCACTGAAGCTGATTATAGGTCCGTTGCTGTAGTAGCTGCCGAGGTTCAATGGGTTAAATCTCTTTTGAAGGAACTTGGTTATTCGATTCCACCTCCCACAATATACTGTGATAAACTCTCTAGCATATACACATGTCAAAATCCAGTTCTTCACTTCAAAATGAAGCACCTGGAAATTGACATCCATTTTGTTAGAGATTTGGTTCAAAAAGATGCTCTTCGAATATCTCACATCTCCTCAAAGGATCAGATTGTTGACCTTTTTACAAAGGCCTTGTCCAAGAACCAGTTTTAGCTCAATAGGTCCAAGATTGTTCTCCTGGATGGATCCTCAATCTTGCGGGGGAGTGTTAAGGATAATCCTATCCTATTAGATTCAAAATCAAAAGGATAACTCAACCTTATCATAACACCCTCTAGGATAACTCAATCTAATGTAGAATCCTTATATTTTGTAACTACTTTTATTTTGTATCCATAAATACGTGTAATCTTCATTATGGAAACACAATTGACAGAATTATTCTCTTCTAAAACTCTTTATAAGATTGGTAGCTGTCGAATTGAAGGTAAAAATATCTAGAATTCAATGGGTATTTAGATTTTTCCACCCTCTTCTCAAATTGTAGAGCATTTTTGCTTCAACAAAAGTGATGAGAGGATAGATGATGTTGATGGATTTAAAAATAGAGAGAGAAAATAGATGAAGGGTGATGATCCAATGGATTTCATGCTTGTCCGTCGGTTTGAAGATTGCCGTTGTTGTTTTTTGACTATACTGGCATTGCTGGGTTACGCCATTATTGTTATGATATGGTTGCGTGGTATTGCTGATGATTGCTACTATTTTAATTGGGTAAAGGTGAGGGTTAATTCTCAAATATAGACCCAAATTAGGATGATTTTCAAATTTTAGCCCCAAATAAAAAAACTTTGTTAAAATAGCCTTTACTTGTTAAGTCATATTCTTTTGGATGAAAATATCCTCCTGCAAAATATTTTCGTGTAAATCTCTTTCTTTCTCTCTTTCTTTCAAATTCCAGAATCGACCTCCAAAATATTGATGTTAAATTGCTTTCTTTCAAATTTGAGAATCGACTTTCAAACATTCGCAGAATCAACTTTAGCCGTAAGGTTTCTTCAGGTATGAATTTTATCATCAAAATTCATTGTGGTAATTTTAGCATATTGATGCATTGTGGTAATTTTAGCTCGTTATATAATTAACATATTGATTTAATTTTTGGGGAGGTGAACGTAAGCTGAACTTGGGTTATGCTGTTGTTGTAGTAACATATTTACCATTGAGGAATTCTGTCAAATAGGTTGTGAGCAGTTTATTATTGAGTTTATAATTGTGTTTGAGTAGTTGTAAGGGGTTGTTCTTGGAAAGAAAGGCCGTTAATATGGGAGTTAATGTTGATCGCAACATATTTTGAGAAGGCCAAACGTATAAGGTCAAGGTGGTATAAGAAATTAGTTCTAAGTATTTCAAACTAGTGGTATAATTAGCATTAGAAGATGATGAGGAAATATGTCGAACAGTTTGTAGGGAGTTTATTATTGCGATTATAATTGTATTTGAGTAGTTGCAAGGGTTTGGTATTGGAGGAAAGGGCTGTGTTTTCCATCTCGGATGAATCCAACCTATGTTTTAGAGATTAAAGATGCACTAACTTGTTGATTCTATGAAAGAACACCTTAGCTATTCGCTTGTATAACATAGAGCAATAGGCGATGGGTTTAAACTCTCTAATAGTAGTAGGAGTTGGCACTTTAGGTAACAAGGTTACCATTATACAACTTTTTAGTGTTAAAAAAAATCCTTCATTGTTGAACACACATCATATTTATATCCATTGACCATTTGTTGTTGAACTATGCTTACCTAGATATGTTGGAATAATCACCAGTGTTTCTGGCAACTTCTTTTGTCTCAGTATCGCGTGTTTCTATTGAGTGACACAACACAAGAGATCCCCTAAAGATGACACAGTTGCTTAGTTTTCCACATACCTCCCAGAACCCCTTATTAGAAAACTTCAGTCTTGGCATATTAGAATATCCATTATGTTTGCTATATTCAGTCCCTTGACTGTGGGTGTGAACCTTTGGGTGTGGAGGTGATTTGGCAGAATAATAAATGATTCCGCTTGGGGTAGCCATGGTTATCTACTAGATTTTACAAGCCAAAAGAAAATTTTCTGGCTGTATCCGGTGAGCCGAAAAATATATTCAACAAAGCATTAACCGAAAACCTGAAAGGCAAAACAACTACTAAAATAATAAGATTCTTAGTTTAAAAACTAAATAAGATTCATAACTACACTAAAATACATGGGGTTTGAATCATCTAGCTTATACACAAAGCCCTGAATTTTTATTGTAACATGCTCTCTTCAATATTGCTCCACTTCTCAATAATAGTCAGTACATCATTCTCTTTCAAGGCCATATTATCAGATTATTCAGTTGATAAACTATATTGTATCAGTTGCAACCTATCTCTGAAGTAAACAACCCTCTCAGAATTACCCCTATAGTGTGTGTTATTCAGTAGTTTCAAGTGCGATTAGCATCTTCAGATTCTGCCATATATTTCAAGTTATGCCCCATGGGCAAGAGTTGACACTTCCTTAGTCTGTAATAATTTGACAGATGACCTACAACTCTTGTCCCAAAGGCAAGACTGAGATAGTTATGTCCTATGGGCAAAATTTGACACTGCCATAGTCTATAATGATTTGACAGATGACCTATAACTCTTGCCATAGAGGCAAGACTTTGACAGTTATACCCCATGGGCAATAGTTGACTATGTCTTACTCTTTAATGATTTTACTTGTTGAAGATATATATTCTAAATTAAATTGTTACTAATCTTTTGTTGTTTTATTTTTCACAAGGGTTGTGCTTGGAATAGATGGAAAAGAAATGAGTATTGAGCAATATAATATGGGACATTCAATTGAAATTATTGATAGAAATAATAAGTTACAAGTTATCAAACCAATATTGGAGTCTGCAATAGATGAAGAAATGGGGAAACCATCGAAGATTAAGAGGGTATGATAAAAAAAGAAAAAGATACTTGATGGCGAGACTACTCTCTTGAGACACAATGCCTCTTTGAATGAGGTAAATTTCAAGTCGATCTTCATTGACAAACAAAATATGATGATGTGCATGCCAAACAATGCAATTACAAACAACATCCAATTTAAGGTTATCAAATTAAGCACAACAAGATATCCACTGCGATGTTTGAACGACAATTGCGTGTGGCGGTTTCATGCCTTGAATATTTTCGATTCTTTGCTCTTTCAGGTTACTATATATGAAAAGGCTCATAATTGCTCAATCGATTTTATAATGTTCGACCACAGGAATGCACCACCAAAGGTCATATGTGACTACATACTAGAGCTTATGCATAACTCTGGTAATGTAATCATACCAAACTTTGTGGTAGATAAAATGAGAAGGAAATACAAAATAATCATATAACAAAGGATTTCGAGTGATACAACATGCCTATACAGTGATAGAGGAACCACGGAAGAGAACTACAATAGGTTGCCATTATATTTTCACATGATGACAGAAAACAATCCAGGCACGTACACAAACATAAAGAGGGACGATGAGAACAAGTACAAATGTTATACTGTTGAAATCAAAAATTTTTGTCTAAGAGGCAAAAGTTTATTCTTTAATTGAACTGATTAAATTATTAACATATACGCAACTCTTGCCTCATGGCAAGACTTAGTTTAGAAAATTGTTGTACAAATGCTATACTGTTGAAATTGAAAACTTTTGCACAAGGGGAAAAAGTTTATTCTTTAATTGGACTGATGAGATTATTAACATATATGCAACTCTTGCCTCATGGGCAAGACTTAGTTTAGAAAATTGTTGAAATTAAAAATTTTTGCCCAAGAGGCAAAAGTTTATTTTTAAATTGAACTGATTAGATTATTAACATATATGCAACTCTTGCCTCATGGGAAAGACTTAGTTTATAAAATTGTTGAAATTGAAAACTTTTCCCCAAGAGGCAAAAGTTTATTCTTTAATTGCACTGATTAGATTATTAACATATATGCAACTCTTGTCTCATGGGCAAGACTTAGTTTAGAAAATTATTATACAAATGCTATACAACTTGAAAACTTTTTCCCAAGAGGCAAAACTTTATTCTATAATTGCACTGATTAGATTATTAACATATATGCAACTCTTGCCTCATGGGCAAGACTTAGTTTAGAAAATTATTGAAATTGAAAACTTTTGCCCAATAAGCAAAAAATTATCCTTTAGTTTCACTGATTAGATCATTAACATATATGCAACTCTTACCTCATGGAAAAGGATTAGTTTATACAAATGCTATACTGTTGAAATTTAAAACTTTTTCCCAAGAGGCAAAAGGTTATTATTTAATTTCACTACTTAGATTATTAACATATATGCAACTCTTGCCTCATGGGCAAGACTTAGTTTTTACAAATCCTATACTGTTGAAATTGAAAACTTTTTCCCAAGAGGCAAAAGTTTATTCTTTAATTTTACTGATTAGATTATTAACATATATGCAACTTTTGCCTCATGGGCAAGACTTAGTTTAGAAAATTGTTGAAATTGAAAACTTTTACCCAAGAGGCAAAAATTTGCTATTTAATTGCACTGATTAGATTATTAACATATATGCAAAACTTTTGCCCAAGATGAAAAAGTTTGTTCTTTAATTGCAGTGATTAGATTATTAACATATATGTAACTCTTGTGTCATGGGAAAGACTTAGTTTAGAAAATTATTGAAATTGAAATTTTTTTTCCAAGAGGCAAAAGTTTATCCTTTATTTGCACTGATTATATTATTAACATAGATGAAACTCTTGCTTCATAGACAAGACTTGGTTTAGAAAATTGTTGTACAAATGCTATACTATTGAAGTTGAAAACTTTTTTCCAAGAGGCAAAAGTTTATTCTTTAATTGCACTTATTGTATTATTAACATAAATTCAACTCTTGTCTCATGGGAAAGACTTAGTTTAGAAAATTATTGTACTCTAATTATAAACATCAAATGCAAATTATTACTAATATTCTTTTGCTCAACATTGGTTTCAATGTGCATTTTTTGCTTATGGTGCTTCAATCATTGGATGGACCAACTGTAGACTGATAATAATGGTATATGCAATATTTTTTAAGTCAATATATCATGGTGTCCTTATGATAGCAGTGTCAAAGGACGGAAACAATAATATATTTCCTTTGGCTTTTGGAATTGCAGACTCAAAAAATAATGAATCTTGTAACTGGTTCTTCAATCAGTTACGAAATGCAATTGGGGTACGTGAACAATCATCTATTCTATGAGATTGTCACCTAGCCATTGCAAATGCAATTGGAAATGTCTACCTAGAGTGTCATCATGGGATATGCATCTACCATATGGAGAAGAATTTAAGAAAAAGATACTTCTCATATGTGGTTCTATCACTCTTCTACAATGCAGCAACAACATACAAACAAACTGAATTTTATAATTTCAAGGATGAGATAGAAAAAGTCAACAAAGTTGTTGTGGAGTACTTGAAAGAAGAAGAACCAGAAATATGGGCTCGTTCATTTCATAACAATAAAAGGTACAATATGCTTACAACTAACAACGTGGAGTCCACGAATGCGGTACTGAGAAAAGCAAGGCAACTACCAATACTGGGACTGATCGATTACATTCAGAACAAGTTACAAAGTTGGTTTTATAAGAGAAAAGTGAAAGAGCAAGGCAACTTTCATGACATCACATGTTGGGCGAAAGTAGAGGTGACTTACAAGATTCAAGTCGCCTTGAAATTGAAAGTAAGTAATTGAAATTATATTTTGATGATAGGGAAATATACTATTACTATTTTTGATTGCAGATTATATATAGCTGGTTTACTATTATTTGTGATTTATTGCTAGGTTTTTTATTTCCTTGAGATTCACACGCGAAATATGTGTTTTGTTGCTTCTGTTTCATTGCTTCTGCTCATAGTTGTGTGATCATTTGTGATTTGATGTTGTATGCTTGATTGTAGCTATTTTTTGGTTTTCTCAAGATTCGTCCCCTATGTATGTTTGATTGCTCTATATGAATGATTCTTCTCATATACTAGATATTTCACTATCATAGTTGATTCTACTCCCAGGTTAGATGCAATATCTATTTTATCCCAATTTATTTGTAGCTGATTTTCCTGCTCATATGTTTGAAGCATCACTATTGAATCAGCTCCTGTTCCTAAGCAAGGTTCTATCTTTTCCATAAAATACAGGGAATTTGACTTTGAAAGCTTATTCCTTGGATGAAAAATCCTTCTCCTGCACTTTTCCTGACCATGCCAAGCATCAAAACTCTAACTATCCCCTATATTGGCCCTTCTCTTCTATTTTAAAGTAGAACCTTAATTGTGACTCCTTATTATTGGTTACTTATTATTAGATTTTTGATTAGTTTAATATTAGATTGTGATTTGATGTTATATGCTTGATTGTAGATATTTTTTGCTTGCCTCAAGATTCGTCCCCTATGTATGGTTGATTGCTCTGTATGCCTGATTCTGCTCATATACTAGATGTTTCAGTATAAGTTGTCTTTTATTTATCATTTTATTTAGAGACCCAATTGATGTAATAAGATTTGTTGTAAGAGAAGGAGGAGTTGAATATATTATAGACCTGAAGAGTAGGACTTGTCAATGCTTGGTATTTCAAACAGATAAGATACCATACACCCATCCAATTGCAGCGATAAACAGTAGACATATGAACAAGTCTAGCTATTGTTCTCATTGGTTCTTAAGACAGTCTTGGCTACAAACATACCAGGGAGAAATCCTACCAGTTGGAAGCACAACATCATGGATTGTCCCAGATAGCATAAAGGGTCTGATCAGAAAACCGCAAGATAAGGAGGTTTTGCTTGAGAGAAGACAAACATCCAGATATCCTTGCAAAACAGAATCTTCAAGAAATAATTATAGATGTTCTAATTGCAAAATAACTGGGCATAACAAATCAAATTGTCACTACACTCCTATCTTTCATCCATATGCAAGAAGATACAGAAAGAAAAATAAGAAAACATAATTAGTTTTGCTTTTTATCCGAGAAGTTGGATCAAAATAGCAGTTATAATAGGATTTTTTGATCCCCTATTTTAGTTAGTAATAAGTACTTTTGACTTTCAATCATGAATTTCTTCTTATTTATTTGAATTTTAAACTTGTGGTGAAGTATTTAACTCAATACCTTCTTATTGATATTTTATAAAAATTACTTAGCATGTTAAATTTTTTTATATATTGATGTGTAAAAATATATCATATTAATAGGATTCGGGGAAGGACCACATCCCCAAGAGATGTGATGTGAACAATTCCATGGGATACACTTTAAAATTTGCCTTGAAGGAAAGATACAGAATAAGTTGTGCCCCATGGGCAAGAGTTGACACTATCTTATTCTGCAATGATTCGACAGATGATCTACAACACTTGCCCTAGAGGCAAGACTTAAACCCCAAAGAAACAAGTTATGCCCTATGGGCAAGATTTGACACTAACTTAGTGTGTAATAACTTGGCAGATGATCTACAGCTCGTGCCCTAGAGGCAAAAATTAATACAACAAATAGACAAGTTATGCCGCATGGACTAGCGTTGATACTAGATTAGTGTGTAATGATTTGGTGGATAATTTATAAGTCTTGCCCAAGAGGCAAGATTTTTAGACCACAAAGGAATAAGTTATGCCCCATGGGCAAGAGTTGACACTAGCTTATTCTACAATGATTCGGCAGATGATCTACAACACTTGCCCTAGAGGCAAGACTTAAGCCCCAATGAAACAAGTTATGCCCTATGGGCAAGAGTTGACACTAGTTTAGTGTGTAATAACTTGGCAGATGATCTACAGCTCGTGCCTTAGAGGAAAAAATTAATACAACAAATGGACAAGTTATGCCCCATGGCCAAGAATTGATACTAGATTAGTGTGTAATGATTTGGTAGATAATTTATAAGTTTTGCCTAAGAGAAAAGATTTTTAGACCCCAAAGGAACAAGTTATGCCCCATGGACAAGATTTGAAAGATGGAAATCGGATCTAGATAAACCCATGTAGTTTAGGATAAACCCCACGTACCTAAGATTATTTAGTTTGAAAGACGGAACTCGGATCTAGCTAGATGGAACCCAGATCTAGATCCGTTTCTTGAACATCTTCTCATAGGAGGATGAATTCTTAATCCATTGAAGGGAAGGAAACTTAAATCTTGATTTGTTTTCTTGAAAATCTTGAATGGAAGGATTTATTTTCTTGATTTCTTGATCTTGGAGGAAACCCTAGTTTCCTTCTTGTACTTGAGAGTAGAGAGGATTGAGATATTGTAAAACTGATAATATATGGATTAATAACACTTAAGGGGTGATTTAATTCGTGTGAAAGGTTTTTGGAGTGAGGAAAAGACCAAAATACCCCTATGAAATCACTTCCCAATTGCTAAAATTTTTAGCTGATGACCAAGGCTTATAAACCATCAGATCTGTGATAGCCCGTCAGCCTAGGTCGTTACCTAGGAGCTGAAATTATGAGTTTCAAGCTAAGGTTGACGACATATTCTAATAAGTTGTTAGATTTGTGACAAGCCGTCAGAATTATCGTCACTCAGTTGCTAGGCTGATATGCTGGAGTAAAATTGGTATAACATTTTTCTTTAATATTGGATTTGGGCAAAATTGGTATCATTGGAAAGATACTTTGAAGAGATTCATTTGATATATAGTAGGATACACAGTTTGTCATATAAAAGGAGTTATGATCGATTGAATTTGACCCAAGTTTCGACGCTCACTAAAACTCGAAGGATAGGAAAACTTTCAACTTGACCTTGAGTTAGGGGACCTCTATGATCTCAATTCATGCTAAAATAGGTTCCCACAGTACATAATTGATTAACATAACAATTTTTCATAGGATTTATGGATTTTGGAACATCAGCACGTAGAAATAATGGTTTTCGTTCTAGCCCGAAATGCGGGGTGTTACATTATCTTCTCCTTGGGATTATTCGTCCCTGAATGATGGGTAGGAACTTATTGAAGCTTAAAGGTATGGAATAACGTGGACATGATGTGCCTTCTAAGAAAGGACATAACTAATCTAAAATATTTAAACCTTTATCATGAAACTGAATTCTGAGCTGACTTGACTTTTCTTGTTTCAAGAAGCTGATTCGTACTGAAAATTTAGGATTCCCTTGAAATATTCATGATCCAATCATACATATTGAAATTGGGAAGTGATAACTTATGCAAGTATGAATCATAAGACAGCAGGACTTAGATCGTACAAGGATATTACACCATCTGAGCTGAAATACTTGGAAATTTTAAAGATTATACGCTGAACTCTTATGCACAGAGTCATAATAGATAGCTGCTGAAACATGATGCTTGGAATGAACTGAATTCTTAATTTATATGGATGGAATAGATTATCTCTGGGGATGTCCATACACATGACACTTTGGATAGTAGGACTGTGTGAAAAGGTGGAAAAACCATAGTAACTTGTCTGCCCAACTATTAAACTGGATTATAGACTGAATTATACTGGATACTTATACTTAACTGGAGTATCTCTTCATCACTCTTTCTAAAGAAGTTCAAGTATCATTAGGGAGCAAAGACTATTGGGCATGAGTTACACAAGACATCTAACTAAGGAATCACCACAATTACACTACTCTATAGCATGGAATAAGGACATATAACTCATAAACTAGGATAGAATTTTCAGGCCTTAGGCGATGCAACTTCTTACTTTCAAGCTTAGCACACTCCTCGAATACTCCCTTAACTATATTATTCCCCTTAAGTACCATACTCATTGGTTCAACTTATAATTCTCATATGAGCATTGACAAATCTTTCTACTGATGTCTGAAGTAGCTTAAATCCTTTCACTGTGATCAAGCCTAATTCTAAATCACAAAATACAACATGCCACACGACGATTCTAGTCTAAACCATATGATTCAACCTTCTATATTTTTTTAAATATCACACCCTAAGTATAACGTGCCTTACCACTTCAATGACTAACTCTGAACTCCTACTATGGATTTACTAGCGCATATTGCATTTCTCCACATAGATCCCAACATGTCATTCAAGCCTATCTTTATAATTACATATAAACTTCAAGGAAAACACCTGTAAATACATACTTCACATAGTCTCTAAACCATTATCAATATAACTCCTATGCGCTACCCCAAGAACATACACATACAAATTTCCACTAACCATCACATGTATCAAAGACTTCGCCCCAAATCTTACTTCACACTTATGGCCTCATCCAAAATAGAAATACAATGATCTTTTATTAACAAGAACCATTTACTCATCTCCACTATCATTACATAAGGAGGAGTCACTAAAAGGTTAGAACATAAGAATTTAAAGTATGGAAGGATACTATACAAAACTCGACACTTAACTGAGGCTTGTGGAACAACAAATAAACATCAAGGATTCATCAAAGTGATCTGAATTAGGGCATACATGACTATAAGCTGAATCTGGTCAATCGTAAAGAGTATAGCATGAATTATGGGAACTGAGCACACTATAAAATGTGAGTACATAAATCATGAGCTGCATAACCTTAATTTGAAGTTCATAACATATGGAATGTGATTCCGACTACTAAATGAACTGGAACTCCCCATTTTCGAACTGAAAGAGTACATGACTCTCAATCATATGGATGAACATGAACTATGACCATGGAACTGAATCGTAAGGCATGAGTAGGTATTTGGATCACTAAAAAAATACTGAGATAAGAATGGGTTGAGTCTCATCCTCACTTTCTGATGTTCTATATCATACTGGCATCACTACTAGAATCTGAGAGTCTGACTTGGTTACTTGTTCTATCATCTCCCTCTTAGCTTTAAACCATCATCTTAAGTTCGAGAGATCCCTTACTAGACTCTAAACTAAACTATACTCACTACACTCTGGGGTCTGGAATACGATAATACACGTAATTAATAGAACTTAACCCGAGTGACTACACCCGAAAGTGGAAAAACCCATTGCTAATACCACCTTCTGAGACACTCTATCATTCTATAGCCCCAATAGTCATCACATAATACTGGAACACTTACTTCGAATCTTCATAAGTATCCCCATAGTCGGAGTGCACACCCTCTAACGCTTCAACTCTTATTTCTATGAGCTCAACCTTCAAGAACTCAATCTTAGCTTCTAACACTTAACATGGATATCACCAAACCTTTGATGAACGATACTACTTCCATCATAGACTACCAATATCGCAACTCCAAACTTATGTCTCTATACTATGAGAATCAAGATCATATAAAAAGGTTTAACACTATTAATCAAAACTCCTTAACTTGGCTATTTAGAACACCACATACCATCTAACTAGTCTTTCTCTACCTAGCAACTCAACGGTACTACTGATCACACACAACATATAATAGTCTTAGAAAATGCCGCAACTCCATATCACCTTAGGCATACTTATACATCATACATACAACATCACACTTCATTACAAATCAAATAAACTTCAGCTCTTGCATACACTATTCAATCCAAACCTTACATACAATTCTCACAAACATTAATCATTACTCTTAAGCCACTATTCTTACATCTACATTCTCATTAAATTCAAGCCTATAGTCTAGCATCAATCACCAACAACCACTGAAGAATGCAATATAATAGACTAGTCCATCAAATTGGGACATTTTATCCATATACCTAAAAAATCTACTACATGCCTTCTCACAAGTAGTACTAGTTTACAACTACCAAATAAAAGAAGGTCAGGGGGTGGGGGTGGGGGGTGGGGGGTAAAATCACATAACAAACATGGTCAACCTTAATCTTATATTATAACCCCATACAATCCTATATACTTATACGACTTTCTCACATCACACTTACTTACCCCAGCGGGCATTTAGATTACCTTTAAATTCCACATTCGACAATGAATCTATACTTACATCTTACTTGCTAATCTAGCCATTTTTATTCACAGCCTATAAGGGGTTTCTATAACTACCTTAAATATCCACTCTGGGCTCTTTCCCTATTTTAAAAAATAATAATAATCTGAGTCAAACACTTCCTCCACAAACTACCATACAATCTATAAATAGTACTACCACATTAGTTGTAATACCCTGGGAAATTTTTCGTTGAAATTTTGTACGTAAACATGTTGGGTTCTATCTTTTAGAATGAATTATAAATTTTTTATGCAAAATATCTTAGATTATGGCCCACCATTGCATAGAGTATCGAATAAAATTTCCAATGATATATGGATCATCCAAAACGGACACCCGAACGACGAGTTATGAACATTCCAATCGAACCGTGAATAGTAGTGAACAGTAAAACGTGCAGAAAAAAGTACTGAGGCCTGGTGTATTTTTTCTTCAACTTTAAATGATCATAACTCCTTGTACATAATGATCTGAGTGATCACTATATATCAACAAAAAGATTTATGAGTCCTCTTTCCAATGAAACTGGTTTCATCCAATTTGTCTATCGGAGCAAAAAGTTATGGTCGATCTACTTCAGCCTATCAAAAGAGAATTTTTGGGTCAACTTCAAATGATCATAACTCCTCATACACAATGATCTGGGTGATATACTATATATCAATGGAAAGATAAGAGAGTCCTCTTTTTAATAAAATTGGTTTCATCCAATTTGGATAATGAAGTAAAATGTTATGATTGATCTACTTCAGACTATCAAAACAGTCTACCAAAGGATAAATTCAAGAATTATTTGATTTTTAGGGGCGTTTTGGTCATTGCCCCTTACCCAAAATCCATCCAAACCCTATATTGAAGCCCATTAGAAGCATTATATGTTATATTTCATCAAATTCCCTCAAAAACAAAACCCTAAGCTCCTACATCCAACTTCAAGAACCTCCAAAGTTCACCATTAATTCTGCAAATTTATTCTAGATTCCAAGTTCCTAGTTCAAGAACTCCAAGAACCATCATTCAAAGGCACGAGTAACATCTCAGAAATAAGTATCGATCTAAAGTTCATCATTCAAGGTATGTGGAGTTTTTCAACAAGAACTCTCTTTTGTTCTTGTGCCTAAAAGTAATTTTCTTTATAAAGGCATGATTTTTATGAATTTGAAGCATGAACCCATATCTTATGACATTATTATAAAATCTTCATGTTTATGATTTTGAAAGATAAATTTACATGTGTGGTGATATAAAGCATGAATCTTGAATGATATTTATCAAGATTTTGATATTTGGGTCATGAATCGCCATTGGAAATTATGTATTTTTTGAGAAAGTGTGTGTTATAAGCACGTTGATGTTGAATATTTGAGATATTTTGACTGTTTGGTCTTAATGGAGTTGCTTTGAACTTGAGTGTGAAAGAAATCCACAACGGGTTGATTTTGATAGGTGGGAAGCATGATTGCTCCCGATGTATATTTATATATTACTGAAATTGTTTTGTTGTGGATTGTCTTCGAAATAATCTGAGCTAAGTCCAGTAGAAATCTTTAGAACCGAGTAGGAGGTATAAAATGACCTTACTTTCCTAGAACTACATGCCCCCGTGGGAGTGAGCCTGAGGCTGATTTATATAGTGATCACTAGTTTGTGTGGATTTGATATCGATAGTCCTACTCCGATGGAAAGGATAGGACGACTCTCCCTAACATGGGTTATACATTGGACTCCATGTAGCTCACATGGTTTATGTCGATTATAGTATCTCCCAGTGTGTGTGTGTTTCCTTGTGTCTATGGTGAATGGTAAAGTGATTTGAAAGTGGAGTTGTGAAAGTTATTCTTTCAAAAGATTTAAATGATACTTATATTATGAGAATTGATATTCTTGATGAACTTAAAGTGATTGACAAATTATATGATGACTCACATGTGTTATTATACTTATTTCATCCTCTCATGATTATGATGATTTTCTTCGGGCTATGTGAGTCTTTCATACATCCTGCATATTTTTTATAAATATTTATGATGATGATGTTTATAAAACTGCATACACCCCCATATACTCGGTTCCTTTCTATGGTACTGACCCATATCTTTAGATGTGGGCTACATTTTCTCGGAATATAGGTTCAGGTGCTTAGTTCCAGGTTTGATAGTGATTCTTCGGGCACGCTGTTCTACATCCTCTTTTGTGGTGAGTCCTCATGTTCTGAGGATGTGATGTCTAATGTTAGTTTCACAGAATTATTTACATTTGATAACTGAGTATGAGTCAGTTGGGGCATGTCTCCATGACTCGCTGTTTTTATTGATTTTCTTAGAGGCTTGTCAGACTAGTATAGATGTTAGGAGTTGACTAATTATTCATATTTTGTTATCTTTCTAAAATTCTTTTATTCTTGGATGATGATTACTCTGTTGATATTTGAGGATTATTTATGGAAACATCGTTGATTTATGTTGAACTGAATAAAAATGGCTCAAAGGGTTAGCTTAGGGCTACTCATAGCTTAAGCACTGTGTGATGCTCTGAGACCCATTTTTTGGGGCGTTAAGAACTTGGTATCAGAGCCTAAGGTTTTAAGGTGTCCTACGGTGTCTGATAAGCTGCGTTAAGTAGAGTTTTGATCATCGATCTGTAGCGCGCCACATCTATGAGCAAGAGGATACAAGACGTTTTAGGAAAAAGTGTGATTCTTTCTTTCAGAAGTCTATCGTGCTTAAAGTGTCTCTCTCTGCTATTGATTTGTGCTCCCCTCTTTCAGAAATATGCCTCAACGTCGAGTGAGAAGAAATAATAATGGTCTAGGAATTCTATGTCACCCAAGAGTTATTTTATCTCTTACCTCAAAGCTAGAAAGCTTATTTCCAAGGGATGTATTTACCATTTTGTTAGAGTCAAAGACACTAAGTCAGAGACTCCAACTCTCCAGTCTGTTAATGTCGTCAATGAGTTTTTTAATGTCTTTTCGAATGATCTCCCAGGGATACCTCCTGATAGAGAGATAGAGTTCGGGATTGATCTTCTTCCCGATACTCAACCCATTTTTATTCCTCCTTACCGTATGGCCCCTACAGAACTTAAGGAGTTGAAAGAGCAACTCAAAGATCTACTAGATAAGGGTTTCATAAGGCCGAGTGTTTCTCCTTGGGGTGCTCCTGTCTTGTTGGTGAGAAAGAAAGATAGCTCTTTGCATATGTGCATTGATTACCTCCAACTGAATAAAGTCACTGTAAAAAATTAGTACCCCCTTCCGAGAATAGATGATTTGTTTGACCAATTGCAAGGTGTAAGTTATTTCTCAAAGATAGACCTTCGTTCCGAATATTATCAACTCAAAGTTAGGGAGTGTGACATCCCGAAAAATGCTTTCCAAACTCGTTATGGACATTTTGAGTTTCTTGTTATGTCTTTCAGGTTAACTAATGCCCCAGCAGCTTTTATGGAACTCATGAATTGAGTGTTCAGACCATATCTGGATATGTTTGTCATAGTTTTAATCGATGAGATACTGGTGTACTCCCGTAGTGAGGATGAATATTCTGATCATCTCTGAACTTTCTTGCAAACCCTTAGAGATCACAAGTTGTTTGCCAAGTTCAGTAAGTGTGAGTTTTGGCTAAGGTTAGTTGCTTTTCTGGGTCATATCATATCTTCCGAGGGTATTAGAGTTGATCCCCAAAAGACTAAAGCTGTTAAAAATTGGCCTAAACCTATTTCTCCGACTGATATCCAAAGTTTCTTGGGTTTAGCTGGCTATTACCACCGTTTTGTTGAGATTTTCTCCTCTATAGCGTCTCTTATGACTCGGTTGACCCAAAAGAAAGTGAAGTTCTTATGGTCTGAATCTTGTGAGAAGATTTTTAAGGAGTTGAAGGCTCGGCTCACTTCAGACCCTGTTTTTACTTTGCCTAATGGTGTTGATGGTTTTATGGTGTACTGTGATACTTCTAGAGTTGGGTTGGGTTGTGTATTGATGCAGAAGGGTAAGGTGATAGCTTATGCTTCTAGACAGTTGAAAACCCATGAGAAAAATTACCCCACCCATGACCTTGAGTTGGCTGCTGTTGTGTTTTCTTTGAAAATCTGGAGACACTATTTGTATGGTATCCATGTTGATGTTTTCACTGATCATAAGAGTCTGTAGTATGTGTTTACCTAGAGAGAATTGAATCATAGGCAGAGACGATGGTTAGAATTATTAAAGGACTATGATATAAGTGTGCTGTACCATCTGGGCAAGGCCAATGTTGTGGCGGATGCCCTAAGTAGAGTTTCCATGGGTAGTGTTTCGCATGTGGTAGAAGGTAAGAAAGAGTTGGCTCGTGATGTACATCGTTTGGCTAGATTGGGGGTTAGGTTGTTTGACTTTGCTTAAGATAGTATAGGGGTTCAGACTGAAGGAAAAACAATACTTAGACGCTAGTTTGGTCAGACTGAAGGAGTCAGTCAAGGACCAAAAAGTAGAGGTTTTCTCCCAAGGGGGAGATGGTGTGTTGAGATTGCAGGGAAGATTGTGTGTCCCAAATGTTGATGATCTGAGACAGAGGATTATGGTTGAAGCGCATGGGGCGCGATATTCTATTCTTCCTGGTGCCACCAAGATGTACCGAGACTTGCGGGAAATCTATTGGTGGAGTGGCATGAATAAAGATATAGTAGCGTTTGTAGCTAAGTGTGCAACATGCCAACAGGTTAAGGTTGAACACCAAAGACCTGGTTGTATGATGCAAGAGTTTAGTATTCCTACTTAGAAGTGGGAAGAGATAAATATGAACTTCGTGATTGGTTTACCTCCTTCCCGATGCTATCATGATTCTATTTGGGTTATGGTTGATAGGTTGACTAATTCTACTCATTTCTTGCCTGTTCATACTTCATATACTACTGAGGATTATGCTAGATTATATATCCGAGAGCCAGTCAGACTGCATGGAGTTCCCTTGACTATCATTTTGGATAGGGGTAATCAGTTCACTTCGTAATTTTGGAAAACTTTTCAGAAGGGTATTGGTACCCAAGTGCTTTGGAGTTCTGCTTTTCATCCCCAGACCGATGGTCAGGCTGTGCAGACCATCCAGACCTTAGAGGATATGTTGAGAGCTTGTGCACTTGACTTTAAGGAAAGTTGGGATGATCACTTACCGTTGATAGAGTTTGCTTACAATAACAGTTTCCACTTTAGTATTGGCATGGCTTCATTTGAAGCCTTATATGAGAGGTAGCATAGATCGCCCATAGGTTGGTTTGAGGTGGGAGAAGTGGCTGTGAGTGGTCCTGATTCGGTATTTGAGGCTATGGAAAAAGTTAAGTTGATTAGGGAAAGGTTGAAAACTACGCAGAGTCGTCAGAAGTCATATGCGGATGTTAGAAGGAGTGACCTTGAGTTTGAAGTTGGTGACCTAGTGTATCTGAAAATTACACCCATGAGGAGGGTGAAGAGATTCAAAAAGAAGGGGAAGCTTAGTCCCAGTTATGTTGGTCCTTACAAAATTCTCAGTCGTGTTGGTAAGGTAGCTTATAAAGTCGAGTTGCCTTCTGAGTTGTCCTCTGTTCATCCAATATTCTACGTCTCCATGCTTAGAAAGCATAAAAGCGATGCTGTGGTAGTGGATTTCTCTGTGAGTGCTAACATTCAAGAAAATCTTTCTTTTGATGAGATTCCTGTTGAGATTCTTGATTTCAGTGTCCGAAGTCTAAGGAACAAAGAAGTTCCCTTGGTCAAGGTGTTATGGCAAAACCAATCTATTGAGGGTGCTACTTCGGAAGCTGAGGTGGATATGCGATCCAAGTACCCACACCTATTTTCCGCGAACTCCGATCAAGCCGAAGGTGCCATTCTTTCCTAAATCATGCACTTTTGATAAAAGTTGCAGCAGTTCAACTGTCATTTATTATGTGTTCAACTGTAGTTTCTTGAATTTATGCATTCTATGTTGCATTCGGAGTGAGAAACGATGTGGTGATTAG
>NC_061115.1:179524323-179564807 GCF_002878395.1 Capsicum annuum | reverse complement strand
TATGTGTTCAACTGTAGTTTCTTGAATTTATGCATTCTATGTTGCATTCGGAGTGAGAAACGATGTGGTGATGAGTCTAATGAATGGTTTCAGCTTTATGCTCTATTCCCTATCTAATCTTGGCATGTCTAGCGTCATTCGAGGATGAATGTTTCCAAGGGGGGATGATGTAATACCCCGGGAAATTTTTCGTTGAAATTTTGTGCGTAAACATGTTGGGTTCTTTCTTTTAGAATGAATTATAAATTTTCCTTGCGAAATGTATTAGATTATGACCCACATATATTTATTCAATAACCTCCAAAGTTCAAGAATCTCCAAAGTTCACCATTAATTCTGCAAATTTATTCTAGATTCCAAGTTCCTAGCTCAAGAACTTTAAGAACCTCCAAAGTTCACCATTAATTCTGTAAATTTATTCAAGATTCAAAGTTCCTAGTTCAAGAACTCCAAGAACCATCATTCAAAGGCACGATTAACATCTCAAAAATGAATATCGATCTAAAGTTCATCATTCAAGGTATGTGGGGTTTTTCAACAAGAACTCTCTTTCGTTCTTATGCCCAAAAGTAATTTTCTTTACAAAGGCATGATTTTTATTTAATTTTTATGAATTTGAAGCATGAACCCATATCTTATGATGATTATTATGAAATCTTGATGTTTATGATTTTGAAAGATGAATTTACATGTGTGGAGATATAAAACAGGAATCTTGAACGATATTTATCATGGTTTTGATATTTGGGTCGTGAATCCCCATTGGAAATTATGTTTTTTATTGAGAAAGTGTGTGTTATAAGCACGTTGATGTTGAATATTTGAGATATTTTGAATGATTTGACCTTTTGGTCTTAATGGAGTTGTTTTGAACTCGAGTGTGAAAGAAATCCACAACGTGGTTGATTTTGATAGATGGGAAGCATGATGGCTCCCGATGTATATTTATATATTACTGAAATTGTTTTGTTATGGATTGTCTTTGAAATGATCTGAGCTAAGTCCGAGAGAAATCTTTAGCACTGAGTGGGAGGTATAAAGCCACCTTACTTCCCTAGAACTACGTTCCCTCGTTGGAGTGAGCCTGAAGCTGATTTATATAGTGATCACTAGTTTGTGTGAATTTGATATCGATAGTCCTACTCCGATGGCAAGGATAGGACGGCTCTCCCAACGTGGGTTGTATGTTGGACTCTATGTAGCTCACATGATTTATGTTGGTTATAGGATCTCCCAGTGTGTGTGTTTCCTTGTGTCTATGGTGAATGGTGAAGTGATTTGAAAGTGGAATTGTGAAAGTTATTGTTTCGAAAGATTTAAATGATATTTACATTATGAGAATTGATATTCTTGATGAACTGAAAGTGATTGACAAATTATATGATGACTCACATGTGTTATTATACTTATTTCATCCTCTCATCATTATGATGATTTTCTTCAGGCTATGTGAGTCTTTCATACATCCTGCATATTTCTTATAAATATATATGATGATGATGTTTATAAAACTGCATATACCCCCATATACTCGGTTCCTTTCCATGGTACTGGCCCACATCTTTGGATGTGGGCTGCATTTTCTCAGAATGTAGGTTCAGGTGCTCAGTTCCACGCTCGACAGTGATTCTTCGGGCACGCTGTTCTACATTCTCTGTTGTGGTGCGTACTCATGTTCCGAGGACATGATGTCTGATGTTGGTTTCACAGAATTGTTTACATTTGATAACTGAGTATGAGTCAGTTGAAGCATGTCTCAATGGCTCGCTGGTCTTATTAATTTTCTTAGAGGCTTGTCAGACTAGTATAGATGTTGGGAGTTGACTAATAAGTCGTATTTTGTTATCTTTCTAAAATTCTTTTATTCTTGGATGATGATTACTCTGTTGATATTTGAGGGTTATTTATGGAAACCCCGTTGATTTGTGTTGAACTGAATGAAAATGGCTCAAAGGGTTAGCTTGGGGATACTCGTAGCCTCAAGCACCGTGTGATGCTCCGGGACCTATTTTCCGGGGCGTTACATTAGTCTACCATCACAAAATGGTAAATTATTCTCAATGAACGGTTATTCAACTATACATATTTAGTTACACAAAAGTCACCCTCACTCTGACCTCTAAACTCGTGACTTTATATCACCAACTTCTTGGTCTAATTTCACTACCAATAGGTCATGACACCGACACTTTAACTTATACAACTACTCAGGTGAAAATAAAGTTCCAATAAATACAAGAACAACAAGATGAACAACAAGTTGCTAGGGAATTGAAATAGACCTCACGTGGCTTCACTAGACTTTGATTTTTTGTGTTTTGAACAAGAAAATGAAATGAATAACAAAGCAACTATGCTAGTGAATCGAAAGAGCCCCACACGGCTTCACTAGACTTTTTGTTTTCAACAACACAATGATATCAAGATTACAAGAGATAGAAACTTGAGACACAATATTCAATGACCCAAGAATACACATCTTACTCTTGTCTTAACTGAACGCCACATAAAAATGAGGACACAATTTTATACGAGGGAGCTCCTCTCCAGTCTTTTGTGTGACTTCTGAAATTTCCGCTAGTAAATCTGAGAGCATTATCTGGGAATACCAGAGTAAGGAAAAATTTAGGATAACTTTTCTTTCGTATGGGCGACACCACAACACGAATTAGAGTATGAAAGAGGAGAATTCTGAATCTATTGTACGAACTAGAACATGAAGAAAGAAAGACATTCCTAAATGCCTTGTAGCCTCATGCTTAAAAGTGTGGCGTGCTATACACCTATAAACAAGACTCTACCCGACGTGATTTTACAGATACCCTAGGACCATGAATCATGCTCTGATACTAAGTTTGTCATGACCCGAACTAGGGCCTGGCCATGACGGACATCCCGAACCATGAATGCACAGACGTCCTACTCTATCTGGTAGTCATGCATAACATTCATATAATAAAAAAAAATGCATAACTTACGATCTAATACAGAAACATGGTCATACTCTGGATTAAGTTTAACAATAAGGAATGAAATCCGAAAATCATTAACAACATCTAGAACAGTTTGCGAAATCTCTACTATATAAAAATCTGACAACTATCTGAAAACTGGGACAAGGCCCCCAGTAGACCAAAACTATAATAGATGACATAATTTGAAAGGACAGGCCTTCTGGAATAGAGAAGGCTCACCACTGCATAATCTAATCTGTTGTCTAAATTATCTACTGCTTATCGAGACCCTTAGATTGAGCCTTAGAACCTGAGAGGTAGGTGAGGGGGGGTTAATACAGATGTACTGGTACACAGAGCAAATTCAAATTAGTAATTTTTATTCAATATATGTGAGAGAAATTTAAAACAACTCATAAACATATCATATAGTAAGAAATCTCATGGGTATTTTTGAGAGACTCTGAAAAATCATCTGAACTCTGTGACACTCTTTGTTTTACTTCTGCACTAGGTGGTATACCCTACAACTCTGAAATTTCATGGGCTATATGGAATCTGCCATTAGCTCGATAGCCAAGCCCCAAACCAAGTATGCCGCAAGGGTCAGAGTCTCTGAATCTACTACGCCATAAGGCCGTCGCCAGCATACAATAATAATCTACCCGTATCGACAAATACGGTTTTAGACTAAGAGTAACTTGAACTCAAGCCTTCTTTGGGTAACCACACAACCTTCTTTATGCCCATTTTTAACTCTTTAAAATATGCATTTTCTGAAAACATATTCTGAAAACATTCTCTGAAGACATTCTCCGAAAACATACTCTGTTATGGCATACATACTTATGGTATCGTCATACCATTGACTTGCAAGTTACATCTATGAGCCATTATTAGCATATTAGAATCCCTATTTTCAAAACATAAATTTGGGACCACTATATCAATAAATCAGTTCGAAGAACCCTTTCTTTAATTACTCATGTAAACACATGTATAGAACTCTCTTTGACAATATTTCAAATGATTCAAGGTGGTCATGTCAAAAGCATTAATCTTATGCAAATCTTTATCTCTTTAACAAAATACTTTTATATCAAGAAACTCCCTCTCTAAATCTCTAAATCATGCTTAAAATACTATGGTATTTGAGTAAACTATTTTCAAGCCATAAATCATGCATATCAAATCATTCCCAACAAGAACACAAATTTAAAGTCATCACAAAAGAGGAATTTCATAAATTATGCTCTCAAACAATCTTCAAATCTGAATTTTTTTCATACATATACATATACATGTAAATCAATTTAAGGGGGAAAGGCCTAAATAAACATTCATAATGCATAATAAAATCATGGATCTAAAAATTCCTTTATAAATTCATGCTTGATAGATCTTTAAATCATACTTGAATATTTCAACAAGTCCATGTAGTTTAGGATAAACCCCACTTACCTAAGATTATTTAGTTTGAAAGATGGAACCCGGATCTAGATCCGTTTCTTAAACATCTTCACTTAGGAGGATGAATTCTTAATCCATTGAAGGGAAGGAAACTTAAATATTGACTTGTTTTCTTGGAAATCTTGAACTGAAGGATTGATTTTCTTAATTTCTTGATCTTGGAGGAAACCCTAGTTTTCATCTTGTTCTTGTGAGTAGAGAGGATTGAGATGTTGTAAAACTGATAATATATGGATTAATAACACTTAAGGGTTGATTTAATTCAAGTGAAAGGTTTTTGGAGTGAGGAAAAGACAAAAATACCCCTATGAAATCACTTCCCAATTGCTGAAATTTTCAGCTGACGACCAAAGCTGATAAGCGGTCAGATCTGTGATAGCCTCTCAGCCCAGGTCGTCACCTAGGAGCTGAAATGTATGAGTTTCTGCCTAAGTCTGATGACATATTTTGATAAGTCGTCAAATTTGTGACAAGCCATCAGAATTGTCGTCACTCAGTTGCCAGGCTGATATGCTCGAGTAAAATGGGCATAACTTTTTGCTCCGATATCATATTTGGGAAAAATTGGTATCATTGGAAATATAATTTGAAGAGATTTCATTTGATATATAGTAGGTCACCCAGTCCCTCATATACAAGGAGTTATGCTCAATTGAAGTTGACCCAAGTTTCGACGCTCACTAAAACTCGAACGATAGGAAAGCTTTCAACTTGACCTTGAGTTAGGGGACCTCTATGATATCAATTCATGCTTAAATAGGTTACCACACTACATAATTGATTAACAAACCAAATTTAAATAGGATTTATGGATTTTGGAACATCAACACGTAGAAATGACGATTTTTGTTCTAGCCTGAGATGCGGGGTGTTACAGAATATTACAATCTTACAACCATATGAGAATCAATCTTCTTGACCAAAAACTAAAATACTATAAGCCAAGAACAAAAGCAATAAATACTAAAAATTACAAAAAGAAAAGCACGGGGGAGTATTCAATTGCGAGTAGAAAAAAAAATTATACCAGAGAACCAACTACTGAGGAGGAGTAGATGACCCTTAGATTACAAGGTTTAAACTGTTTCTTATTTTATGCCATTTAATTGAGGAAAAATGTGATTGAAAAGTTCATAATGATCAAAATAATCATGTAGGAGTCACACATAATTAATGATAAGACAGCCCCCATAGGAACAAGTTATACCTGATGGGCATGAATTGGCCCTGCCATATTGTTTACTAATTTAGAAGATACTTAATAACTCTTTCCTCAGGGGAAAGACTTGCCACAAGGAAAGACAAAAAATATTCTTTGATAATAAAACATAAATATACAAAGATACCAACAAATGAATCAGTAGCGATTCTACATTATATACTTTACGTTATCGCATAAAAAATAATCGATTCAATTTGACAAGACTGTTTAAACTTTACATAATCACATAAAAATAGCTAAAACTTCTTCATGTGCAGTGATTTTTAATAAATACAAAACTAAACTGCTACTCCTGGTGCGTCCTCTTCCACTTTTTCTTTCTAAATAATCTGTCAACTTTTTCTGTAGTGTTGTCTTTTATACTAGCTTCTAATTTTCTCTTTTCATAATCCCACAACAAAGCTCCATACCTCATGAGAACATAACCAATGTCAATATATTTAAGATTATCTCTACCATGAATGACATATTTAGCAAATGCACAAATAAATGCTCCATAGTCACTGTGATACAAAAGAAATATATTACGTGAATATATGGAAAACAACAAAAAAAAGTGAAATGAATATTTAAAAAATGAATAAAATAAGATACCATTGAGTTTATTGTGGTAGCTCATCAACCATTTTTATCGACAAAGTGTCATTTTCAGATTTGTCAATGCCCTTCTCAAGATATAAATTGACCTTTTTTAGAAAATATGATATCAATGTTTGGTAAGGTAACATCACTTTTTGAACAACTTTATCACTGTGCCTGGTATGGTTGAAGTCGTTTACATATATGCACCAATCAGTAAAGTAAAAAAAATCCCAAATCTAGTGTCCAAGTTTAGATTTTTCTCGTGGAACATAAACTGAAAATAAACAGTTTGTGAAAGCTTGAATAAAATTGAACAACAGCTTATAAACCCACAAGTTAAGTGTTCCATCTAGATCAAGAGAAAAAGCCTTTGATATTGGAGTCATTGCATCTTTTGCAGTTTTTTTCGTCAACTCAAGTGCTCCAGCAATTATTGTTGTTTCATCATGTGTCAAATCCCCTCCTTTTCCATCCTTTCATAGTAATAAGAAGCAAACAAGTTGAGGCATACACTAAATGGAACATAATAAATAAAAAACGAGGTTCAACTAGCTATAGCACCTAATCTTAGTGAGATGAACTTGGTTGTGTAAGCAAATTGTGTTCATGCATATATACAAAAATATTACATGTCCAGAGATATATTTACATTTGCTTAGATTAGAATTAAAAATTGGGAAATACTGAATAGATTACCTCATTGCCATGGAAATCCGCAAATGTTTTTAGCTCAGCTCTCCGCAGAAGGGCAGCGTGCCCCTTACCTAACATCCAATCCAAGACCTAGAAGGAAAACCAAGGATGAAGTTAAGATCCCTTTTCTTTATCAAGCCAACTATAAGATCCTTAACAACAGAAAGTAGCACTTAGAAATTCTCTCAAATTGCTGCATGAGGTTTTGGGTTTTTTTCCCAATTCTAAAGATGAATATCCGTGTATCTTAATAAAGAAACTGATGGATATTTTACATATCAAATTATTAGCATGAGAAGTTTCTCATTTATAGTAATAACAAAAAATAAATAGAGATAGGAAACTGGAGTAACTGTGATAGTATTACTAATTTTCTACTTTCGTTCGGATTTACTTGTCACTATTTTCCTAATTTGATTTTCATTTTTACTCGTCATTTTGACAAATCAAGAAAAAACAAAATAAAAAATTCCATGTTTTACCCTTAGCATTAATTACTTATTCTCGAAAGCATTTCCAATACCTATTACTAAACATCAATTGATAGCGGTAATATTATAAAGTAACTATACCAATCATTGTTTTCTTAATAGGTGTGCTGCGTCAAAATGTGACAAGTAAATCCAAACGGAGGGAGAACATAACCAAGGAACTCCTCCATTCAACTTTATGTTGCATTCTTTCCATTTCTTTCCAAGCTACAGAAAAGGATCAAAGCATACAAATTAACCATTGTAGTATATATGAGTACAGATCATGGGTTCATGCAGTTTTATTTCTTAAACCCTATCATCTAACTCGGATTGTGAGTACAAGGTGGAAACCGAATACACAGCCGGTGAAGAATCTCTCTCTCTCTCTGGTAGCAAAACATGAAAACTTAACAACTCTACATGAGTAAATTATAGAATGTGATTGTTGTGCTTTATACCTTACTAATAGGATAAACAGGGGAAGAATAACCAGAGAAGAAGATGAACAAGGGGTGCTATAGTGGCTCCAACTGTCAATCCATAGCGAATACAGATTAATTGAGGAATTATCTGTAAATGTAAAAGTGACGAACCTAGTTAGAGGACAAGAGCCAAACAAATTCCATAGCTAACAAGCTGAAAGGTTAAGTTGATGAATAGAATAGACCACCTCTCCGAACATAAGAATCAATGTAACATATACCAGTATTGCTGCCCACGACGATACAAGATTGTCCAAAAATATAGGAAGAGACTACAACAGAAAAGGAGAAAAGTAATAAATAAGCTAGCAGGGGTAATAAAAGGATAACTATTACCAAATAAGTATTGGTACACAAACTTTCATTGCTAAGGAGTTGCCGATAAAGAGTGTGAGAAGCAAAAGATGTTGGTTTTTTACCACCAAAAGTATTTTAGCTGTAAAACAAAGAAAGAATACTTTAAAAGGCCGATCAAAGCAGACGTAGGTACAACTCAAACTGTGCCACAACACTGCTTCTCTTCTAACTTATCTCACTATAAGCCCTATTCTAATATGGGTGGTTATTGATAAATTGTAGACTCATGATACGTAAAGTGGCTTAACTTTTGTAATTGTGCATTCTAGGTATGAAAAAGAATCATGTACCTTTTTCTCTTACTCTTTCAACTATTCAAATACCTTTGCTTGGGTACATAATCGATGCATCATTCCTTTACTATAAGTTTAATTTCACTGTTTAATTTGCAATAAACCACATCAAAGCATTTCTAGATAGTTTATTCAGTTTCAAAGGAAAAATTCACTCTCTTTTACTTACTCGTGATTTATAAACACCTTGCCTAAGTCAACATTCAACCCTTTTCAGAATTCCTTTGATATTTTGGGGTACCCAATTCTATACATATATTAACCCAGCTGAACGATTTAAAAGAAAAAGTCTGACTAGAGCATAGAATAAGTAAGAGGAAATAGAACTCTAAGAATTGAACATATAGAAAAATTTATAGCTTTACACCAAAGTTACAAAGTAACAACTAGATATTTATCTAATCAACTACTGAAACAACATCGTTCAAAGGGGTGGAGGCCGGATTTTCATCATCTTCAGTGTATACACAACAAAGAGAATTTTTGACCTTGTACATACGTATACAATATGAATTTTTGACAAAAGGGGTCCAGTAGACCCTACTTTTGGCTTGTGGAATTACACTTTGTATGTTGTTGTTGGTCCGAATAACCCTCTTTCGCCCCTCTAACTATATACCTGGCTCTACTAATGAATAGAAAAGTTACAACTTTACACCACAGTTACAAAGGTAGCAGGTATATATTAGCCAATCCAAACTACTGACCAGTATTAGTGGAAGTTGGATATTCATCAAGGGTATTCATCATCTACAATATACACATAAAAATAGTTTTTGACCTTATAATATGTCATGAATTTTTGCCAATGCACAACCTCTACTTAACTCTGCCCCTAGCTCTACTAATAAAGTTAACGGCAAGAACAAAGGATAAGACATCAAACTTCCATGAAAAACAAGCAAACAAACAATAAAAACCCAAACCAACAAACTTTAGCACTTCTTAATAAACCCAAACAAAACTACTGATCAACATTAGCAGAAGCTAAATTTTCACCGAGACGTTCATCGTCTACAACATACACATAAAAATAATTTTTTTAAGATTGTATCTTAAGAACCAGAATAAATATAACCATTACAAATAGCCAAATAAGAAATACTGTCAGCATGTTAGATCTACTAGAAGAAAGGGAGGAAAAAACAAAGGGCAAGTCAAAAGTACATTACAAATATAGATTAGGATAGCAAGTAATAATATCGTGTCATTCAAAGGTCGACCACAAGTTGCAAGTGAATAAAACCACTCTTTCAAATCCACAACATAAGATCCAAACATTAAACCTTGGGGTAGCACATTTTTGTGAAATGAGAGATCTATGGGTCAAAGCTTTCTTTCCTACATGTGCCATTGATGAATCCCAACTTGTTTCTTCCAAGTATGGCAATTCTCATATATTCAATCCACATAATAGTTTTTATATCTCGCTAATTGAATAAAAATCAACATAACTCCAGACAAATCTGATGCATTCAGATACAATTGATGGTTATGACTCAATTTCTTGGGCAATTCATTATCTATCACCACCACAACTGTTACTCCTACTAGCTTTCTTAATTTTTCTCCCCGATTATCTTAAATTAGATCATATCAATAGTCAATAGCTCTTATACCATGATGTAAAAGAGGATCAGGAGAAAGAGGAGAAATGAGGATAATCTCTAAGGTAAAGCAAGTCGTGATCCAATGGTTGATGATCAATATCGTGATTCTATTTGATTTAAATCGGATGAAGAGAAAGAGGAGAAAGAGAAAGAGTATTTGAGAAATGAGGAAAAAAGATAAACAACGAGAATGAATATCCGAGAAAAATTTGGGGGAAAAAAGAGAAATAAAAAAACTCTAAATAAAGGTTAAAGACAAATAAATTAAAAAAAGGAAAAAAATTAAGAAATAGATAATGGTTGAGAAAAAAGAAAAAGAGAAAAAAAATAAAGGTTGAGACAAATAAATTAAAACATGAAAATAAAGTTAAAGGAAAAATAAAAATTGAAAATAATAAAAAACAGAATAATAAATTTAAAGGAAAAAATAAAAAAGTGTAAAAAAGTAGACTAATAAAAGTAGAGGAAAAACAAAAAAGTGAAAATAATAAAAAATAAAATTTGAGAGATAATGAGTATGGAAAGTTTAAAAATATATTTGAGGCGTAGAGGGGCAAAATAGTACTTTTAGTATATTAAAAAGTAAGGAAGACTATCCTTCAAAGATATTCTTATTTAGGGTCAAATATCTAAAGCTACCCATATTTTGATCTATGACATGCAATTTCCCGAAAGAGGAGAGTTGTAAGGTGGGTCGGGTCAGGCCGTTGTAACTGGGCTGGGCAATTTTGGGGTTTTGGGCCGATGCTTTGCTAAAAAAAGAGGTCTGGTGGTTTACATTGATAGCGAGAAAGGTATTTTGGTTGTTGGGCTACTGTATTTTTAGTTGGGTTGCTACTATGGCTGAAATGAATGTAGCACATGACCCCAAAAATTGGTGCATATTAATCTTCCTCAATTGATTTCACTTAATTAATTTAATAATACTTCTTTCATCCTAATTAATTTTTCATAATGTACGTATTATATACGTATACATATAAATTTAAACAAACATAACTATATCTAGAAAAAATATTATAAAGATACAACAAAATTCGTTTAGAGTTTAAAAATAAAAGTTAACATACTAATATTTAAATATTTTAAACGGTATATATAATAATTATAAATATTATATATATATGAGATTAAAAATTTAAAAATAAAATAAAATTATTTTATTTATGCCAAAATTACTAAAACGAATACGAAGGATAAAAAGCGTCATTTGACAAAGTATTCAGGATTAAGAAGCATAAAAAAATCAATTATTGGAGAAGGTGAGCCAAAATTGAGTGTCAACACCACTTACTTAGAACAAATCTATGCTTTGAGAACTAACTAGTGTACATACCCGTGGGATCTACGGATACATTAAAATAATATTTCTAATATTTCATATTGGAATGTCTTGTTCGAGCATGTTAAATTCTATTATCTCAAAAAAAGATTCAACTATAATATTGTTTCGCAATAAAATGTAAAAATAAAATAGTTTTTTTCTCTACCCTCACCCACCTCCCACCCCTACCACCAGCTCCACCCCTATCCCTCAATTTGTTTTGAACAAATCTCTCCCCCACCCCCACCTCCACCCACCTCCCCCACCTCTAAACAAATAAAAAAAATCATGTAATTATAATAAAAATTATGTTTCACTTTTTTTTAATTATATTATTCACAATTTAAAGATAATATATTATTTATATATTCCCCCACCCCACTCCCCAACTTTTAATCAAATTTAAATGAGCAAAAAACAACCATTCACAATTTAAAAATATTAGATTGTTAATATTTTCCTCCTCTACTTCTAATCAAATTTATATGAGTAAAAAATCATGTAATTATAAAAAAAGCTTTTATTTTCATATTTTATTTATTATATTACTTAAAATTTAAAGATATCATATTGTTAATATTGATTGTTTTTAGTTTTAAATTTTTATTCTATTGTACCTCTCTCCCCCTCCCCCAATTTCTGTCATTTAAAATTTATAAATAGTATGTGCGTTATTTAATTACTTCATCGTATTCTCAAAACTAGTTTAAAATATTATCGCCAACCCTTTATTTTTCAGTATTTTTCACTACAGTTTTATTACTTTTATCTAGTCTGACTTAAATTAAATTTTTTGTTTGTATTACATGTCCTGATAGTTGAGCTTTCTTCTCCTTTTTAAAATATAGAATGATAAGTTTTAAATCTAAATTACTTAGATTTGATATTCTAACGTTCACTAGTGCAATTTATCAATTAATCAAAACGCTATTATTAGAATTGACATATTATAAAATAAATATAAATTCATGATTTCAAAATAATTGTCAATAACATAAATGATTTTTATATTTATTTATGTAACCTGTGAAAATATAACTTCTACTTTTTTATGTTAAAATTCAAATTAATCTTTTAATTTAATTTTTTAAAAAGTCAACTTAATTAGATTATAATGAATTAACAACTTCAAAAATTATCATTTAATGTTGGGATAATCTAAAAGACAATACCTTTTAATTGTGCTTTAGAATCACAATATTCCTCGATAATATGCTATCTTTCTTGTTTTAATTTGTTTGTGAGTTTATTTTCATTTTTTGGTTTTCAAAATTAAAGAGCTTAAATAATAAGATAACCAAATTGACTGAATTTCAAGTTTATTTAATAAAGCGTTAATCTGTGTTGAAATTTTAAATATCAATATTAATATGTTATTGTCACGACGCAAAATCTATAGGCCGTGATGACACTTGTCACGGCGAACCTTGACAAGTAAGCCTATCACTTAACCAATACACAAAGGTGGAAAATACAAGAATAACTCCACGGTAAGACTTCTAGAATGAAACCGAACCATACAAGTATAATAAATGCGGAAAGAAACATAACAATGCAGTCATAACTCCCAAAATCAAGTGTTAACAATGTAAGAATGTATCTAGTACAACTCGAATTCAAGAAAATACATAAGATATACAAATAAAAGAGAAATTCTGTCTCTGCAATGAAAATAAACACATATTCTATAAAGAAAGATAACAGAAGACATCTGAATGCCTGAAAATCATCAACTGCCTTTAAAGCTCCAACAATCGCCCAAGTCAAGAAACGTTGGGCACACCCGAGCCTGAATATGCACCGAAAGGGTACAGTAGAAGTGAGTACGATCCACTTGTACTCAATAGGTATCATAAGTCGACCGAGCCAAGTAGAAAATAAAGTACACAAAATAAACACTAAGGGCACGTCGCCTACAGTGAGAATATGTTCCACGATGATAGCCCACACCGCTTGCACTAACAGTTCTAATATATATATATCACCAATACAACAACAATATTGCAAGTATAACGCAAATATACATTGTAGCACATGCAAGTATAAATAGAGAAAAAAAGTATATACAGGATGGTCGAGTGCAAGTAACATAATATAGAGCAAGCAGACATATAACAAGTCAATACGTAAATTCAATCACAACATCAACACAATATATAAAGTACAATGCATAAGATGAGGATGGTGTGGTGGTGATGATGATGATGATGCACGAGATTGGCGCACAACCTTGAAGTTGGCACACAGCCTTGAGATTGACACACAACCTTAGTATTGGCACTCAGCCTTGAGATTGACACACAACCTTGTTTCCCGTATTTTCAATGTTTCCATTATTTTCAAAGCACATACATAGCATAAGAAACAAATTAAGTGCACATACATGGAAACAAGTAAATATAAAGCAATAAAACAAACAAGTGAAATAATGCGTATGATGACATGAGAATGATGATGCAATATTCACAACCATTCAAAATGAGTATTTCCACAACCAACCGACATGATGTATTTCCATAATCAATCCATAGGATTTATTTCCACAACCAACCACAATGTTGCAATTCCACAACTACGTAAGACAATATCCTCTCACTAATTCTACTATCCATAAATTTTTCACATGAATCGTATGCCCACAAAGTATGAAAATATCACAATACGTCAAAGACACCACAATAGAAATTTATCACAACACAATACAATCATTCACATGTATTCTTGGCTATCAACATCCCATAAGATCCCGCACGGTCACACATATCACATGATATCACAAATTCGACAATTACATCACATTTAGGACCCCACATAGGAACAACATATAGATAGCCATATTTAATGATTAGTCCCCACCCTTAACATGCATTTTGGTATACAAATTAACTATCCATCCTAGTTTGAAGAGTTAAGCCATAACCTACCTCAAATATCGGAATCGGTCCGCTACACTTCGAACGCATGATTTTACTTTCCACAAATGGTTTCGAAATCAACTATAACTAAGAAATATAGTATCTATGGGTCAAAACAAATCAAACAATTTTCATATTGACTACTTTTGATTCGGGGTTAAAATGGACCCCCGAAATTGGTTTCTGAAAAAGAAGGGCAAAATTATAACTTTACTTCAAAAATTTGTTTCTCATATTTTTAGGAATCTAAAGCTAAAACCCAAGTTAAAAACAAGGTTCAAATTGAAGAAAAACCATTTTTAAGCTTTACCCGATAAAATCATTGAAATTCGTGTTAAAATCAAGAATCAAACTTGTTTTGAAGGTTAAATTGATGAAAAAATAGTAATTATAAGACCAATCCATTATTCAAGTGAAAAGAAGTGAGATTGGGGTTTAAAATCAAGTCTTAAGATTTTTGGAGTTTTCAGAAATTAATCGAGGAATTAGTGTAGAAAAGGATGAAATCTCACCTTAAATTCGTAATAGAATAGAGAAATATATGTTAATCTAGCTTCTCAAACTCCCCAAAACTTCACTTTTAAGCTCTCACCATATTTTAGAGTTTCACTCCCAAGAGAAAAGGTGGAAGAATGAGCAAAATAGGCAAAAAGAGGGGGGAAATCTGATTTTTAAAGAAAAGCTAGTGCAATTTTTTTTAAGTCTAACCCGGACTTCGAGGGGGTGCCGGGATTCGTCCGGAGTTCGATATACCCAAAAGAATTATGTAACCACACTGAATTCAATGCTCTGGAATCAATGGAGATATCAAATTTTTGAAAAAAAATTATTTTCACAGAGTCAATCCTCGAAACCTGAAATCACAATTTTCTAAACTAAGGGTCAAAATGAGATTTAAAAGCCATAAAATCCAACCAAACATGTTACCACCCTAAAATCGATATTCCGAATGTATTGGTGAAATTGGATTTTCCATTCGATCCCACATCGATATTTCCAGTTTTTCAACTTTCCAACTAACAGGTCAAAATGAGCTCGGGTGCATTAAAATCAACAAAGATCTACCAAGCCTAAAATCATTATTTCGGAGCTGCTGGCATAGTCTGTTTATCCATATGTCGTACGGATCAAAAGATATTCATATAAGTCCAAAATAAGGCTCTCGAAGCCATCAAAAACCACAATATCTCATAGATGATACTAAAATACTTTAAAAACTGTGCCAATCATCCCCACACTTCAAAAATACCATTATGCAACTACGTGAAAGGGTAAAATAGTTAAATCACATAAAATCACAAATTTCACATATTTCATAAAATTTTTAGGTCGTTACATCATCTATCGCTAAAAATCTAGTTCGTCCTCGAACTAAGGCAAGAAAATACACGGATCAACGAAGAGCTGGGGATAGGAACTACACATCTCAAACTCGACCTCCCAAGTAGCCTCATTTATAGGTCGATGCCGCTACTGAACCTTAACCACAAGGATAACTCTAGAGAGCAACCGCCCAACATCCTAGTAAAAAAAAGACTGGCTCTTCAATAAAGGAAAAAAAATCATCTAACTGAACCGACTCTCAACGAATGACATGACACTCATCTGAAATATAGAGGCGAAATATATCAACATAAAAAATTAGATGAACAATAGATAATTTCGGGGGCAGGGACAACTCATAGGCCACATCACCAATAGTCCAAAGAATCTAACATGGACCAATATACCTGGGGATAAGCTTGCCCCTCTTCCCAAATCTCAAGGCATGAAGCCTATGATTTGCATAACACCTTTTTATACTCTGAGCCGCTCGAAGTCCATCATAAATAATGTGGATTCCATCCAAAAACTCACAAAGCAAGTTCGTACCTCGATCCCTCACCTATGAAACATCAAACCAATCCACTGGAGAGCGATAATGCCTACTACACAATGCCTCAAAAGGAGCCCTATTAATACTGGAATGGTAGTTATTATTATAAGCAAACTCTGCTAAAGTCAAAAGCTGCTCCCACTGGCCACCAAAATCCATCACACATGCAAGGAGCATATCCTCCAAAACCTGAATAGTCCGTTCTGACTGGATATCAGTCTGGGGGAGAAATGTTGTGCTAAGATCACCTCGAGCGACCAACTCATTCTAAAATTCTCCTAAAAGAGGGAAGTGAATACAGAACCACGATCTAAGATGATAGACGAGCACACCATGTAGGCGCACAATCTCTCAAATGTAGATATGAGCCAACCTCTCGGCACTGAAGAAAACCTGAACTGGTAGGAAATGGGCTAACTTGGTTAATCGATTCGGATGACCAAATGCTATCAAAACCATGCGAAGTACGAGGAAAATCGGTTAAGAAGTCTATAGTGATCCGTTCCCACTTCCACTCTGGAATGGGTAACCTCTAAAGCAGTTTACCAGGTCTTATATGCTCGGCCGTTACCTTCTGACAACAAAGGCAACGAGTTACAAGGTCTGCTATATCCTTCCTTTTACCATCCTATAGTAATACTGCCTCAAGTCACTGTAGCTCTTAGTTATTCCAGGACGGATAGAATATCTGAAATAACGGGCCTCCTCCAAAATCAATCTAATCTAGTCACCCACTCTTGGTATACATAATCGACCTGCAATCCGCAAAACTCCATCTCAATTAAGTGAGGCTTCCTTATCCTCCCACTCAACACCTTATCTCTTTCAGCCTTAATCGAACATCATTAAACTAATGAGCTCGGATCTACTCAATCAAAGAAGATCTAGCCTTCACAAATGCCAAAATTTGCCCAAGTATCAAAATATCAAGCCTAACCATATGGTTAGCTAAAGACTAAACCTCTAAGGCTAAGTGCCTCTCCTGGGTCAAAAATGTGCCAAACTACTCATGCTAGTCGACTTCTGGCTCAAGACATCCGCAACTACATTAGCCTTGTCCGGATAATAAAGAATAGTCAAGTCATAGTCCTTAAGCAACTGAAGCTAATGGCGCTGCCTCATAATAAAATCTCGCTGGGTGAAGAAGTGCTGAAGGATACGATGATTTGAGAAAATCTCACAACAGACTCCATATAAGTGGTGCCTCTAAAACTTTAAAGCAAACACAACTGCGCATAACTCCAAATTATGGATAGGATTATTTCTCTCATGGGGCTTCAATTGATGAGAAACATAAATAATTACCTTACCCTCCTACATCAACACAACACCAAATCTAACATCCAAAGCATCACAAAACACTGTAAGACCCACGTCTAGGCAAAGAAAAAATAAGAGCTGAAGTCAACAAATCCTTGAGCTTTTGAAAGCTCACCTCACAAGCATTGGACCACTGAAAGGAAATTTTTTTTTGAGTCAACTTAGTCAAAGGAGATACAACAGAATAGAAACCCTCAACAAAACACTGATAATAACCTTCCAAGCCAACAAAACTTTAAATCTCGGTGGGCAAAATAAGTCTAGCCGAATCACGAACCGCTGTAACCTTGGCTGGATCAATCATGATGCCTTCCTTAGTCACCACATGACCCAAGAAAGAAAAAGACTCCAACTAAATCTCACACTTGGAGAACTTAGCATACAACTTCTCATCCTTCAATATCTGAAGCACGATCTGCAAATGCTCCTTATGCTTAGCCTCACTCTTGGAATAAACCATGATATCATCTATGAATACAATAAATAATGAGTTGAGATACGGCCGAAACACTCGATTCATCAACTCCATAAATTCGGTAGGGGCATTGGTCAATCCAAAAGACATGACCAAGAACTCATAATGACCATACCGTGTACGAAAAGTTGTCTTTGAAATAGCTGAAGCCTTAATCCTTGACTAGTGATAACCAGACATTAAATCAATCTTCAAAAACACCATAACATCTTGAAGCTGATCAAATAAATCATCAATGCGAGGAAGAAGATACTTATTTTAATTGTCACCTTGTTCAACTATTGATAATCAATATACATCCGCATAGATCCATCTTTATTTTTCATAAACAAGACAGTCGCACCCCAATGCAATACACTAGGCCAAAATATCTCTTATCCAACAACTCCTATAACTGATCCTTTAATTCCTTCAACTTGGATGGGTCCATCCTATAAGGAGAAATAGAAATAAGCTTGGTACCCATCTCAACATCAATAGCAAAATCAATATCACACTCTAGAGGCATACCAAGCGAATCCGTAAGAAACATATTCATAAACACATGGACGACATGAACAAAATCCAAGAAATAAGGTGAAACCAAATTAGTATCAAGAATATAAGCCAAATAAGGTAAACATCCCATTTCAACCAATCAACGAGCCTAAACATAAGATATGACCCTCTTGGGTCCCGAATAAAGTGCACCCTTCCAACCTATCCTTGGCACACTCAGTAAAGCTAAAGTCATAATCTTAGCAAAATAATCTAAGACAGTATGATAAAGAGCCAACCAATCCATACTAAAAATAACATCAGTATCAATCGTATCTAACATAATCATATCTACCCAAGTCTCACAGCCACCAAAGATCACAAAATAAGATAGATACACCCCATCCACCACTAAAGAATTTCCCATAGTGGTAGATACAAGAATAGGTATGGATAGAGTCTCATCAACAAAAACAAAACCCGAAGAAGATTACACAGATACATAGGAGAATGTTAATCTAGGATCAAATAATATAGATGTAGGTCTGAAACAAAGGGGGACTATACTTGTAATCACAGTATTAGAAGCCTCCGCCTCAGACCTGGCGGGTATAACATAACATTGATCATGACCCCTAACTGGCTGAGTATCCCTACGCCACCACCACAGACTCCACCACCTTTACCTCTCCCGCCTTAGGTAGTACCTCTACCTCTCACAACTGAAATAGGTGTAGTGCTAAACACAAGGCGAGGACAGTCCTTAGCCAAATGGCTAAACTCATGACATACATAATATGTCCTATGGCCCACCTCAAAAGTAGAAGGTACCATTGGGCCCCATGGCCACCCTACACTATTGAACTCAAAGATCCACTACCTGAACTCTGTAAGGCCATATGCACTGGCCTTCCCTGATAACCACAAGAACCTTTATAATCTCCACCGCAAAAAGCCTAACCTCTGAATTTACCAAAGTAGTGCACCTTCTTGGTACCTCCCTGAGATGCTCTAAGAATACCTCTTGTCATCTTTGTATGATCCATAATGCTTTGAAAAGATGCTCGAAATATAACTATCTAAGAAGTAACCAACACGAAGCTTAGGGGGAGTCTCCTAGCACTCCTCATAGATTGGGATGGTCCACGGGCCCGTTCACTCACTCAAGCTTGTCCATGAATTGAGGTTCGCCCTCTAGGAAAAGGCTCTGCAGCTCTGACCTCGTGGGACCTAGTCAACACCAACTTCTTAGAAAGAGTGAAGCACAACTCAGAACTCAAGGTATACAAGAAATTCTCACAATAAGAAATAAAATGAGGAAAGTTTTCTGAAAGACATCCTATAGCCCCTCAAAGAATATACGAACGTCTACGTACCAATCTAGAGACTCTATTAGACATTTCATTCTTACACCATTGAGACTAATGAAACCTGCTTGCTCTGATCCAATTTGTCACAGTCCAAAATCTATAGGCGATGATGGTACTTGTCGCAGCGAACCTTGACAAGTAAGCCTATCACCTAACCCATACACAAAGGGGAAAAGGCAATAATAACCCCAATAGTAAGGCTTCTAGAACAAAACTAAACCATAAAAGTATAATAAATGCCAAAAGAAACATAACAATGCAGCCATAACTCCTAAAACTAGGTGTCAGCGGTATAATAACATATCTAGTACAACTCAAATCCAAAAAAATATATAAGATATCCAAATACAAGAGAAACTCTGTCTCTGAAATGAAAATAAAGACATAATCTATAAAGAAAGATAGTAGAAGACATTCAGATGCTTGAAAATTATCAACTACCTTGAAAGCTCCAATGATTGCTCGAGTCAAGCAACAAGGGGCCCGCTCGAACCTAAATCTGCACTGAAAGGGTACAGTAGGAGTGAGTACGGTCCACTTATACTTAGTAGGTATCATAGACTGACCGAGTAAAGTAGAAAATAAAGTACACAAAATACACACTAAAGGCACATCACCTGTAATCAGAAAATGTCCTACAACGGTAGCCCACACCGCTTACTTTAACAATTCTAATATATATATATATATATATATATCACCAATACAATAGCAATATCATAAGTATAACACAAGTATACATTATAGCAAATGTAAGTATAAATAGAGAAGAACAAGTATACACAGGATGTTCAAGTACAAGTAACATAATATAGAGCAAGTAGACATATACCAAGTCAATACGTAAATTTCATCACAACATCAACACAATAAAGAAAATACAATTCATAAGATGATGATGATGATGATGATGATGATGATTCATGAGGTTGGCACACAACCTTGAGATTGACACACAACCTTAAGATTGGCACACAACCTTGAGATTGGCATATAACCTTATTTCCTGTAATTCCAATATTTTTAGTATTTATAAAGCACATACATAGCATAATACACAAATAAGTACACATACATGGAATTAAGTAAATATAAAGCAATAAAACAAACAAGTGAAATAATGTGTACGTTGACATGAAAATGATGATGCAATATTCACAACCATTCAAGATGAGAATTTCCACGACCAATTCACATGATGTATTTCCAAAACAAATTCATATGATGTATTTCCATAATCAACCAGAATGTTATAATTCTATAACCACACGAGCCAATATCCTGTCACTATTCCATTATCCATGAATATTGCACATTATTTGTATGCCCACAAAATATGAATATATCCCAATATGCCAAAGGCAACACAATAGTCATTTCTAACAACACAATACAATTATTAAAATGTATTCCTGGCTATCAACATCACATAAGGCCCCGCACGGTCACACATATCACATGATATCACAAATTTGATAATTACATCATATTTAGGCCCCTACACAGGAACAACATATAAATAACCATATTTAATGATTAGTTCCCACCCTTAACATTTATTTTGGTATACAAATTAAATATTCAGCCTAGTCTGAAAAGTTAAACCATAACCTACCTCGAATGTCGGAATCGATCTGCCACACTTCAAACTCATGATTTTACTTTCCACGAATGATTTCAAAATCAACTATAACCAATAAATATAGTATCTACGGGTCAAAACAAAGCCAATAATACTCAAATTATCTACTTTTGATTTGGAATCAAAACGGACTCCTATAGTGAGTTTTCAAAAGGAAGGGCAAAATCGTAACTACTTTAAAAATGTGTTCCTCATATTTTTAGGAATTTATAGCTAAAAACCTAAGTCAAATCGAGTCAAAACGGGTTCAACTTGAAGAAAAACTATTTTAAGCTTTATCAGATAAAATCTTTGAAGTTTATGTTAAAATCAAGAATTAAAGTTGTTTTGAAAGTTAAATTGATGAAAAACTAGTAATTATAATATTAAAACATTATTCAAGTGAAAATGAGTGAAATTGGGGTTTAAAATCAAGCCCTAGGATTTTTGAAATTTTGAGAAATTAATTAAGGAATTAGAGTAGAAAACAGTGAAATCTCACCTTAAATTCCTAATAGAATTAAGAAATAGATGTTAATCTAGCTTCCCAAGCTCCTACAAGCTTCACTTTTAAGATTTCACACTATTTTAGGGTTTAACTCCCAAGAGAAAAGGTGAAAGAATGAGAAAAATGGGCAAAAAGAGGAGAAAAAATTTTGATTTTTAAAGAAAAATTGGTGTAGTTTTTTTTTTTTTAAAGTCCAACCCGAACTTTGATGGGGTGCCTAAAATTTATTTAGAGTCTGATATACCCAAACGAACTATGTAACCATTCTATATTCAACGCTCCAGAATCAATGGGGATATTAGATTTAGAAAAAACATCATTTTCACAATGTTGATCCCCAAAACTCAAAATCACGACTTCCAAAACTCGAAATTATAATTTTCCAAACCGAGGATCGAAATAAGATTCAAAGTTTATAAAATCCAATAAAATATGTTATCACCCTAAAATCGACGAGTCAAATTTTCTATTTGATCCCACACCCATATTTCTAATTTTTTAACTTTCTGACCAGTAGGTCGAAATGAGCTAGGTGCATCAAAATCAAAACCAAAGGTCTACCTAGCCTAAAATTGATATTTCAAAGTTGCTGGCATAGTCTGTTTATCCATTTGTTACACAAATCAAAATATATTCACATAAGTCCAAAATAAGGCTCTCGAAGTCATCAAAGCCATAATATCGCATAAATGGTATCAAAATGCATCGAGAATTGTATCAATCACCCCCACACTCCAAAAATACCACAATAAAACTACGGAAAGGGGGTAAAATAGTCAAATAAAAATTTTCACATATTTCATCAAGTTTTTAGGTCATTACAGTTATCTAAGGGATAGACAAATAAAACTAATTTTGATTGAATTTAGACTTATACATTTTTACGGTACGAACTAAAATTTTATGTTTTTTCTTTTCTTTTATTGTTCTTAAAGTTCAAAAACCTTGTAATAAAGAAAAAAATGTATTTTAAATATCAATTGAATTTTATCTCTCAATTATAATGTTATTATATTTTTTTTAAACATGATCTGATAAAATGTTACGTGATACTTAACATTCTAGTATCTTATACAATTATAAAAATAATATAAACATTTATTTTAATAAAAAATATTATAAAAATGCCAGTAAAATTTAGCAATTTAAAAGCTAAATATGTGACTTAAATATTAACAATAGGTGATTGCATTTTTCATTTATATAATTGAATGCATTTACGTTTATCAAAAATCAAACAAACAATATTGAAATGACAAATTAATTACTTAAATTTAGGCCCGTATATAATGAAAAAAATAGTCTATAATATGACCATCACTCATCTGCATATAAAAATGAAGATTTTAAATAAAAAATATTTCAAGAAAATGAATAATACGGAGAGTGTAACAAATAAAATCATGAATAAAGCTAATGATCAATATAAAAAAAAGAGAGAAGAGAGAAGGAAGTTTAGTGTTATATATCATTGCATAAGTATAAACAGAGAGGTTTGAAAATTAGAACTCCACTCTAACTCAAATTTCATTTAAATTTGAAATTCAGATATCATATCAATTTACATGATTATATTTAAAGAAACTATTATCCTACTTCTATATAGTATGTACTACTGCTTCTATCACTACTACTGAATATATATATATCAATATATAAGAGAGATTAAGAAAAGAGACTCCATTTCAATTTAAATTTAATTTAAATTCAAATTCAAATTCAAATATAATATCTATTTGTTAAAAAAAAGATCAATTTATTGTTATTACTTATCCATATTTTTTTCAAATACAATACATACTTATCTTATAAGTTATATATTTTAATTAAGAGAAATATTTGAAATAAATAATATTAATCCACAATTTTTTTTTTTAAAATATCCCACATTTTCTTTTCTTTTCTTTTTCCTTATATCACTATAGCTATGTATTACCCACTACTATAATTTGTTTTGATTATTATTATTATTATTATTGTTGTTGTTGTTGTTGTTGTTGTTGTTGTTGTTGTTATTATTATTATTATTATTATTGGTAACTAGCTTGTATATTGATTACTAAGTGAAACAGTTACAAACCCATAACAGTTTTAACACAAAACTACTATCTACAAAGAAACTCAAAGGCTACTAGTTCTATCCTGAAGTAAACTAAAAACGTAATTGTTATAGCCTGGATCGAAGACCCAAAGTAGCTCTCACATTGCAATAATAAGTTATCTCATTTTCCAAAGATTCCCAGTGCCTACTCTTCTCTTCAAACAAACGATTGTTCCTTTACAATCATAGTACACGTACAAATTTAGCGTAGACCATTTTAAAGACTTGTGCCTGTAAAGATTTTCCCTTGGATTTCTTGATCACCCAATCCTCACATTCCTCGCATGTAGTAGTATCAAAAGGGATCACCTCTATCCATCATAATAATATATGCCACAAATTCCTCGTGTATTCACAGTGAACAAATAGGTGAGCTCGTGTTTCCTGATTTCCTGTAAATGACTTGCAGAATTTATCCACCTCTAATCCCCATTTGAGTAGTCGATCTTTTGTTAGTAACCTATTTTGATTCTTCAATAACAATAAGAATTTTGCCTTTGGTCTAGCTCCATTATCCATCACCAAACATTTTCAAGGTACCCTAGTTCCTTCACCAAGCAATTGTAAATAAGTTTTTTGAATTATTACCTTATGTTGCTGCTCTATCAATTATATTTGCATCACTGTTTGTATGGCAGCAATAACATTTTTGACCATCCAATAGGCTTGTTGTGGAATAGAGGTTGTGGAGACCTAATAAAATTTAATGTAAAAGCTATAAACCCAATGTATCCAAAGCTTGTTAATTTATGAGCTAAGTCCCAATAGGTTTTGGCTAGTACATCCTTATCCCAAATGCAGATGTTGATAAGATTGAGGCCCCCAACTGAGTAAGGAATACACATTTTATTCCACAAGACAAAAGCTTTTCTAGTAATAGTACTTACCTCTGACCATACATAGCTTGGACAATAGGCTTCAATAAGTTTCAGGACTTTAGAGGGGATAGGAAATAATTGGGACTAATAAGCTTGTATACCAAATAAGACCGACTGTACTAATTGTACCCTCCTGGCATAAGATGGTTTTTTGGAGGTTCATGAGGCTATCCAAGTAGTAATCTTGTCTATTGAAGGACTCTATTGCAGGATACCCAATTTCTTTATGGATAATGGGATGCCAAAATATTATTAGTAGTAGTATTATTGTTATTATTATTATTATTGTTGTTGTTGTAATTATTATTATTTTTATTAATGATAATAATTTTATATTTTTCATTTAATAGATAAATGAAATGAATTCAATTATATTTTATATTATTATTTATTTATAGATTATTATTATTAAGAAATAGTACGAGTTCAAAATCAAAATTGAATGTGATGTCAATTTGTTAGCAAGATAAGATTTTAAAATATCATGATTATCTTATGGTTTAAATTCAAGATTATAATATACTACTATTATTATTTTAATTTTAATTTTATATCTTTATCTTTTATTTTTTTTTAAAGATGTGTTTGATTAATAATAATGTTTTTGATAATAATGGTTCTATCTATTTTTTGCAGCAACAAATCATGTAGCATGCATTGTTAATTTAATAAATCTAATAATTTTTCTTCTTGAAATTTCTAGTTTTATCTCTAAGAAGATGTTGCATACCCAACTTAAATTCAAAAAGAATAATAGAATAAATAATATTTTATAAGATTGGTTGGCTAATAATAAGAGCCCAATTAAAACTCTTTAGTGTGATAACCAAATATCTTGATAATGTTAACTGTATTGATTATTATTGTTGTTGTTATTGCTATTACAACTACTAAGGCTACTACATACTACACTACTATGTATGTACTGCTACTTCTACTCTTGATAAAATTGAAGGAAAGGTGTCTTTTAAGTCTTGAATGAAGGATTGGTGGCATTGACCAACTTAAATGGTCAAATATAATTAGAAAACTTGATTAAGTTAATTGTGAAATTGATTAATATTTTCAAAATTTCTAATCTTTTCAAAAATGCAAATCAACCCGCACCCCTCTCCTTTTCAAATCAGCCGTCTCTTCTCTCTCTCTCTCTCTCACTCTCGAGAGAGATAGTTTGTCTCAAACTTCTCACAACCAATAGTTCTACAAATTTCTCCCTTCAATTTCCGACGAATTCAAACTTCAGCGATAAATAGTTGGACTTCGAGTTCCTTTTTGACTTTCAACTGTCAATCGACGTGACAATATAGCTCTTTGACAATAACAATTTTGAGTTCTTTATCGTCCCTTTTCTTCTTTTACAGGTAAACAAAATTAGGGATTTTTAGTTATGAAAAAAAAGAGGAACTTGAGCCAACTTCTCTTCTAGTATTAGTTAATAATTTTAATATTTGTTGCTTATATTTAAAGTGGGGTCTGAATAAAATTCTAATTTCTGGTATTTCTTCTCTTCTATTTTCGTAATGAAATATGATTTAATGTTGTTATTATAATTCTTGTTGTTGAACTGTTGATTTAATTTATTGGTGTCTGTTGAGTTTTTTGAATTTTAATTTTTGTTGTTTGTGTTTGTACAATCAAAACAACAATGTTGGTGTTTTTGGTCACTGTTGATGTTGTTAGTGTATGTGTTGTGTTGGCGTTGCTGGGTTGATTTGTTGTTGTTCTTGGTAAAAATGGTGTATTTGAATTAAATGGTGATATTGATGTTATTCTATTGAATAAAATCTTGTTATTGGTTTTTCTTTCTATAACAGATTTATCATTTGATGAAACAAATTTACCATCTGATGCAACTGATGAACCATTCATTGGATAAAATCCTATCAACTATTCCAACAAGACATGTCCAAGACTTTGATTTATTTCAATATATCATTCATCTTTTGTGACTGATCACCCTTCTATTGGAATAAATCTAAATAATATTGACAGTTGATAATAGTTCCAACAGATCACCCATATGTTGCAACAGATGAATGACCTATTGCACAGGCTATTCATCTGTTTTAGCAGATGAGTGATCTATTAGAAGAAATCACAACAATATTAAAACTGTTTTATTGTTTCCAACAGATTACTCATTCAGTTCAACAGGTTAGTTACATGTTGCAACATATAACCCACCTGTTGCAAGAAAAGTGTGATCTATTGAAACTATTATTTTACTATATTGTACAGGTTAGATTTACTGTTATTCTTTTTTTTAATGATGCATTAATCAATTATAATCTTTTTTTTCCTATTATTTTTAGATAATACGGATTCCAAAATAAAAGAACCCAAATCAAGTCCAAGTAAAGGAACAAGTGAAGTAACTAGGCTATATCCACCACTCCATGAGCTCACTTTACAAATGACATCTCAATCAGAAGCAGAAGATAAAGAACATGGGTATAAGGAATATTTCAAAAGAAATGATCCAAATTCTAATAGCCCTTGCACTGAAGAGTTGGTCAAAACTTCAGCATTGATAGTTATCCTGCTAGAATGTAGTGCAATAACGCCATGGATTTAATAGGTGATTTGGTGGTTAAGTCAGCCATGAAAAAATCTTTGACGCCTTTAGAAAAATACTTTGAGACAAAAAAATTAGATGCTTATTTTAGGGACAGTTGTTTTGAGTAATATCTTGATTTGTCGGAGGACAACAATGCTCATTTCCAAATGTCCATGCTATATGATCTTCTCAAGCGTAGATTTATGTATGAAAATAAAGGTAATATGGATGAGGTGTGGATAAATTATTGTGGCATGCCTATTTGTTTTAGTTGGAAAGAAGGAGTTTGCCATATTACTGGACTAAAATATTATCCTCCCTCTCCTTCTCATCTTATTCCTATTCTAACCCAAAAAAGCACCCTGCATACTCAAAAAAGGCAAAGGTAAGTCAAGTGATGGTTATGACTTGGTTCCCCTTGTTGGTCCAAGCTTCAAAAATAAAAATTTAATAAAAGCGTTGAAAGGTAAAAGACTTTCAAAGAAGTACAAGCATTCATTGTGCTTGGTTTGATTTGTACATAGTAGTCTTTGGGTGAGAAACGTTAACAACAACATACCACTTGGTTTAATAAATCTCTCTAAGGATCTTGGGGTATTTAACAACTATCCTTGGGATTAAGAAAAATTTAAAATAACTGTCAAATATTTCTTATCTCCGTTAAAGCCAAAGACAGTCAACTATATGGCTTTCCATGGGCTTTCATGGTAAATATTTCTTTTATTATGATTTATTAATTTTTTATTAAATAATGCTTTTGATTTATTGACGTTATTTTATAGTCTTGAGCATTTGAAGTCATTTCTTATTTGAGACAACAAGTGAACTACCAGAAAGAAGTTTCATTTCCAAGAATCCTGAGATAGTTGTCGGCCAAAACTGATAAAAAAGTAAAATTTCTTGATCTCTTCAACCTTTCTAAGGAAGCAATAAGTCTAATTCTTATTAAGTTTTTGTTTTAATTAATAATATTTATAAATAATTTAATCATCATTCTGATATATGTACTGACTTATTTTAGATTGTACATTTGTGGCTTGTTCTGACCAATCAAGAGTTGAAGATGTCATTTTTTCTCACTTTACAGTCTGTGAAAACTTTATCGGACCCTAAGGTCATTGATAGAATAAAAAAGAAATTGTTTGGAGCAATAACCATCACAAGAAAAATAATTTTGGAGGATGGGCTTGTTGTTGTTGATGGTATTAGTGGTGATGGAGCTGTTGGTGGTGGTAATGGTTTTGATATTGGGGATAATGATGCCCCTTTTGCAGTTTTTAAAACAAAAAACCATTATGATTATGATGTTCTGCATGCAAATGTCAAAACTGCAAGACAAAACATGATGGAGTGATTAATGCGATTACTGCAATAACCGTTTCTATAAAGGAATTGACATCTAAGAGGAGTGTCATTACATCAAAGAGGATTTCATATCCATAGACTTCATTAGATATTACGGGGCTAAGAGGAGAAGGAAAGAAATTTTCAAGGCATTATCAAGCATTAAAAAAAGCAAAATTGCAACTCTTCTGTGTTTGTCTTGCACTTTTGATTAATGTACAAGGGCCATACGAGAGTAGTATGAGCTGAAGAAGGTGAATATATATCATTTGTTCTGACAAACAAATAGACTACATACTTGTTTCAATAGATGACACATCTGCTAAAAATTATCAAATAAACATATACATCTGTTGCAACAGTTAACTTACCTGTTGCATCAGATGCATTATCTGTTGCAATATATGTCTCATCTGTTTTAGCAAATCAAATAGGTATTTCTACTATTTTAATTTTTACTAACAAATGACCTATCTGCTGTAACAGATAGGTCATCTGTTGGGACAAATTAAATCAAGACTTCCTTTTTTTTAGTTTGTCTAAACAGATGAGTTATATGTTGCAAAACATGGGTCATCTGTTGGAAATTATCATGCAGTTCTTCCTCCTATTTTAATTTGTCCCAACAGATGATCCATCCATTGCAAAGATAGGTCATCTATTTGGACAATTTATAACAAGAGGAAGACCTGTTTGATTTTCTCCAACAGATGAGCTATCTTTTTTCGTTCTTTGTATCTCTGTGATTACCATTGACTATTTTGGCTTTCTAGGTGGATATAAAAGTAGAAGCTACTATTAAATAGCATAATATCATAGTTGATAATCCATCAACTGCTTCTAAAGATGAAGAAAAAGTGAAGCATGTCAGTCCGAAAGAACGGAAGAATTAGCTTTTAAAAGAGTTCAACATCTCGGACGAGGCTCCAAAAAAACTAACAAAGTTGATCAATGACTATTCAGAATGGATTACCGATGGGCTGTTAAAGCCTTATGCCAGCAGGTACATCAATCATTTTTAAAGATATTGATTTATATAATTCTTTTTGTAAAAACATGACATTAACACATATAAATCATGCAGAAAACAAAGTGACAAACACTACAAAGTAAACCAATCAGGTTTTGATTTTGATATGTTCGACTTTGTTGTTGCACATCCCAGAATAAAAAATTGGTTCTATTTGATGTCGCAACCCAAAGTTGCTGGAATAATGAGGTTTAAATGCCATACATCTTATTATTAATACTTTATTTAGTTATATCTGTGTATTAATTTTATTGTCACATAATCTGAAATGTTTGATAATATATGTTAGAACCATTGGGGATTTGCACCACACAATAAGGGATCAGGTCCCTCAAAGTCAATCATATGCAATAGAATAGTAAAGTAACTATGAGATGCTAGAAAGACAAAGGCAGTGCAGGAAGGTAAAAACATAAGATTTTTACGTGGAAACCCAAGAAGCAAAAAACCACGGTTTGCGCTCATAAGCACCAAACAGTCCGCTATAACTAACCTCTTGATTACAAACTCGACTATGAACCTAACTTTGGGTTCCTTTTGATTGTAAAAACTCTATTACAATCTCATCTTGTTAATTCTACCAAGGACCCTCTCCATTGATTAACTCTAATCAGCAACAAGCTTAGGAAACTCTACCTAAGCACTCTCTACTTAAGGAGACAAACACTACTCTTATAGATTGAGTAGTTCGATTACAAATTAAAGCTCACTCAAGAATAATTTCTATTTAAGCTCACATAATTTAATGCTTTGAAAGTACCCCTAGACGTCACACGGTGCTTAAGACTACTAATATCCCTAAGCTAACTAATGATATCTATTTATCTTGAAACTCACATGAGAAGTGAACACATTTATTGAAACCGAAGGTAAAAAACTCCACATCTTAACATAAGTCTTTAACTTTGAAAACCTTAAACAAATTCTTTGAACTTAAACATACAAGTCTAACAAGCCTCTACTACTAACTAGAGCGCCACTGGATAGGTCCCAGTTGACCCGAACATAAATGGAAATCAAATAGCTAAAGTACTTTCGTCAATGAAAAAGAGTCTAATAAGATAGGTCATCGGACTATGAGGACTCACCAAAAGTTAGGATATAAGTGATGATTCCTGTAGTCAATCGTGATGCTAGAAACGAGCACCAGAACCTATATTATAAGACAATGTAGCACATAGACATATATATGGGTCAGTACATCTAGAATGTGCTGAGTATGTGGGGGTGAATGCACAAGTAAAATAGTAACTGAATGTATAGGTAAACTTTGAAATGATGCATGCTAAACGTAAATGAATCACCTTGAGATTGAATAAAATAAAAGACCGCAAGATCATAAAACTTGAATAAAAATACATGTGACTAAACTTAGTGAGCCATAAAACTTAGTTTCTAAAGTCTTTACTCTTATTATTTCTTATGGGAGATTCTTCTAACTGACATAAACTATACAAACTTCCATGGAGTCCAATGTCTTACCCACACTGGGGAGAGCTGGTCTACCCTTGCCATTAGAATAGAACCTTAACTTAACGGATCACTAAACTTCATCTATATTGGGAAAAATCTTAACCTACGGTGGCTTATAGTTTCCTGAAATTTAGGATACGCTCATCCGTATTCCCTTCTCGATACTAAATACTACTCCCAGAATACTTAACAAATCTACCTTAAAATAGAATAAGGGTTTATAGATAGGAAACCGGTTATGCTTTTCTTTACTTTAAATCATAATCAAGATGAACAGTTGTGGATTTCATGTCTTATCTTTAGATCAAAAGATCAAGATTTTCATTAAATCATGTTATAACACATATCAATGGAGATTAAGAGCATAAACTTCTTGTAAACTTAGTACTTGTACTTAGGACTTGGAATTCATGCTTTGTTTAATAGAAATTCATAATAAAACACTATGCTCAATAATAACCTTGAAATCTTTCAACAATATCCCTGCCATGATAATGAAATTCAAATTACAATATAAATCTCACAAGTAAAAACATAAATATATGTAAACCTTGTTTCACTTAAAGCTTTCAATCACATAGTAGTATCATACTTCAAGAATATGGTTATTTGGGTATGAACCCTAATTCAAAACAAGTCTATTAAATCTCAAAATCATGCACTTTAGGCACAAGGATGGAAGATTATATTGTTCATTAGACCCACATACCTGAAATTTCTTAATTTGTGAAGAGAGCTTGAACTTTGAGACATAAAAGGTGACTTGGTGAGAGAAACCCTAATATTGATGTTCTTGAAGATGGGAGGAAAGGTGATGTTATTAATTGATTGAAAGTGGAGAAAAATAGCGCTCCTTTGGGGTTATAGGTTGTGGGTTGGGAGTTAATACAGGGGAAAATACTAAAAGGCCTTTTAACTGAACTTTACAGAAATTGATCGTCAGTCTTCATGAGTCAACCATATAACTCGTATGATGAAGGTACGACTAGGCCTCCTAACTCATAAGATTGGTAGGATCTAAGAGGGTATACACTAGTCAACATACGAGTCTAAACCTACTGCTAGTAATATCTCAATACGACTTGTAGCCCCCCACTCATAACTTGGACAGAATCTTATGGAGCTTACACTATGAAATCATGGCTTCCCTTCATACGACTTATACCATGCTTGACGACATCTAAGGTTGACTCATAACTTGAAAAGAACTCACATCACTCCATACTAACATGGGTACGACTCACTATATATGAATCGTATAAAATGTGTACGACTCAAGAGAATGGATCGTATGAAGGTCTGTGGCTTTCATATACGAGGTATTACAGTATCTTCCCCTTGGAAACGTTCATCCTCGAATGTGATTCATCTAGGAATTAGAAAGGAAACAACATCTTTACACAGAACTTATAACCAAGCTTATATCTATCATAAGGATCCAATTTCTTACAACTCAAGATATGACTTAAGAATACTTAGACAAACTTAAAGAAAAGGAGTTTTGACTGAAAACAACTATTTACCTTCAGTAGGAACTAACTTAGGTGAAAAGAAATGAGGATACTTGGTCATCATGTCTGCTTCAGCTTCCCAAGTGGCCCCTTCAACCGATTGGTTTCTCCAAAGAATCTTTACTGATGCTACCTCCTTATTCCTTAGCCTTTGGACCTGCATATCAAGTATCTCCACAGGAATATCCTCATTCGGCAAGTTTTCCTTGACCCCAATTTTCTCTAGGGGAACTACTAAGGATGAATTTCCAACGCACTTCTTAAACATAGAAACATGAAATATAGGGTGAACCACAACTAACTTGTATGAAAGATTCAATTCATAAGCAACCTCTTTTACACACTTCACTATTTCATGTAGACCAATAAATCGGGGACTCAACTTCTCTTTCTTCCCAAATATCATTATTCCCTTTATAGGTGACACTTTCAAGAATACCTAATCACCCACCTTAAACTTGAGATCTCTCCTTGTTACATCAACATATGATCTCTGATAACTCTGAGTAGTTTTCAACCTCTCATAAATCAACTGAACCTTTTCCATATCTTTAAGAAAAAAATATGGACCAATAAAAAATACTTCACCAACCTCAAACCACCCTATATGTGATCTGCACCTACATCCATACAACGCTTCAAATGGAGCTATCTTAATGCTAGCATGATAACTATTATTGTAAGCGAACTCAATCAAAGGTATATGGTCATCCCAACTTCCTTTAAAGTCTAAAACACATGCCCTCAGCATGTCTTCTAATGTCTGAATTATGCATTCAGCCTGACCATCATATTGCGGATGCAAAATAGTACTAGGCTTAACCTTTGTACCAAGGCCTTTCTGAAAAGACTACCAAAAATATGAAGTGAACTGCGTGCCTCTGTCTGAAATAATGGACAAGGGTATCCCATGAAGCCTTACTTACTTGAGAATATATATTTTGGCATATAATTCCATTGTATCTGAAGTCTTGACGGGTAGAAAATGGGCTAACTTAGTCATTTGATCTACTATGACCCAAATTGAGTCATGCTGACGTCTTGTACGAGACAACCCTATGATGAAATCCATATTCACTACTTCCCACTTCCAAGTAGGGATACTAATCTCTTGCAATGTACCACTCGATGTCTGGTGTTTAACTTTAACTTGCTGGCAGTTGGGACACTTGGCTACAAACCCAGTTGTGTCCTTTTTAATACTATTCCACCAATAAATTTCTCATAAATCGCAATACATCTTAGTAGAACTCGGATAAATGGAATACCTCAAACTATTAGCCTTGGATAGTATCCTTACCCTCAATTGGTCTACATTAGGAACACAAAATCTTCCTTGATAGCGAAGTACACCATCTGTAATACCCCGAGAAATTTTTCGTTGAAATTTTGTGCGTAAATGTGTTGGGTTATATCTTCTAGAATGAATTATAAATTTTCCATGTGGAATGTCTTAGATTATGACCCACCATTACGTAGAGTATCGAATAATCTTTCCAACGATATGTGGATCATCCAAAACGGACACCCAAGCGACTAGTTATGAACATTTCGATAGAACCGTGAATAGTAGTGAACAGTAAAACATGCAGGAAAAAGTATTGAGGCCTATCGTATTTTTTCTCCAACTTTACACGATCATAACTCCTTGTACATAATGATCTGGGTGATCTACTATATATCAACGGAAATCTCTGCGAGTCCTCTTTCCAATGAAATTAGTTTCATCCAATTTATCTATCGGAGCAAAATGTTATCGTCGATCTACTTTAGCCTATCACAAGCAAATTTTTGGGTCAACTTTACACGATCATAACTCCTCATATACAATGATCCGGGTGAGATACTATATATATCAAAAGAAATATATGAGAGTCTTATTTCTAATGAAATTGGTTTCATCTAATTTGGATAACGGAGTAAAATGTTATGGTTGATCTACTTCAGACTATCAAACCAGTCCACCAAAGGACAGATTCGAGAATTATTTGATTTTTAGGGGCGTTTTGGTCATTTCCCCTCACCCAAAATCTGTCCAAACCCTATATTGAAGCCTATTAGAAGTATTATATATTATATTTCATCAAATTCCCTCAAAAAGAAAACCCTAAGCTCCTACATCCAACTTCAAGAACCTCCAAAGTTCACCATTAATTCTGCAAATTTATTTAAGATTCCAAGTTCCTAGTTCAAGAACTCCAAGAACCATCATTCTAAGGCACGATTAACATCTCAAAAATGAGTATCGATCTAAAGTTCATCATTCAAGGTATTTGGGGTTTTTCAACAAGAACTCTCTTTCGTTTTTGTGCCCAAAAGTACTTTTCTTCACAAAGGCATAATTTTTATTTGATTTTTACAAATTTGAAGCATGAATCCATATCTTATGATGATTATTATAAAATCTTAATATTTATAATTTTAAAAGATGAATTTACATGTGTGGAGATATAAAGCATGAATCTTGAACGATATTTTTCATGATTTTAATATTTGGGTCGTGAATTCCCATTGGAAATTATGTTTTTTTGAGAAAGTGTGTGTTATAAGCACGTTGATATTGAATGTTTGAGATATTTTGAATGATTTGACCTTTTGGTCTTAATGGAGTTATTTTGAACTCGAGGGTGAAAGAAATCCACAATGTGGTTGATTTTGATAGATGAGAAGCATAATGGCTCCTGATGTATATTTATATATTACTGAAATTATTTTATTGTGGATTGTCTTTGAAATGATCTGAGCTAAGTCCGGGAGAAATCTTTAGCACCGAGTGGGAGGTATAAAGTGACCTTACTTCCTTAGAACTACGTGCCCCCGTAGGAGTGAGCCTGAGGCTGATTTATATAGTGATCACTAGTTTGTGTGGATTTAATATCAATAGTCCTACTTCGATGGAAAGGATAGGACGGCTCTCCCCAACGTGGGTTGTACGGTGGAATCCATGTAGCTCACATGGTTTATGTCAGTTATAGGATCTTCCAGTGTGTGTGTGTTTCCTTGTGTCTATGGTGAAGTGATTTGAAAGTGGAATTGTGAAAGTTATTCTTTCGAAAGATTTAAATGATATCTACATTATGAGAATTGCTATTCCGGGATGAATTGAAAGTGATTGACAAATTATATGATGACTCACATGTGTTATTGTACTTATTTCATCCTCTTATGATTATGATGATTTTCTTCGAGCTATGTAAGTCTTTTATACATCCTGCATATTTCTTTTAAATATTTATGATGATGATGTTTATAAAACTGCATACACCCCCATATACTCAGTTCCTTTCCATGGTACTGACCCACATCTTCGGATGTGGGATGCATTTTCTCAAAATATAGGTTCAAGTGCTCAGTTCCAGGTTTGATAGTAATTCTTTGGGCACGCTGTTCTACATCCTCTGTTGTGGTGAGTCCTCATGTTTCGAGGACATGATGTCTTATGTTGGTTTCACGGAATTATTTACATTTAATAACTGAGTATGAGTCAGTTGGGGCATATCTCAATGGCTCGCTTGTTTTATTAATTTTTTATAGGCTTGTCAGACTAGTATAGATGTTGGAAGTTGACTAATTAGTCGTATTTTGTTATCTTTCTGAAATTCTTTTATTCTTGGATGATGATTACTCTGTTGATATTTGAGGATTATTTATGGAAACCCCATACATTTGTGCTGAACTAAATGAAAATGGCTCAAACGGTTAGCTTGGGGCTACTAATAGCCTCAAGCACCGTGTGACACTCTGGGACCCATTTTTCGGGGCATTACAAACTTAGTATCAGAACCTAAGGTTTTAAGGTATCCTAGGGTGTCTAACAAGCCGCGTTAAGTAGAGTCTTGATCGTCGGTGTGTAGCACACCACATCTATGAGCAAGAGGTTACAACACATTTTAGGAAAAAGTGTGATTCTTTCTTTCAGAAGTCTATCGTGCTTAAAGTGTGCTCCTATGTTGTTTGTGAGAAAGAAAGATGGCTCTTTGCGTATGTGTATTGATTATAGCCAACTGAATAAAGTCACCGTCAAAACTAAGTACCCCCTTCCGAGAATAGATGATTTGTTTGACCAATTGCAAGGTGCAAGTTATTTCTCAAAGATAGACCTTCATTTCAACTATTATCAACTCAAAGTTAGAAAGTGTGACATCCTGAAAACCATTTTCCGAACTCGTTATGGCTATTTTGAGTTTCTTGTTATGTCTTTCAGGTTAACTAATGCCTCAGCAGGTTTCATAGACCTCATGAATTGAGTGTTCAGACCATATCTGGATATGTTTTTTATAGTGTTCATCGATGATATACTGGTGTACTCCCGTCGTGAGGATGAACATTTTGATCATCTCCGAACTGTCTTGCAAACCCTTAGAGATCACAAGTTGTTTTCCAAGTTTACTAAGTGTGTGTTTTGGCTAAGGTCAATTGCTTTTCTGGGTTATATCATTTCTTTCGAGGGTATTAGAGTTGATCCCCAAAAGACCAAAGATGTTAAAAATTAGCCTAGACCTATTTCTCCAATTGATATCCAAAGTTTCTTAGGTTTAGCTGGCTATTACCGCCATTTTGTTGAGGTTTTCTCCTCTATAGTATCTCCTATGACTCGGTTGACCCAAAAAAATGAAGTTTTTGTGGTCCGAATCTTGTGAGAAGAGTTTTCAGGAGTTGAAGACTCGACTCACTTCAACCCCTGTTTTGACTTTGCCTGATGGTGTTGATGGTTTTGTGGTGTACTATGATACTTCGAGAGTTGGGTTGGGTTACGTATTGATGCAGAAGGGTAAGGTGATAGCTTATGCTTCTAGACAGTTGAAACCCCATGAGAAATATTACCTCACCCATGACCTTGAGTTCACTGCTGTTGTGTTTGCTTTGAAAATATGGAGAAACTATTTGTATGGTGTCCATGTTGATGTTTTCACTGATCATAAGAGTCTGCAGTATGTGTTTACCCAAAGAGAATTGAATCTTAGGCAGAGACGATGGTTAGAATTATTAAAGGACTATGATATGAGTGTGTTGTACCATCCGGCCAAGGGCAATATTGTGGCGGATGCCTTAAGTAGAGTGTCCATGGGTAGTGTTTCGCATGTGGTAGAAGGTAAGAAAGAGTTGGCTTGTGATGTACATCGTTTGTCTACATTGGGGGTTAGGTTGTTTGACTCTGCTAAAGGTAGTATAGGGGTTCAGAGTAGTTCTAAATCCTCCTTGGTTTTGGAAGTAAAGGAAAAGCAATACTTAGATGCTAGTTTGGTCAGACTGAAGGAGTCAGTCAAGGACCAAAAAGTAGAGGTTTTCTCCGAAGGAGGATATGGTGTGTTGAGATTGCAGGGTAGATTGTGTGTCCCGAATGTTGATGATCTGAGATAGAGGATTATGGCTAAAGCGCATGGGGCATGATATTCTATTCATCCTGGTGCCACCAAGATGTACAGAGACTTACGAGATAACTATTGGTGGAGTGGTATAAAGAAAGATATAGCAGTGTTTGTAGTTAAGTGTGCAACATGCCAACAGGTTAAGGTTGAACACCAAAGACCTGGGGGTATGATGCAAGTTTAGTGTTCCCACCTGGAAGTGGGAAGAGATAAATATAGACTTCGTGATTGGTTTACCTTCTTCATGACGCCATCATGATTCCATTTGGGTTGTGGTTGATAGGTTGAATAAGTCTGCTCATTTCTTGCCTATTCATACTTCATATACTGCTGAGGATTATGGTAGATTGTATATTCGAGAGCTAGTCAGACTGCGTGGAGTTCCCTTGTCTATCATTTCGGATAGGCGTACTCAGTTCACTTTACAATTTTGGAAAGCTTTTCAGAAGAGTCATGGTACCCAAGTGCTTTTGAGTTCTGCTTTTCATCCACAGACCGATGGTCAGGCTGAGCGGACCATCCACACCTTAGAGGATATGTTGAGAGCTTGTGTACTTAACTTTAAGGGAAGTTGGGATGATCACTTACCGTTGATAGAGTTTGCTTACAATAACAGTTTCCACTCTAGTATTGGCATGGCTTCGTTTGAAGCCTTATATGGGAGGAAGTGTAGATCACCCATAGGTTGGTTCGAGGTGGGTGAAGCAGCTGTGAGTGGTCCTGATTCGATATTTAAGGCTATGGAAAAAGTTAAGTTGATTAGGGAAAGGTTGAAAACTGCGCAGAGTCGTTAGAAGTCATATGCGGATGTTAGAAGGAGAGACCTTGAGTTTGATGTTGGTGACCTAGTGTATCTGAAAATTTCATCCATGAGGGGGGTGAAGAGATTCGGAAAGAAGGGGAAGCTTAGTCCCCGTTATGTAGGTCCTTAAAAAATTCTTAGTTGTGTTGGTAAGGTAGCTTATGAGGTCGAGTTGCCTTCCGAGTTATCCTCTGTTCATCCAATATTCCATGTCTCCATGCTTATAAAGCATATTAGCGATGCTGTGGTAGTGGATTTCTCTGTGAGTGCTGACATTCAAGAAAATCTTTCTTTTGATGAGATTCCTGTTGAGATTCTTGATTTCAGTGTCCGAAGACTAAGGAACAAAGAAGTTCCCTTGGTCAAGGTGTTGTGGCGAAACCAATCTGTTGAGGATACAACTTGGGAAGCTGAGGCGGATATGCGATCCAAGTACCTGCACCTATTTTTCATGAACTCTGATCAAGATAAAGGTACCGTTCTTTCCTAAATCATGCACTTTTGATAAAAGTTGCAGCAGTTCAGCTGTCATTTATTTTGTGTTCAGCTGTAGTTTCTTGAATTTATGCATTCTATGTTGCATTCGGAGTGAGAAACGATGTGGTGATGACTCTAACGAATGGTTTCAGCTGTATGATCTATTCCCTATCTAATCTTGGCATTTCTAGTGTCATTCGAGGACGAATGTTTCCAAGGGGGGATGATGTAATACCCCAGGAAATTTTTTGTTGAAATTTTGTGCGTAAACGTGTTGGGTTCTATATTCTAGAATGAATTATAAATTTTTCGTGTGAAATGTCTTAGATTATGACCCACCATTGCGTAGAGTATCGATTAAGCTTTCCAACTATATGTGGATCATCCAAAACGGACACCCGAGCGACTAGTTATGAACATTCCGATCGAACCATGAATAGTACTGAACAGTAAAACATGCAGGAAAAAGTACTAAGGCCTGGCGTATTTTTTCTCCAAATATAAATGATCATAACTCCTTTTACATAATGATCTGGGTGATCTACTAAATATCAACGAAAAGCTCTATAAGTCCTCTTTCCAATGAAATTGGTTTCATCCAATTTGTCTATTGGAGCAAAAAGTTATGGTCGATCTACTTCAGCCTATCAAAAGCATATTTTTGGGTCAACTTCAAACGATCATAACTCCTCGTACACAATGATATGGTGAGATACTATATATCGAAGGAAAGATATGAGAGTCCTCTTTCTAATGAAATTGGTTTTTATCCAATTTGGATATCGGAGTAAAATGTTATGGTTGATCTACTTCAGACTATCAAAACAGTCCACCAAAGGACAGATTCGAGAATTATTTGATTTTTAGGGGCGTTTTGGTCATTTTCCCTCACCCAAAATCCGTCCAAACCCTATATTAAA
>NC_061115.1:179418826-179524223 GCF_002878395.1 Capsicum annuum | reverse complement strand
TACTCCGATATCCAAATTGGATATCGGAGTAAAATGTTATGGTTGATCTACTTCAGACTATCAAAACAGTCCACCAAAGGACAGATTCGAGAATTATTTGATTTTTAGGGGCGTTTTGGTCATTTTCCCTCACCCAAAATCCGTCCAAACCCTATATTAAAGCCTATTAGAAGCATTATATGTTATATTTCATCAAATTCCCTAAAAAAAAAATCTTTGTGGATTGTATTTGAAATGATCTGAGCTAAGTCAGGGAGAAATCTTTAGCACCGAGTGGGAGGTATAAAGCGACCTTACTTCCTTAGAACTACATGCCCCCGTAAGAGTGAGCCTGAGGCTGATTTATATAGTGATCACTAGTTTGTGTGGATTTAATATCAATAGTCCTACTTCGATGGAAAGGATAGGACGGATCTCCCCAACGTGGGTTGTACGGTGGACTCCATGTAGCTCACATGGCTTATGTCAGTTATAGGATCTTCCAGTGTGTGTGTGTTTCCTTGTGTCTATGGTGAAGTGATTTAAAAGTGGAATTGTGAAAGTTATTCGTTCGAAAGATTTAAATGATATCTACATTATGAGAATTGCTATTCCGGGATGAACTGAAAGTGATTGACAAATTATATGATGACTCACATGTGTTATTGTACTTATTTCATCCTCTCATGATTATGATGATTTTTTTGGGCTGTGTAAGTGTTTCATACATCCTGCATATTTCTTATAAATATTTATGATGATGATGTTTATACAACTGCATACACCCCCATATACTCGGTTTCTTTCCATGGTACTGACCCACATCTTTGGATGTGGGCTGAATTTTCTCAGAATGTAGGTTCAGGTGCTCAATTCTAGGTTCGACAGTGATTCTTCAGGCACGCTATTCTACATCCTCTATTGTGGTGAGTCCTCATGTTCCGAGGACGTGATGTCTAATGTTGGTTTCATGGAATTGTTTACATTTGATAACTGAATATGAGTCAGTTGGGGCATGTCTCAATGACTCGCTGGATTTATTGATTTTCTTAGAGGCTTGTCAGACTAGTATAGATGTTGGGAGTTGACTAATAAGTCGCATTTTGTTATATTTCTAAAATTCTTTTATTCTTGGATGATGATTACTCTATTGATATTTGAGGGTTATTTATGGAAACCCCGTTGATTTGTGCTGAATTAAATGAAAATGGCTCAAAGGGTTAGCTTGGGGCTACTCATAGCCTCAAGCACCGTGTGACGCTCTGGGATCCGTTTTCCAGGGCGTTACACCATCTCCCCCAAGGGAGAAAATCTCGACCTTCTATTGCTGGACTGTTTCCAATACTTGGCTAAGTATGGGATTATTTTATTGTTTCTCTTTACATCTATTACCATAGATGATTCCAAACCATTCTGAACTACTACTCCCCATCATCAGAGTCGAGCAAACATACTCCCAAATGGGCCAACCTATGTACTTATTTATCCAACTCCCATTATTTTTTTCACATGGGACACTACCCATAGATAGCCTAATCAATACATCTACCACTGCGTTAGAAGAGTATATTCATGTTATAATCTTTCAACAACTCCAACTACCGCCTTTGACAAATATTCATCTCCCTTTGAGAAAATACGTACTGAAGACTCTTATGGTCAGTGGAAACATCAACATGCACACCATAAAGGTAGTGCCTCTAAATTTTTAAGGCAAAAACCATAGCAGCTTACTCCAAATTGTGAGTTGGTAATTCCTTTTGTGATTCTTAAGTTTCCTAGAGGCATAAGCTATCACTCTTCCATTTTGCATCAATACACAACCTAAACCAACTTTGGAAGTATCACAATACACTACGAATCTAACCCTTCTGCCAAAGCTAACACTGGTGTTGAAGTCAATCTATCCTTCAACTCTTGGAACTTCTCTCACACTTATCTGACCATATGAACTTCACTAACTTTTGGGTCAGCTTAGTCAATGGTGCGACTCTAGAGGAGAACCCTTTAACAGATTTTTTATAATATCTCGCCAAACACAAAAAGCTTTGAATATCAGATGGAGTGATGGGTCTAGGCCAATGCTTTACTGCATTAATTTTTTGAGGATCTATATGAATAATAACCCTAAAATGACATGCCCCAAGAAGGTAACAGACTACAACCAAAATTCATATTTACCAAACTTTGCATATAATTAACGGTTTTTATTGGTCTGTAGCACTATTCTCTAATGGTATGCATGTTCATCCTCACTCCTGGAATACACCAGTACATCATCTATAAAGGCAATAAAAAATATATCCAAGTACTACTTGAAGACCTTGTTCATCAAATCAATAAATACTATAGGAGCATTTGTTAGTCCAAATGACATAACCATAAACTCAAAATGGCCGTACCTTATTCAAAAAGCTATTTTCGGAATGTCATGCTCTCTGAATTTTAGCTGGTGGTATCCAGACCTATGGTCGATCATGGAGAACTACCGGTCACCCTGAAGTTGATCAAACAAATTATCGATTCTAGGAATGGGATACTTTTTTTTCATGGTAACCTTGTTTAGCTATCTATAATCTATACACATTCTTAGGATGCAATCTTTCTAGTGTACGAAAAGGACTAGAGCACTCCACAGAGAAACACTAGGTCTGATTAAACCTTTGTCTAAGAGGTCCTTAAGCTACTCCTTTAACTCTTTAAGTTTGTCCATAGACATACCATATGGAGGGATAGAAATAGGATGAGTATCAGAAAGAAGATCAATAACGAATTCTATTTCTCTATCCAAAGGTATCCCTGGCAGAGTTGTGGGGAAAACCTCAAGAAAATCATTGACTACACAGATTGATTGAACTGTTACATGACTCGAACCAGGGCCTTGTAGTAATGTGCATCCCAAGTCCAATAAGGAATGGAGACCACCCCCGATAACCAATCCAAACTCCAATCATATACCTTGAGTCGGATGAATTCTGAATATATAACAAGATAGTGTAATTATCAACTCAAAGACTTTGGGATAGGTCCACGACTATGGCCAATCTGAATAAGTTAAACCATTCAATTCCAACCAACAACCATGACCAAAATCGAAATAATAACCAAATCCAAATCCATACCATAATAAAATAGAACAATCAAAATTTAAATAATGTCATACGGTATCAAACCCAATGCCAAGGCTGACACCACTTCCGACACCATCCATAACAACCCATAGTAGTTCCACAAAGCCTATATCCAAAATCAAAGCAACATCCGATCGGGACATACCCCGACCATAGTCAAAACCAATGTCAAAGACTAACCAATGAAAACATAAGAAACTAAAACTAGAAATGGAGCTTTCCGAAGTATGGGAGCTCACCACTTCACGTCAACACAAGATGATTCTCAGTCCAATCACTGAGTAGGAGTTGTAATATGACCACATGCATCGCGTAGGGATACAACATCGAAGATGGTTAGCGATTGAAGCACTAGCATGTAACTCAAGGATAAGGATAAAATAGTGCCAACAGTTCAAAGCCAATCAACTAATGCATATACCAATGCAATACATAAATATACCTATATATATTTATGCCATGCCGGGATAGAGAACAATATTAGCATGAATTTTAAGAATCATTAACCTGGGTTGTGTAACATGACTGTCAAAGAACAAGGCACCCACAGGCTATATAGGCTCACCTCTCCCCTAGCTTGAAGGGCCTCAGTGCATGTAGCTACAAGAACCAGAGAACATATATAACCGTAAATGCCTATATGAGGGACTCGAACCTCCCAGCATAATCAAGGTGACTTAAGCACCAATACTTATAGTTAGGGGGACGCGAACCTCCCATTCATATATTCATACAGGGGACTCAAACCACCCTGTCATAAGACACCTGCATCGGCTAACACGATTTCCAGTGTTAAGTCCTTTGGACTCCACTTTCACGGCCTGACTACACATCCTGCTTTAAAACCTAATTGAAAACCATCATTCCACATGCACATCCATTAAGTCAATTACTTACCAAGGGTACTTCATTGGTATTGTCATACCAACACTACTTGCAAGTATACCACATGTCATTACCATTATCAATCAACCATTCATTCAATTAACTTTGGGACTTAAACCCATTGTCTAACAAAGACACTTGTTAATTTTAAAGTTTAAGGACTCGAACCCATTGTACAACAAAGACACTTGTTCAATTTAAAGTTTAGGGACTCGAACCCATTGTCTAGCAAAGACATAAATTAATTTAATGTTAGCGACTCAAACCTATTTAACAATTTAAACTACCAAGGTTATCATTTAGATCATTACATGGCTAACAAGGCCTTCACAAAATCATTTACCAACTATTCATGTTCGTTAGGCCAATGCGTTAGTTCAAAGCATCATTAATCAAAATATCATTAACTGTGACTAGTTTATTCTCTTAGGCATTTTCACAAATACTTTGAGGGCATGCTTTTACCAAGTCCAAAACCAAAGTATAAACAATCAAGTTTTGGGTATACCATGACCCATTTGTTAAACCATAATTTCTAAGCACCCACATATGGAAACCATTATCAAAACATGTATAAACACAAGTTAAACAAAAAGTAAACAATACTCAACCATATGCAACAAAAGCCTCAATTTTGGTTTTCAAAACCACCATTTAAGAATCATAATCACACTTTAAAACATATGATATTTATGAACTAACAATAAGGGAAGATTCACATGCCTTATTACAGAAGATTCACGGAAGAAACTATACTCTTAATCCTCAAGATGATCACTTTTGAAGAACCTATCCCAAATCTTCAAGAGAGAGCTTACAGAATGTTTTTGGAGTGTTTGATCTTTCAATAGTGGGTTATGTGAGGCCACAACAAGTTTTTATATATGGTGACTTAAGGTTTTTTGGGGGGAAATATCCAAAATACCCCCAGCTTAAAATCTAAAAACATACACATGGGATGGTATGGCCCATCCCCCTTAATCGTACCTTAAGGTATAGGTGGTACTCTTGTCTCATACCTTAGCATCATCTTGGACCGCCATACTGACCAACATATGACCACATATGACTAAATCATATCCTAACATATGATAATTACCATATAACTTGTACCCTAGACAGAATATTTTGGACAAGACTTAGGGCACTATATGACTTAGTAACATACCATTTGTACCCCAACTAACGAATAGTAAGATGTTCAATCATACCTTGGATGGTAAGTGTCTTTGAAAACACTGTGAAACATATGATTTAGGAACCCTAAACCGTACCATAGCATTCGACTTGTACCTTTAAGTCGTACCTTGTCCAGAAACTAAAACTTAGAGAAATTTTTCTAAGGGTCCAAAGCCAAGGTGTTTCAATTCTCTCCCACTTAGATCATTCATCCTCGAATGACAAGTAGGGAAGGAACAAGCACGAGTTAACACACCCACACCTCAACTCTAACCTTTAACTAACTTAGAAAACAAAGATGCAAGGAAATTAACCTTTTCTTTAACAAAGTTTGAAAATAAAAGTATGATGAAGAACACATACCTCCTGTATGAATTTTGGGAGTAGAAAATAGGTAAGGATACTTAGACTTCATGTCCTCTTCCTCTTATTAAGTAGCCTCTTCAACCTTGTGGTCCCTCCAAAGGACCTTTATCGAAGCCACATTCTTTGTTCGCAACCGATGAACTTAATGATCTAAGATCTCAACTGAAACTACCTCATAAGATAAGGAATCTGAAATAACCAATCCTTTTAAGGGTACAATAATGAATAATCACCCATACAGTTTCTCAAAGTAGAGACATAGAAAATCGGATGAATAGAGCTCTAATTAGAAGGCAACTCCAATTCATAGGCAACATTGCCAACCCTACTCAAAATCAAGTAGGGACCAACATATCGCGGACTTAACATCTCCTTCTTACTAAACCACATCACTTCCTTCAGGGGAAATACCTTCAAGAATACCCAATCACTAACATTGAACTCCAAATTCCTATGTCTTATATCCACATAGGGCTTTTGGCGACTTTGAGCGGCTCTCAACTTATCACAAATCACCTTTTCCTTTTCCAAGGCTTGGTGAACCAAATCAGGGCCATATAACTTACCCTAACCAACTTCATACCACCCAATAGGAGAACGATATCTTCTACCATACAATGCCTCAAAAGGAGCTATGCCAATGCTAGAATAATAACTATTGTTATAAGCATATTCAATCAAAGGCAAATGGTCGAAGCAACTATCACCATAGTCAATTAAGCAAGCAAGAAACACATCTTCCAATGTCTGAATGGTCCTCTCCACTTGTCCATCTGACTGTGAGTGGAAAGTGGTACTAAGTCACATTGTAAACCTGACATTTTTGGGCTAGAATTCAAACTATTGTTTCTATGTATACAGTCTTAAACCCAATTATTCTATGTATATATATGTGAGTGAATCAAATCTATAGTGTGGGAATATCTTTGTATATTAATCGAGGTCATAAGAACCTCCAAACTCAAAGACGAGTTGAGGATTTTTCTATCAATAGAGTTTTAATGGATTCTCTAACTAAGATTAACTTTAAATAAGTGTATCTCCTAAAATATATCGATTTATGTGTCCTATTATATATCAAATGAAATATCTTCGAGTTGTCTTTCGAACACATCTAGTTTCATATTAATCTGACATCGAAGTGGAAATTTATGATCATTTCCTCAGCATGTCTGTTTGTCAACAAAGTGATGACTTGGGTTGATAAGCCGGCAAAAAGGTGTAGAGTTTTCAACCTCGTTGTCAGCCTTGAATAGAATATAATTAAATCTAGCTACAAGGTGGCAACTTAGGTTGACAAGCCATCAACCTCATCGTCAACCTTAATCAACAAGACTTTAAATCTAGCAATAAGGTGACGACTTGGGTTGACAAGACATCAACTAGTTAACAAGATGTCAACCTCGTCGTCACCCTTAAATAGAAAGGGTCAAAGTCCATCTATGGGTTGATGACTTAGTTTATAATCCATCAACTAGTTGACAAGCTATAAACTAAGTCATCAACTAAATATTTCTACAATTTTTGCTTAGTTCCCCTAGAGGTATTTTAGTCTTTTCTTCACCTCAAATCCTACCCCCATGACTTAAAAACATAGGATGATGTTATTCTTCCCCTATCCTCAATCACTTAACACGTTATTTCTTCTTCTAATTTCTAGAACAATAAGATTAGGGTTTCTTTCCTAGAATAAAAAATTCAAGTTTTCTTTCTCAAAGAATCCAAGAATTCAATCTTCCAAGTTCAAGAAAATCTTCAAGAAACATCAAGAATAGGGTTTCCTTCACAATTTCATCATTCAAGCCCCAAGATTCAAGCTTTCTTCACAAGTCAAGAAAATTAAGGTATGTGGGGTTATGAACAAGGATACTCTTTCATCCTTGTGCCCAAAATTAATTTTCAAGTTAAGATTATATGTTTTGAAATTAGGGTTCATACCCAATCTGTCTTGTTTTGAGTTTATGAATTTATAAAGTGATTCAAGTATTAAAGTGCATGTTTATTTTCATCTATTTATGTTTTGACTTAAACATTCATTATTATGATTTGTATATCATGAGTTTGATTTGAATATTGACCAAAGATCGTCAACTTAAATGTTACACATGCTCGTGTTTTGATTTATAAGATTCATATTGTGATTTTGATTTCATTATCTTGACTGAAATTACTGAAGTATTTTAAGAAGATTATTGAGCATGAAATATTGTTATGAAATTCTAAGAATTTAAGGTTACATTATAAGTCCTAAGTATGAGTTTTGAGATTTCAAGAAGACTACGATCTTAAGAGTCTTTAATGGTTTTATACCAAGATTTAAAGAAAGATTGATCTTTTAATCCTAAGCTAAGATATGGAATCCATATTTGTTCATCTTGAGTTTGAATTAAAACAAAGAGAAGCATAACTGGTTTTCATTCCATAAACCCTTATGCTATTGTAAGGCAGATTTCCTAAAGTATGAGTATATAAGTAATATGGGAGTAGTATTTAGCACCGAGTTGGGTATGAGTCCAAGGTCACATGCCCCAGAACTACGTGCCACCATAGATTTAAGTGCCCATAGTGGGTTAAGTATAGTGATCACTTAAGTTAAGGTCGTATTCGGATGGCAAGGGTAGGATAGCTCTTCCTAATGTGGGTAAGATATTGGACTACATATTAGCTCACATGGTTTATATCGGTTAGAAGAACCTTCAAAAAGAAAGAGTAAAAGTAAAGTTTTTAAACTAAGTGTTATGGCTCACAAAGTTTATACTTATTCTTCATTGCTCATTTTTATGATTTTACAGTCACTGTTTTATTCAACCTCAAGGTGAGTCATTTACACTTAGCATGCATTAGTTTGAAAGTATATTGAGTTATTGAGTTGTTGTTTTACTTATGCATTCACCCCCGTATACCCAGTACATTCCAGAAGTACTGATCCACATATATTTCTATGTGCTACATTGTCTCGTTATGTAGGTACCAGTTATAGCGCACACATCATAATAAGATAATGTGCAGCTTTCAGTCAGCAGGTTATGAGTCCTTTTGATTCGAGGGCTCGAGTCAATCATAGTTTGAGTAGAATCTTATTTTCTTTAATCAGTCATATTGAATAGGGTTAGCTGGAGGTCATGCCCGACTACCTATAGTCAATATTAGTAGATGCTTCATAGATAGTCAGTATAGTTGATGTATTTGATTCCAGTTTTGTTTTGTATAACCTGATTTGTAATCCTTTTAAATAGTTTTGGTTTGAATATATTCAACTAAGTATATCTCTTTTGTGTATTACTCATAGTTTTATGTAATTAAATTAGTAGCTTAAGTAATATGCCAGTGCAAGGGTTAGCTTGGGATCACTTGTGGTCTTAAGCACTGTGTGACGTCCAGGGGGTAGTCTCGGGGAATTACACACACCTTAGTTCCCAAACCTTTCTGAAACGTCTTCCAAAACTGTGATAATGGATTACCACGATCTAAAATAATAGAAATTAAAGAACCATGAGACTTTACAATCTCCGCAAGATACAACTTAGCATAATCCTTTGCCGAATAATTAGTCCTCACCGACAAGAAGTGAGCGGACTTGGTCATCCTATCCACAATGACCCAAATTAAATTGCATTAATTGTGAGACTGAGGAAGACTGGTAACAAAGTCCATGTTAATCACTTCCCATTTCCATTTGGGTAACTCAATATCTTGGTACAAACCATTGGGTCTCATGTGCTCAACTTTCACATGTTAACACACCATATACTTAGTCACATAGCTAGGCACATCCTGTTTCATATTATTCCACCAGCAGAACTCCATGATATCATGAGACATCTTTATAGAACTAGGATGAATAGCATAACGAGATTCACGATCTTTAGCTAGAATTCTTTCCCTTAATTCATCGACGTTGGGAACATATAACCTATCTGGTACCTCAGGATACCATCACCACCAATCACAAAGTCAAAAACCTTTTGCTAACCTATATTACTCTTAATTATCATTAAATCAGGATCCAACATCTGTTTTTCCTTTATCTTAACAACAAGAGACGACTGTGATACCGGATGCACAAATACACCACTATCTTCAGAGTTTGTGAGATGAACTCTAAGGCTAGCCAAATGATGAATGTCCTTCACCAACCCCCATTTATCCTTATTTACATGATCTAGACTCCCCATGGATAACCTACTAAGGGAATAAGCAACAATATTAGCCTTAACTGAATGGTAGTGAAGACTCATATCATAGTCCGTTAGCAACTCAAGTCACCTTCTTTTCCTGAGATTTAGCTCTTTTTTAGTAAACACATATTGTAGGCTATTATGATCAGAAAAGATGTCTACATGAACCTCATAAAGATAGTGACTCCAAATCATTAGCACAAATACCACCGCTAACAACTACAAGTCATGAGTAGGGTAGTTCTTCTCATGAACTTTCAACTATTGAGAAGGATAATCCACCACCCTACCATGATACATCAACACACAACCCAACCCAACACAAAAAGTATCACAATACACTAAAAAATCATAATTACCCTTGGGCAGGGTCCAAACTAGAGCTGAAGTCAACTTATCCTTTAACATCTCAAAACTACCCTCACACGCATCCAACTAAAAGAACGTGACCTTGTTCTGGGGGTCAACTTAGTCAATAGGGCAGATATAGTCAAAAAAACTTTCCACAAATCTCCTATAGTAATTGGCTAAACCCAATAAGCTCCGAATATCGGTTGGAGTCGCTGACCTAGGCCACTTCTTAACTGTCGTAACCTTTTGTAGACCCACCATGATCCTTTCACTAGAGATAACACGACCAGGAAAAGTCATAGCCTTCAACCAAAACTCATACTTAGAGAACAGGCATACAACTGTTGATCCTTCAAGGTCTATAACACAGCACGAAGGTGATCGACATGATCCGCCTCACTCTTATAACAGACCAAGATGTCATTAATGAAGACAATGACAAATAAATCCAGAAACTGATAAAATATCATATTCATCAAATCCATACTCACTATCAGAGCATTGGTCAACCCAAAAGACATAACTACGAACTCATAGTGGCCATATTGGGTCCTGAAGGTAGTGTTAGGATATCCACTTCCCTATTCTTGAGCTGATGATAACCCGACCTAAGATCAATCTTAGAGAAACACTTCGCACCTTGAAGCTAGTCAAACAAGTCGTAGATCCTTGAAAGAGGATACTTATTCTTTATGGTCACCTTATTCGACTTACGATAGTCAATGAACATCCGAAGGGAACCATCCTTCTTACGCAGAAATAACACAAGAGCACCCCAAGAGGACACACTGGGGAGGATAAAACCTTTACCAAAGAGATCCTTCAATTGCTCCTTAAGCTTCTTTAACTCAGTCGGAGCCATTTTATAAGGAGAGATAGAAATTGGATGAGTGTCCAGAACAAGATCAATCCCAAAAGCAGTTTTCCTATTGGAAGGTACACCAAGATGATCATCAGGGAAAATCTTATGAAACTCATTAACCACAGGAATGGATTCTAGAGAAGGACTTTCGAAGTTAGAATCTTTAACTCGGACCAACTGATACAAACACCCTTTAGAGATCAACTTTCGGGCTCTAAGATATGAGATGAATATCCCTTAAGGCACTAAAGAACCCTCTTCCCATACAATGACCAGCTCATTAGGTTATTTGAACATGACCTTACAGGTCCCACAATCTAAGAAAGCATAACACGAATGCAACCAATCCACCCCCAATATGTCATCAAACTCAACCATATCTAACTATATCAAATTCACAGGAGTTTCTTTGCCACTAACAGATACCACACAACCCCTATAGACTCTTTTAGAAATCACAAAATCACTAACTAGGGTAGATATAAAAAAAGGATCAAAAATAAATTTAGAACCAAAACCAAAATGCATAACCATAAACGGGGTCACAGAAGAAATAGTAGACCCTAGATCAAGTAAAAAATACACATCATGAGAGAAAAGTTTCAACAAACCCGTGACAACATCGGAAGATGCCTCAGAATCCTTGCGAGATGCAAGAGTATATAACTGATTTCGGCCAGTAACAGTACCACAAGCAGAAATAGATGCAGAAGCAACACCCTTTGGTGCAGGAGCAAATGAAGATGTAACCGGAACCTTGCTAGCCCCAGAAGTCATTCTAGCATGAAAGTCACATTATATGTGACCAACCTGACCATAATAAAAACAACTGCTCTTCTCTTCCTCACAAAACCCATGGTGCGATCGCCCACAAAACCTACAAAAAGGGTGGGATGAAGCCGGTTGAGCCCCACTATCTTGAGATTAGTCACCCGATGCTCGGGACCCACTATCATACTAAGATCGATGATCACCCAAAGTCTTCGAGTAAGGAGTACTAGCTGTGGAGAAAGAAACAGAACTTCCCTACTTTTTTTTAGATACTTATCACAATCTCTACTACTCTGCTCAGAAGGCCTAAACTTCTTCTCATGCCTCTCACTAAACTCAGACTGCTTTCTTTTCTCATTCTATACTTGCACATATAAACAACCAACCTAGAGATATCCATGTCCTTGATCAGCAAGGTAGCCTTGCTTTCAAAGATCAACTTATGAGATAGTCCTAAAGCAAACTTCCACATAAGTGTTCTCATATTAGACACCATCTTCAGAGCATATCGAGATAATTGCTAAAATTTCAAGGTAAACTCCTTGACCAAAACCCTCTCTTGCTTTTGATCAACAAACTTCTCTACTTTTGCTTGCTTGAACTCCTGAGAAAAGAAGTGCTCCAGAAATGCATTAGAGAAATCCTCCCATAGAGATGACTCATCATTATCACCCCTTGCTTGGTCCAATTTCTCGTACGTATGCCATATCTTTCAGCTGGTAGGTAGTAAACTCTACCCCTTTCACATTCATGGTATGTATAACCCTGAATTTTTTTTCCATCTCACCCAGGAAACCCTGAGAATCATCCTCCACCTTAACACCCATAAAATTAAGAGGATTCAACCTTATGAACTGTCCAACCCTTGTGGCCTTAGAAGATAGAGTAGCAGATGCACCATGCTTTGCCTAAGAAGCTATCAACTGGGCAATCATATGAATCAACTGACGAAACTCAGTATTTGTCACATTATCCTGAAGAGGACTAGAGGGAACCAGTGGAACTCCAGAATAATCTGGGACTGGACCCCTGGACTCAGTATGGATACCATGAGTAGAGCGTGTTCCATTAATATTGTCCTCGATTGGGACAGAGGAGTTTATGTGAAATTAAGATCGATAAGGTATGATCTGAAAGACAAGCAAACGGAAATCAAAAGAATCTAAGACCTTAGACTTTATAGCTCAAAATAAGACAACACGAAAGGAAAATTCCTAAATGTCTTGTAGCCTCTCCCTTATGAGTATGGCGCGATACACACCCTTAAAAGAGACTCTACTCGACATGGCTTTGTGGACTTCAATTCAACCATGAACCTATAGCTCTTATACCAACTTGACATGACCAAAACTAGGGCCTTATTATAATGAGCATCCCAAGTCCAACAAGGACCGTAAACCACCCCCGATACCCAATCCAACCTCTAATCATATACCTTGAGTCAGATGAATTACAAATATATAAAATATAGTTTAATTATCAACTCAAAGACTTTGGGATAGGTCCACGACCATGGACAACCCGAACAAGTCAAACTATTCAATGCCAACCAACAACCATGACCAAAACTGAAATAATAACCAAATCTACATCTATATCATAATAAAATGGAACAATCACAAATCAAATAATGTCATATGGTATCATCCCTAATCTCAATACCAATGCCAAGGCTGACACCATTATCGACACTGCCTATACTAACCTATAGTAGTTCTACAAAGCCTCTATTCAAAATTAAAACAACATCCGATTGGAACATGCCCCCGACCATAGCCAAAACTAATGTCCAATACTAACCAATGAAAACATAATAAATTAAAACTATAAATGAAGCCTTGTGGAATAGGGAAGTTCACCACTTTAAGTCAACACAAGCTGATCCTATGTCTAATCATTGAGTAGGAGGTGTAGTATGCCCAACACCTGTACACGTGGGGATACAACATCATAGATGGTTAGCGGTTGGAGTGATAGCATATAACTCAAGGATACGGATAAAATAGTTCCAACAGTTCAAAGGAAATCAATTAATTCATATACCAATACAATTCATACATACATACATATATATATATATATATTTATGCCATGTCGTGATAGAGAACAATATTAGCATGAACTTTAGGAATCATTAACTTGGTTTGTGTAGCATTACCATTATAAAACAAGGCACCAATAGGCTATGTGGGCCCAGTTCTACCCTAGCTAGAAGGGCCCCGTGCATGTAACCACATGAACTAGAGAACATCCATAATCGTATATGCCTATATAGGTAACTCAAACCTCCCAGCTTAATTAAGGTGACTTAAGCAACAATACTTGTAGTAAGGGGGATCGAACCTCCTATTCATGTAGTCATTCGGGGGACTCAAACCACCCGATCATAAGACACCTACATCTGCTAGTCCAATTTCTAGTGCTTGTCCTACGGACTCCACTTTTACGAGCCAACTATAAATCCCGCTTTAAAGCCCAATTTAAAACCATCGTTCCATATACATATCCATTAAGTCAATTACTTACCAAGGGCACTTTGTTGATATCTTCTTACCAAAACTACTTGCAAGTATACCACATGTCATTACCATTATCAATCAACCATGCATTCAATTGACTTTGGGACTCGAACCCTTCGTCTAAATAAGACACTTGTTCATTTTAAAGTTTAGGGACTCGGACCCATTGCCTAACAAATACACTTGTTCAATTTAAATTTTAGGGACTTGAACCTATTGTCAAGTAAAGACATAAATCAATTTAATGTTAGGGACTCAAACCTATTTGACAATTTAAACTACCAAGGTTACCATTTAGATCATTACATGGACAGCAAGGCCTTCACAAAAGCATTTACAATCCATTCATGTTCATTAGTCTAATGCCTTAGTTCAAAACATCATTAACATGTGACTAGTTTATTCTCTTAGGCATTTCACACACTTTAAGGGCATGATTTTACCAAGTCCTAAACCAAAGTATAAACCATCTAGTTTAGGGTAACCCATGAACCATTTGTTAAACCATAATTTCCAAGCACCCACATGTTTCAACCATTATCAAAACATGTATAAACACAAGTTAAACAAAGAGTAGACAATACTCAACCATATGCAACAAATTCCTTAATTTTGGTTTTTAAAACCACCAATTAAGAGTCATAATCACACTTTAAAATATATGATATTTATGAACTAACAATGAGGGAAGAGTCACATTCCTTATTCAAGAAGATTTATGTAAGAAACTTGACTCTTAAGCCTCAAGATGATCACCTTTGAAGAACCCTATCCCTAATCTTCAAGAGAGAGTTTAGAGTGTGTTTTTGGAGTATTTGATCTTTTAATAGTGGGTTATAAGAGGCCACAACAAGTTTTGAGACATGGGGACCTAATGGTTTTGGGGTGGTAAATTTCCAAAATACCCCCAACTTAAAATATAAGAACATACACATGGGAGGGTACGACCTATCCCCCTAAATTTTACCCTAGGGTACGAGTGGTGCCCTTGTCTCGTACCCTAGAATTATCTTGGAATCCCATACTGACCAATATATAACCACACATGACTAACTCGCGTCCTAACATATGATAAGTACCCTATAACTCATACCCGAGACTAAATACCTTGGACAAGACTTAAGGCACCATACGACTTAGCAACATACCATTCATACCCCAACTAATGACTAGTAAAATGTTCAATCGTACCTTGGACAGCAACTAACTTTGAACATACTGTGAAATATATGGGTTAGGACCCCTAAACCATACCACAACATCCGACTTGTACCTTCAAGTCATACCTTGTCTAGAAACTCAAACTTAGTGAAATTTTTCTAAGGGTCCAAAGCTAAGGGGTTTTAAATTATTGGGGATTTAGACTTGGTATCTTTGACTCGAATTAAATGGTAGATACAACTTTTTGATTTAACTTTTGGGCCTTAAGATAAGATATGAAATGACCTTTCAGAGACATAGAACTAACCTCCCACTCAAAAACTACCTTATCAGGAAACTTAAACTTCACTACGTGAGTGCAGTAATTTATTGATGCTAGCATGAATGGAGTTAATCTATGCCAGAAATAATATCAAAATCCACTATATCTAACTTTATTAGGTATGCTGGTATGATCTTATAGAGGATGTTATAGGACACTTCCTATAGAATCATCTAGCAACAACTTACTCACCCATTGGGGTAGAAACTGGGAAGAGCTTAGAGAGATTTTTGGACCTATCCCAAAATTTACAAAAACCTACATAATAGAGGTTTGACCTTAGATCTAACAACATATATAAATCAAGGTGGAAGACATAAAGCATACCAGTGAAAATGTCTGGTGAACTATCTTACTCTTGACAGGTTGGTAAAGTATAGAACCAATTCTGGCATTGACCACCACTGGTACTGGATGATATGCCCTCTGAAGGCACTAGACAGCTTGGCTGAGCTGATACATTAATATCCTAAGCCTAAGGGTGAATATACCTTCTTTCTTATTTATTATACAGGCACTCCTTGATCCTATAGTCCAACTTGCCACAACCATAACAACCTTATTTACCCATCATGCATTCAGTAGGATAGGTCCTGCCATACCTTGCACAAGTCGGATAACTGGTCCTTCTGACCATACTATTCTGAGACCTAGAATTCAAAGTCCTACCCCACTGCCCCTGCCTAGTCCTAGGTCCCAGGGCACTGGCTGAAGATAGTGCAGGCACTGATAAATGACCCAAAAAATATGAATGGTTTCCCCCTCCAGACCTTGGCAGACTATACTCAAACTGTCCAGTCCTAGCTCTCTTATTTCTTTTCTATCTTTCCTTCAACTTTTCTGCCTCAATCTATTGATCATGAGTCATCAACCCAGTAATATCCATGTCTCCAATCAGCATGGATATCCTACACTCCTGGACCACTAAATTAGATACCCCAATAACAAACTTACTCATATGAGCTCTAGAGTCAGATAATAACTCGGGGGCATACTTAGCTAACTGAGTGAACTTAGGTAGATTCATCCTCATAAAGTCACAAATTCGGGCTACATATAGGTTACCATTTTGCTGAAGTGGGACTGCTGCTTGTTGGTTTCCTTGAACATTGATATTCACAGCTTGGGCCACTTCTTAAAAGGTAGCCTAAAATTCAGCACGAGATAGATTCTCATTCAGAGGGTCTGCGTGCAGGGGTGGTTGATCACAATTTCTTTATATATTAGCTCGGTGTGGAGGCATATTCTGTCACGTAAAAGAAAGATTTAAGGCATATAGAGACATCTATAAGCCTGATAGATCATGAAAGAAAAAATGATTCCTAACTCATTCCATAGCCCCTTACTCATAAATGTGGCGCGCTTCACACTCAAGATCAAGACTCTAGGAAACTCAGCTTGTCTGACTCCCTAGGACTCTTTAAAACCTTAGGCTCTGATTGTAATAACCCGTGTATGAAATCCGCTATCCATTATATTACCAATCCCTTAAATCATACATATCTCATATAAGTCATATATAGCGAGTCGTACCTATGTTAGTGTGGGGTGATATAAGTTTTATTCAAGTTACGAGTTGACCTTAGAAGTCATCACGCTTGGTATGACTCATATGTAGGGAATTTATAAATTCATCAATGTAGGCTCCCTAAGAATCTTTCCAAGTTATAAGTGAGAGGCTATAAGTTGTACAAAGATATTACTACTTGTAGGTTTAGACTCGTATGTTGACCAGTGTATACCCTCTTACACCTGCCAAGCTTAAGAGTTAGAAGAACTAGTCGTACCTTTATCATACGAGTCATATGGTTGACTCGTAAATACTGATGATCACTTTCTGTGAAGTTCAGTTAAATGGCCTTTTAGTCTTTTCCACTCTATTAACTCCTAATCCACGAACTATAACCCTGAAGAAGCATTATTTTCCAAGAAAATCCAGGTATGTGAGGCTCATGAACAAGGGTAATCTTCCATCTTTGTGACCAAAGTGCATGATTTTTAGATTTAATATACTTGTTTTGAATTAGGGTTCATACCCAAATAACCATATTCTTGAAGAATGACATTGCTATGTGATTGAAATCTTTAAGTGAAACAAAGTTTACATATATTTATGTTTTTACTAGTGAGATTTATTTTGTGATTTCAATTTCATTATCTTGACTGGGATATTTGTAATGCCTTAGGAGTACACCATGGACACCACACGGTGTTTACGGTCCCGAGAGACCACAAGTTAACATGTAAAAATCATAACTTTGAACTTGAAAATGGGTTCTTGGGCTTCATTGGTGAAAAGGGCCCATGGATGAACATCTAACATACCTTAATTTAAGAATTTGCAGAACTTGGTGATTTCTTGAAGTTTGAGCTCAAATATTAAAGACTCTAGGGTTTGTTCTTGAGAGAGGGAGGTTTTCTTTTGAGAGATTTTGGGTAAAAGATGACCAAATATGTTTTGGGGAGCTTTAAATCCTGTGTTTTTACGGATTGGGGTGATGGGAAAAGATAAGACTGCCCCTCTAAAATTAAAATTCATAACAGGTGCACCGATTGAGCCCTCACCGCGATGCACCAAGGCTGTCACCGCTATTCCATTGTGACGCGTGACAATCACGGTGACTTGCTATTTTCAAAATCTAAACAAGGTCCAAACCTCATCGAAAAAATCCAAAACTTACCCGAGATATGTTTCTTACACCCCTGAACATGAATTAACTCAAAAACTTTATTCTCGGGGTCAGAAAGGTTACTTTATAAATCATCAAAGCTAAGAGGCCAAAAATAAGGCTAAGTCTCCAACACTTAGCTAAATTTTCAGGTTCTAAACCTCTTGTACATGCACTATGGGCTGAATTGAGCTAAGGCTAATACGGGGTATTACAATATCTCCTCCTTAGGATATTCACCCTCGAATAAGACTGAATAAGATCAGAAATTTTGAGGTACTGAAATTACATACTGGAAATGCATAACTGAAAACATGATTACATGATTGAGTCTGAAACATGCTATATGAACTAAACTGCTTTTGTGAAATATATGCAATGACATGAGAGTAGTTATAAGGTTGTGATAGAATGTGAGAGTCCACTTATGAGTACCCATTACTTTAAGCTGGATCTTATTTTTGGAGGAAAGTTAAGAGGTTTAGGACATGGAAACTCGGGGTATTACAATATCTCCCCCTGGGGATATTTCGTCCCCCCGATTGATACTCACTTGGCTGAAATACTAAGAAAAGAATGAGATAATGCATGGGGAACTTACGATTTGAATAAATATTGAATATCTAGAGTCGGAAACTAAGATCTGAGGAATAAAGTATCAATGACATAAATTTATCAAAGAAATAAATATGATGATATACATGACATAATCTGAATTTTTTTTTCATTAGAAGTGTAGTATAAGTCATGGGAACTAAGCATACTATAAAACATGAATACATAAGTCTTGAGCTGCATGGCCTGAGTTTGCAGTTCATAAATCCATGGAATATAATTTAGTCTGTTGGGTGAACTGGAACTCCTTATACTAGAAACTGGAAGCGTACATGATTTTCTATAAAGTGCACGAATATTAGCCATGATAATAGGACTGACATATAAGGCATGAGTAGATATCGTGATGATTGACAAAACTTCGCACTGAGATAAGAATGGGTCAGGCATCTTTTTTCCCTACTAATGTTCTACAATACACTGGCATTACAACTAGAATTTGATAGCCTAACTTGGTTACTTGTCCTACTATCTCCTCCTTAGCTTAAGGCCATCATTCTAAGTCTGGGAACCACTTAATCAACATCTCTAAACTGAACTGCCACCACTTTACTCTAGAATCTGTGGTATAATACTATGAATAATTGGTAAACTCACCTTGAATGACTATGCCCAATAATGAAAAACTTATTGTTAGTACTTTTTTTTGAGATACAACTCTTAGCCATCTATAGCACCAACAATCATCATGTAATAACTTAAAATCGACTAACTTAGAATTTTCAACTTCTCTTTCTATTAGATCAACCTTCAAAGTTTTAAACTTAGATTCTAACACATAACATGGATATCCCTAAATGTTTACTAACCATCCTAATTTCATCATAACCTACAAATATTACATCCACAACATATGTTTTTGAATTAACAAACCTAAATTCTTGCATACACTGCTTCAAGCATACTGATTCACCTTTCATACAACTAGCCCCATGAAATATAATCTGCTCCAGTTAAGATAACACTATCCTAACTCTACTACTGTCGCCAAACTCCTGGTTTCATGCTTCTAATTCTAAATCATATGCTATCATAGGATTCTGAGAAGGAATCTGAAAATATATCTGACTCCTAAGAATTGAGGTGCTACCCTTTTATTCAATGATTGGTTTATCGGGAAACTGAAACTGAACAACTCTATTTCTAAGATCAACTGAAGTGGTTTGTTGGGATACTATAACCGGGTAATTTTTATATACCCGCCTAGCTATGATAGATTTACCTACTAAGGTAGACACCGAGAAGGGCTCTGCTAATGTTTTAGGTCTAAGGTTTAAGTCGATAGCTATATGGGGGGTTACAAGAGAAAGTGAAGCTTTGGGGTCTAGTAAAACATACACAAGAATATGAAAGGCCTGTAATGTACCTGTACCACATCAGGAGAACTTTCTTGAGCATGTAGGGACTAGAGTGCATAAAGGCTATTCTAATGTTAACCACTGGTGGCACTGGAAATGGTGCCCTGCTAAGTCAGGCTACCGGCTGGAGTTGGGGGACAACTATACTGATTCTACTGACCGAACTATGGGCATTCTTTAACTTGGTGGCTTGGCTTGAGACATCCAAAATACATACCACTACCAAATCTACACACACCCTGATGATTTCTACCATATTTATGGAAAAGTAGGTTAGTATGACCTCTTTTTATGCTACCCTGAGACTTAGAGATTGACTTTCTACCCCAAATGTTATTTCTAAATTTTGGCACTAGTGCACTAGTTGTAGAAAGACTTGGCGCTGAGAATTTTTGATGGAATTGGAAGTGGTTATCACCCTCTGACCTTGGCTTAAAACTACTTGTTTTGACTCTCTTATTCTCTCTTCTTTCTCCCTACTTTTCTCCCTCTTACTCTGCTGAGTATGAACCCCAAGCATAGATAGGACAACAACCTGTAGGTTGTTCTAAGCAACTACTGAATAGGCTAAAGTAGTGAAAGCAGCTCTAAATTCAGCGTGAGAGACACGCTCGCTCAGGGGATCTTCCTGAACAGGCGAAGGTACGAGCTGATTGCCATGGTCTATAATGGAATAGAGAATGAATTAGAAAGACAGTTTAAATGAAGCTCATGCTTTTTTGTATGACATGAATACTAAAAGAAGAGAAACTTTTCCTAAAATGTCTTGTAGCCTCTTATCCTTAAATGTGGCGCACTTCACACCCATGCACAAGATTCTACTCAATGCGGCTTTCAGACCCCCTAGGATCCTTTAAAACCTTAGGCTCTGATACCAAATTTGTAATGCCCTAAGAGTACACCCTGGATGCTATACAGTGCTTATAGTCCCGAGAGACCACAAACTAACCTATGAGCTGGTACCTACTGAGACCACTGAATAATAACTTGATAGCGAACATGTGTGGAAACAAATAAATATACAATACAGTTTTAAACACTGAGAACTTTCCTAAATTATAAGTCTGAAAACAACTGTCTAAAAACTGATAAAAGCTAATGATCTAACTGGCTATCTGAAAGTGTCTGAAATGCCTCTAGCTGATTGACTGTGGAGTTGATGGGATAAACCCTTAACTAATTCCAACTGAATAAAAATATTGAACTACTAAGATAAAGTGAAATAAAGGATTCATGTCCTTAAAATATGAGGACTCACCACTGCTGCTGCTGATAATCTGATCTGTCTAAGCACGGTCAGGAAACTAAGCAGCCGAACCTATGATGTTAAACATCATAACACAAGAAATAAGTATGAGATCAGTACTTTGAATATACTAGTATGATAGATGAGGTTAGGCTAAATGTATGGGCTAACTATGCATACGAATAGTAATAATATATATGCGTGGAGATATTAAAATATGACTGAACATGACTAATAATTAACTTGCTGAATAGCATAAGATAACTGACGTAAAGATACATGAAAATTATAAAACATGAATATGCATGACCAAGCATATAACATATTTCTAAAATATTCTGTAAACTAAAATACTAAAATCTGATAACTAATAACTGTATGCTATGGTCAAGCAAAACTGAACTGAGTTCCTAACTAAATACTGAAACTAAAATTGTAGGAGGTATCATCTAACTGACATGCCCCAAAGTTGAGATGATTGGGGTCCAACCTGTGACCCTTGTTGGAAGAGTGCTAGTACCGTACCACGGGTACTAACAATGGCTGTGGAGTCAGTCCAAATCTAGGGGGTGACCTCTGAGATCAGTCCTAAACTGGCAGGTGACATCTCATAACCTATGCTGGCTACATAGTTTTGAAACTTAGGGATTGCTTCTAAGTACCCAGTCCTAATTGATGGGTGAGTCCCTATCCCTAGGTTCGCTCGGTACTGAATCCTATTTCTAATCGAATAGACTTAGATTACTGAACTGATCTAAGAGTGACTGACATGATAAATAACTTAACTAATAATACTCATACATATCTGAAACCATTCTAAAAATGCTGAGACTAAGTAAACAACTAAATTTTGGGTATTCATAACCCCCAGGACTCTATAACAATAATAATATGGACATACTAAAGCCCGAAACCATAACAAAAAAGTATTATTCAAAACTCGTCAGTTAGGCATTTCATCAAACACATGGGGATCAAGACTTTAACATGGGGATACTTTTAAACATGATGATATAGCATGATCACATGATAAAATCATAAACTAAGGATTTATTCTGAATTCTCATGAACACGATATGGAAACCATAATATTTAAAACATACTATAATGCATTCCACTTAAAACCAATTATAATATTAATTTGAAATTTAAATGGCAATAAATCCATGGACTTAAGCATGAGAATAGTTAAATCACGTAATAATCGTATAATTTCAATATTAAAACATGGGTTAAGGATTTAACATGTGAATATCACCATTCGAACATATCAAGGGAAATTTTAACCAAAATAATTTGTAAACATGATACATAATCAAAATTCATGAAATTTCATAGATATAATTCATATTAACACATAAAAATCATAACTTTGAACTTGAAAATGGGTTCTTGGGCTCCATGGGAGAAAAGGGCCCATGGATGAACATCTAACATAACTTAATTGAAGAATTACAGAAGTTCTTGGTGATTTCTTGAAGTTTGAGCTTGAATATTGAAGAATCTAGGGTTTTTCCTTGAGAGAGAGAGGTTTTTCTTTGAGAGATTTTGGGGTAATGGGAAAAGACAAGACTGCTCCTCTAAAATTAAAATTTGTAACTGGAATGCCGATTAGGCCCTCACCACAATGCGCCATGGGTACCACCTCTATTCCACCACGACGCGCCACAATCACGGTGACTTGTTATTTTTTAAAACTAATCATGGTCCAAACCTCATCCAAAAAATCCAAAACTTACTCGAGACATGCTCCTCATACCACTGAACATGATTTAACTCAAAAACTAAGGTCTGGTGGTCAAGAAGATTACTTTAAATATAATCAAAGTTAAGAGGCAAAAAATAAGGCAAGTCTCCGACACTTAGCTAAATTTTCAAGTTCTAAACCTCTTGTACATGCACTATAGGCTGAACTGAGCTAAGACTAATACAGGGTATTATAATATTATTACAAGATATCATGATGATTATTGAGCATAATGTTTTGTTATGAATTTCTATGAAACAGAGCATGAATTCCAAGTCCTAAGTATAAGTACTGAGTTTACAAGAATTTTATGCTCTTAAGCTCCATTGATATATTTTATAACATGATTTAAAGAAAAGCTTGATCTTTTGATCTAAGATAAGGCATGAAATCCACAATTGTTCATCTTGATTATGATTTAAAGTGAAGAGAAGCATAACTGGTTTTCAGTCTATAAACCCTTATGCTATTTTAAGGTGGATTTCTTAAATATGAGCATATAAGTATTTTGGGAGTAGTATTTAGCACCGAGAAGGGAATGCGGGTGAGCGTATCCTAAATTCCTAGAAACTATGAGCCACCGTAGGTTAAGCTTTTTCCCAATATGGATGAAGTCCAGTGATCAGTTAAGTTGAGGTTATATTTCAATGGCATGGGTAGAAAAACTCTTCCAAACATGGGTAAGACATTGGAATCCATGGAAGCTCACATGGTTTATGTTAGTTAGATGAATCTCCCATAAGAAAGAATAAAAGTAAAGTCTTCAGAAACTAAGAGTTATAGCTCACTAAGTTTACTCACATGCATTGTTATTCATGTTTTCTGATCTTGCAGTCTTTTTTTTTTAGAGATAAGACATTATTCCCTCCCCTGAACTTGTCCGCTCAACTAATTTAGCACTTAAACTAAATTTCTGTTTATTTACCCTTAACATCTTTGAAGTGAATTAATTTCACCCTTAAAGCCGACGTGGCATTTTTAAAAAGAAAAAAGAAAAAAATATGTATTTTATTAAAAATTAGACATGGTCCCACTTTTATTATTATTATTATAATTATCATTTTTTATACATACATATATATATATATATATATGTATATAAGGAAAAGAAAAGACACCCTTTCTTCTTTAATACCCCTCACCTCCACCCGTCCCCCACACTACTTTCACCACCATCCCTACCCAATTCTCTTTCTCTCCACTAATTAGTTGTATATTTTTAATATTAACTTAGAAAATAGTAATTCAATAGTTTGTAAACCTTAAAATTAAGAATTTACATAGGTTTCAAACAAGAATTGTTAATTTTGAAATACAATATTATTGACTTACTATCAAAGAAGCCTTTTTAGAGATGCCTTCAAGATATTTGATGAAATTCTTGAATCAAATGTTGTGATTTTTAACATAATCGAGTTTGACTAATTTTTTATTCCTAGAAGATTTTTTTTAGTTGTTTACAGCTGAAGGAGTGGGGGGATAGATGGTTTTGTTTGATACGGAGGGAGGAAGGATGAGGAGAGAAATAAGGAATTTATAGGTGTGTGGGGGTGTATAAGGAGGGGGTTTCAGGGGTAGGGGTGGCCAAAGAATGAAATAAAGGAGTTTTTTTAGGTGGGGGTGGATGGGGGTGTTTACACGGGAAGGGGGCGTATTGAGGGGGTCCGCAGGTATGGCCGTGTGGGGGTGAGCGGGAGGTGGCAGAAGAAAGAGGAAGGGGCAAGGGGAGGGGGGGGAGAAGGAGGGGTGGTTATGAAGAAGATGGAAAATGGGTGTGGGGAGTATTTTTTCAGAAAAAAAATATTTTATATATATTTAAAAATATGTATATATATATATATATAAAATATTTATATAAATATAAATTATTTAGAAAATATTTTATTTACGTTGCAGTGATATGGCGCTGGTGTGTTGGTGCGTGTGATACACTCTCCATTATGAGAGTGGTATTCAGTCTTAAAGGGTGAAATTAATACACTTTAAAGTTGTTAACGAGGGTAAATAAATGGAATCATAGTTTAAGTGCAAAAGTAAGTTGAGCGAACAAGTTCAGGTGGAAAATGATGTCTTTTCTCTTTATTTTATTCAAGCTCAAGGTGAGTCATTTAAACTTAGCATGGATCATTTGAGAGTTTACCTATATATTCAGTTATTGTCTTACTTTTTCATTCACCCCTTCCCCCCCCCCCCCCAACATACTTAGTAGATTCCAGAGGTACTGACTCACATATATGTCTATGTGCTACATTATCTTATAATGTAGGTTATGATGCTTATTTCCAGCAGCACGATTAACAACGGGCATCATCACCTACATCCTGACTTTTGGTGAGTCCTCATAGTTCGAGGTCCTAGCTTATCAGACTCTTGTTCATTGATGAAAGTACTTTAGCTATTTGATTTTCATTTATGTTTGGGTCAGCTAGGGCCTATCCTAGTGGCTCTCTAGTCAGTAGTAGAGGCTTGTCAGACTGTGTATGTTTAAGTTCAAAGAATTTGTGTAAGGTTTTCAAAGTTAAAGACTTATGTTAAGATGTAGAGTTGTTTACCTTCAGTTTCTATAAATGTTAGCTCACTTCTCATGTAAGTTTTAAGCTAAATAGATATCATGGGTTAAATTAGGACTATTAGTAGTATTAAGCAACGTGTGATGTCTAGGGGGTACTTCTGGCATGTTACAAACTTGGTATCAGATTCGCTCTTGTGTCAGTCCTATCGATGTAGGCTAAAGTTCAAACTGAGTTTAGGCAAATCCCGATAAAGTGGGGCAAAGCTAAATCCTGAGTTTAGTCAAATCCTATTCAGTGGGGAAAACCTCAGCGAGGATGTTGAGTCCATAAGGGCAGGTGTATATAACACCCTAACTTTGGATAAGGAGTCCCACATCGACAAAATACAGGAGGGATACTGGGTATATAAGTAAATAATCCTTACTCCCTAGTGATGCATTTTAAAGCCATGCGGGCCTGGGCCCAGAGTAGATAATATCACTAGTGGGTTGGGGTGTTACAGGGGTCTCTTGGGCCTTTATAGTTTGGGATGCCCATCACGGCCAGGGCCCCGCCTCGTGTCGTGACACATAAACGGCTAAGAACTTGAGCAGTGTTGAAATAGGGTTTTGCTGCCTCTTTTCACTCTTTAGAATTTGCAAAAACCATTTGATGAAGTGGCGTCTCTTCTCTTTTATAGTTGAGTGATGATTAGGGCTGAATAATCATTGGATCAGCTGTCCATGTCAGTATAAAATAGCACTTGCAACTTTGTTACACAAGAGGATAAAAATATGCAAATATTGTGTGCCAATTGTACTATACTTTGCACGTCCAGGGACCTGGTCCCTTATAGTTTAGCTAGTCATCATCAAAACTACTTATAACAATTTTCCCCATTTTTTATTATGACTAACTAAACCATATAATTTAAGCATCAGCTCACATTCATCATATTTAATTAGTGTGATTACCACCTGAAGATGAATGTTCCCCCTATCATCATGATTCCTCCATCATGCAACTTAGTGACCTGGTCCCTTGTTGTTAACTTGCAGCAAAAACTTTCCCCTATTATTATCCGCCTTTATTTTGTGCATTTTCACATTTTCCCCATTCACTGTGCTACCATACTTGTGCACTATGTGAGTGCACACACACACCAGGTCCTTACATATGAATTCAATATTGTATTCTCTCTTTTGGAATCATTGTAAAAGAGCGACAGTAAACCATAATTAATAATAAGTGCAGGCTAACTAACTCATGACCACTGGGGCAACACTAACATGAAGAACAAATTTCCAATATGGAAGTAAATGAAGGACACATGAAGAAATTTATTCAATGTTATTAGTACAAATTCAATACAACAAACAAAACATTAAAAAATCATTTTTAAAGGCCATAATAAAAACAGACACAAGAGACAGACATACTAGGATTCAGGTAGAAAGGGGTCTAGGGCAAAGTGATTTTAGCAGCATGTCCATTCTAGCAACCTCAGTAGCATGATCTTTCAATAAATATTTAGTAAGGATCTTTACTTCAACATTTAGTCCTTGAACCTCACCAGTTAATTCTACAACTTTACCATTGAACTTTGTATTTTCTGCTACAAGTTCTTCAGTGGAACCTTGTCTCTAAAAAGACAACTTCTGATTCAACAATTTCAGGTGCATTATTTTAGTGTCCTTTTCTTCTAACACAATTCTCAACTCCTCTATTTTATTGGTTAAGCTTTCTTGAGCAACCAAAAGTTCTGACACTTGGGAAACAGTACCCAGTTTTCCTTTGATGCACCCATTTTCGACCAAGGTTGTCAGAATGAATTTTTGTTTGACAGTTCTGACGTTTCCTTTATCCCACTTTCCCCAAAGTGACCAAATACTTTATTTAGGAAATACCCATATGGCATTCCATGTTTCCCTTCCTTCTTACAGATTATCTTCTTCATGTGCTCTATCATAAGATTCGGTAATCTTATTAACTCAAACTTACTCAAACATTTGATTAAGAATAGGTCAACACTAGAGGCAATGCTTCTCTTTTTTGAACTTGGCAGCAGGACCTTGTTGATGAACTCAAATACCAGCTGATACTCATTTTTTAAAAACTTTTTTTCACTACAGTTGTTGATGTTCCACCAACCTTTGATGCCTTAATCATGAATTCAATAGTAGGTTATTGATTTGTCACAGTTCTCACCCCTATAAAAGGTACATTCAAGATTCTCCTTAGTTTTTATTTATCCACGTGTATCTTCTTCCCTCGCACTAGACTGGTAAGACTCATCTCATCTTTTGAGAAGTCTATGGTATAATAATCTTCTCTGACTTTATTTTCAAATAGCATAAGAGCCGATTCTTCTAGTAGGTGCAACCATCCTTGGTGTTTCACATATTCCACTAAATCTACCATACCTAGTTTTTCATAAATCTTTGGATCAAATACTCTTCCAGATAGCACTTTCTGGATTTCCAAGATAACAATCCTTACTTCATTAAGAACAATCTTTTTTTATTGATCTTTTCTTCCTCTCCTTGAGTCATCACTTGGTTCCTCAGTTTTTCTCTTCTTGGGACCAGGTCTCTTAGAGACTTTCTTTTTCCTCACATCTAAGTGTTTCTTCCATCTTGCTGTGAAACTACCAGACTTTGAATAAGAGGACCTGGTCCTTTTAGCATTGTGGACTTCTTGCCTTTTCTTCTTAGTTGCAATAACAGTATCAGAATAAGAAATTTCATTTTCTCTAACCTCCAAAACTTTGATATCTTTTTCTACTCATCAATAGACTTCTTAAATTTTCTTATTTTAAAGGTAGAGGGCTTATTTTCCTTCATGGAATCTACTAACAACCTCTCTTCAAACCTCCTAGTAAAATAAGATCTAGTGCATTGTATGCCAGTATTAATCATTTCCCCATTTTCTTTACTTACCATCAGTTTTTTCATTTTCCAGACCATAGGTTGTTCATCCTCATCCTTCTCATTTTCCTCAATTGGAGGTAAAACAAATTCCTTGTCCTTCTTTAAGTCATCCTTTTCTCCTGCTATGTGATTTTCCCCTCTAGCAGAACTTTCCTTGAGATTATGTCAGCGTAAAAGCAAATTCTCAGCTACCCAGTTTATGTTGTTGAATAGATTTGCTTTATTTATAGGAATTTCTTTATTAACCAGCTGGGCAAATATGGGATTTAAATTATAGGAATTAGGTTTTTCTATGGGAGAGGAAATTTCTGATTAAGACATTTCTTGGTACCTTAGCGAGTCAAACCCTTGATTTAGGTAAACTTTCAAGACTAATTTTTCAAAGCTTTTACTGGAACCTAGAGGTTTGATTGGAATAGTTTCTCTAAAGGTTTTAGATATTTTTGAATGAGGACTGATGAGTAAAGTACTATGTAGCTTTTGATATTGATCTGAGGATAGTTCTTTCATGGGGTTTGAAACAGATGGTGCTTCAGTCATATTTTACTCTTAGAGAGAGAGCAAGAGGAAGAAAGACCAATTTTTTAAAAAAATGTTCTGAGTTACTTATGAAGAGGATGAAATAAGAGGATTTAAATTTTTAGGTGACGAGGTGGTCGTTTAAGAGGAATTTTTGAATTGACCCTATTAATTACTAAATGAGACTTTTCACACTATTTAAGCTTGAAAGATTTTGTTCAAGTAGAATAAGGCATATGACCTTTTTCCAACAGAAATTTAATGATTTAAGGCACGTTGTTTTGGCACTAACCTAAGAGATGTGACCGGGTCCCTCTCCTTTTTGAGTAAATTTCCTATTTGTGTTATCTTCAATTTTTTCCTTCCAAAGTTATTCCCTTGGGTGTATACCTGCAAAGGTATGATACTGAGTTAGATTAGCATATACCTACTTTATAATAGATACCTGCCTCCTTGACATAGCTAAATTTTTAGAGGAAACACAGATTTATATGATAAGTCATGTTGTCTTGATCAATTCATCCTTTGGCCTCTGCACACCCCTTTTATCTTAAAGATTTTTAGCTTAATTTTTTAGCGACTAGGTCCCTTAAAAGAACCTATAGCAAACTATGACAGCTTCACTTGAAATTTCATGAAAAAGAGGCTGCATTTGACTAATGCTTTTAATGTGTATTCCTGATAGCTGTCTCCTTTCTCAAACCTGGAGTCATGATTACTTATTTGATTTGGGAACCCACTTGAGCTTGAGTTCCCAGTACGAGAACAACAGTATGATCATAACCTTTTTGGCCCATTTAGATAGAGAATTTTTTCATCTCAATTGGTTGTGTGTACCCCTGTGGAATATATATATGTTTTCTTATGACAAATATTGCCCATCTTTTTCCATTTCCCATGATGTGCCCATATTTTCCATAATAATTACACATAGGTTTGGAAGCCGTGTTTCTAGCATCATTTACAATCTTCTCTTTGGACCTAGTAGGCTGAGATTTTTCTTGGTAACCTAGGCTTTTGACATCTATAATACATTGACTATTCAATTTAGAAAGAGTCTATGAAAAATCAACCCATTAAAGAGATTTGTTAAGTTCTTTTTTTAAATGGACCAGGCCCCTTTCTAGTTTTTCATTCTTGTGGAACGTAGACCTAAGGTGTTCTTGACAATTCCTAAGCTTCTCTTCAAGTTCAATTTGAAGCTTTGAGTCTCCTTTCTTTTCTTTACCCTCAAAAACATTGACTTTTTTTAGTTGACTCACCAAGTTTTGATTGTCAGATTTTAACATAGAAAATTATTCTTTTGTTTTTAGAAATTTGAAGAATCAAGGCAGCTAATTCAATATCCTGATTCTCTACCTTTTCTTTTTGAGAATTTTTCTCAGTAGTTAGTTCACATATAGAGTTTATCAATACACTAGCAAGGCTCTTTAACCTTTTAGCAGAGTAGTTATCTAGATTATCTTTAATATCAAAAAGAGTTACCTCCTTCTCTTTTTCATCTTCTGAGCTTTCCATAAATGCAAACAGTGAATCATAGATAACTAGACTATCTCCTACTGCTAGCATAGAACCACCATCATAGATAACTAGACTGTCTCCAACTTCTAACAGAAAACACCTCCAGTTTTTTCATCTTCATCTGGACTACTAGAAGAGTCTCCCCTAACTACCAAAGTTTGCTTTACAGCATACTCAGTTACTACTTTCCTCCTTGAATTTTTAGGATTTTTATGAATGCGTCAGAGCAACCATCATTGTGACAACCTTTAATCTTACCATTTCCTTTGCTAAGCTGACCATTCCTTTTTATAGCTCTAATAATTTTGATTTCTAAAAGTGCAATGTTGGTGTCTTCTTTACCTGGGTTAGACTTTAAAGCCTTTAAGGTCAGGAATCTTTCCCTTTCTTCTTTCTTTATCTCTACCCATAATTCAATTAAAGCGGTCATTTTGTTCAGAACACTCTAGGTGTGGACCTTTTAGAGTGAATCTCACCCTGATACCAATTGTTAGAACCCTTAGGGTTTGCACCACACGATAAGGGACCAAGTCCCTCAAAGTTAATCACAAGCGATAGAATAGTAAAGTAACTATGAGGTGCTGGAGAGACAAAGGTCATGCAGGAAGGTAATAACACAAGATTTTTATGCGGGAAACCAAGAAGGGAAAAACCACGGCTTACCCTCATAAGCATCAAATAGTCCACTATAACCAACCTTTTGATTACAGACTCGACTATGAATCTAACTCTAGGTTCCTTTCACTTGTAACAACTCTATTACAAGCTTATCTTGGTACTCTACGAAAGACCCTCTCCACTGATTAACTCTAATCAACAACAAGCTTAGACAACTCTCCCTAAGTACTCTCTACTCAAAGAGACAAACACTACTCTTATAGATCGAGTAGTTCGATTACAAATCAAAGATTATTCAAGAACAATTTCTATTTAATCTCACATAAATAGCTAAGAAAATGATTAGTGTTGAAATAGGGGTTTGCTACCTCTCTTTTCACTCTTTAGAATTTGCAAAAACCATTTGATGGAGAGGCATTTATTCCCTTTTATAGTTGAGTGATGATTAGGGATGAAATATCATTGGGTACAAAATAGAACCTCCAAGTTTGTTACACAAGAGGACAAAACTATGCAGATACTGTGTGGCAGCTGTACTGTACTTTGCACATCCAGGGATCTGGTCCATTGCAGTTCAATAACTCATTGTCAAAAATACATATAGCAATATGTGAAGCACATCAATGGCATTTTTTACTACCTCTGAAAGAAGGCCAAGTTGCAAACACAAGAAAAATACAAATAGACGACAGATAATTATTTGTACAAAGTTTACATCAGTAATGCCTATGATAGGTATTGTCAACAACATTCAGAAGTTTCCTAAAATAAGGAATGCTTAATCAATATTATCAAATGTTTTAGCATTCCAGCTGGCTTAACGAAGTGTAAATCTAATTAATTGTGGTGATGAATTCCATCGGATGTTGGCTGTCGTCGTTCTAAAAAAAGAGTATCCTAGATTATAACTTGATGTCGAGAAGGATACATTCTGGGTCATCGTCTAAGATAAAAAAGCTGGACAAAATATTGCCTACTTACCTTGATATAAGCAGCTTTTTGGACCAAAAGATTAATACTGATTGATCGACAATTGAAGAATACCAGGATGATCCATTTTATGTAGAATATGTTGAAGGAATTGCTCATAAACCCATTGGTATTATACTAGTATCATTCAAGTATCATGATTTAGTTCATTTTATAAATTTCACAGTTATTTGATTTTTATAAACGCAGGGATTGCAATCTTTTTATTACCGCTTATGCCGAGTATTTGAGTGATGGATTACAAGTACCAAATGATGAACTTGATGTCAATTACTCCATAAGAGATACACTACTCTTATATGGAAATACGAAAAAACTAAAGCTCAGAAACTGTATGCAAGTGATCTTAAAGATGCACGACGACCAAAGCCGAATTCCATAGTACCGGCCTTAGGAATTATTTGCATAAAAACCTAAATTATTGATTTATTTGTTGAGTACATCATCTGTACCCATAACATTTTTTTGCATTTCATTTATTTATTGATTTATTTCATGTAATTTTTGAAGGCTTCGATTTATTTTATTTTGTCTATGAATTTTATTTTATCCTTAAATTTGAACTTATTAATTAAAATGTAATACTAGATTCAAATATTGCAATAGATAATGTATCTGTTGCAACAGACAATATATCTGTTAGAAAATTATCAAACTGAATTAGACATATGTTGCAATATGCAGGTCATCTATTGGAAATTATCAAACAGGCCTTCTTACTATTTTGATTTGTTTAAATAGATGGCCTATCTATTGCAATAGATAGACTATATGTTGCAACAGATAGTCTATATATTGCAACAGATAGACTTAGATATAAACATCTGCATAATGCAATAGATGACCAACCTATTGCAATAGATAAACTATTTGTCAGAATAGATAGACTATCTATTACAACAGATAGACAATTTGGTACAATAGGTTGGTCATCTTTTTCATTATGCAGATATCTATATATTTATATATTTCACTTGTTTCAATAGTGAATATCATATTTTTACATTGGTTATTTAAATTAGTTATTTACATCTATTGTTTTTATTTATTTACCCATTTCCCTAATCCTATTTATTAAGAAAATTGAAGGAAAGATGTCTTTTAAGTCTTGAATGAATGAACCATTAATTTTATTAAAATATGAAAAAAAAAACATCATCTATTGGGAGAACTTAAAAAGCCTTGTTGGCAGTATTAATTTTTCTTGTTTATTTCTTTGTTGTTGATATTGTTAGTGGTATTGGTGTTGTTGGTGTTGCAACTGTTACAACTAATGAATCAGTATCGATCCTCTAGTAGATTCTCTATCTGTTGCAACTAATGAATCAGCTATTGGAATAATTCAAACAACTATTCCAATAGATGACCCATCTGTTGCAACAGACGGAGCATCGTTAGAGGAAATCAAACCACTAGCAAGGCTAGTTTGATTTATTATAATAGATGACCCATCTGTTGCAATATGTCGGTCATTTGTTGCAACAGATGGGTTATTTGTTGTATTTATTGAATTTTATGTTACCTTTTTTTAAAAAAAATTATGCAGGCATCAATTGTAATGTTATTTTTGTTTTTCTCTTGTTTGTAGATAAAGGATGTCTCCCAAAATAAAAGGAAGTGAAAGTGGATCAACTTTTGTCCGATCAACATAAAAGACTAGATTTAAGATGGGTTTGGAAGAATTAGCTGCTTGCAGATGAAACCGCTTCATATGTGGGAGGTATGTATTGCTAATCATATTATTGTGAAAACACACATAGAGTACACTGATTTTGTGAATGAAGTTTTTTATCAATTAGGTATTAATTATTCAAACAAGATATCGCATTTTATAGTTATGATTGATAGGTTCAAACTGATAAGGCTGGGGGACCAAATAGGTGGTGTCGATACCCTTTTTATTGTTTAGTAATGGTTTTGCTAATGTTTATGCGTTAAGTTTGGAGAAATGATCAAGTTTTTGGATGCAGTATAAGGATTTAATAGTGATTGGACTAATTTTAAGGTTCAATAGACTTTTGAAAGGCCTTCCAAGAGTCGCACTACTACAAACAAGAATTGAAATCAATATAGTTATTTTCTTGGTCCCAATTTATATGGCTGGGTTGCTCGAGGTGATGATTATAAAGTAGAAAGTTCTTGGAAAAATATATTATAGGGAAAGGGGAGGTGTTGAAGACTATATATCAACTCATACCTTATTAAAGAAGAAACATAGGGTTGTAAAAAATGTGTAGCGAATCTGTACGATGAAATTGACATGAAAAATAAAAAAATAAATGAGCTCAAAAAATAAAAGGGTATCCAAAAATGAAAATCCATCAGTTGATTTTAAAAAGAAAAATGGTGAAGTAGACTGGAGCTGTGCACTTTACTGGGCAACTGGGACTAGTTAGTGTGGCCTAAATGATGACCCACAAAGTACAGTATTAAAACTCTAGGGAAGCAATTTTGCGAGAATCGAGGATTGGAAAGACTGATAATCAGGATTGAAACTTAAACCAACAACTCTTGAAGTGAAAATAAGGGATCAACCCAAGGTGGAAATTTCTGAAGTTAAACTTGCATCCCAAATCATTTGCTTGTGGTTTTGATCAGGTCAAAGGCAGTGGAAACAAATAGGAATAGGATTTCTGCCCAACTTTAGACCTTTTTGTTTCTACTACCATTGACCTTATTAGAACCATAAATAGAAGGCATGGGATGCAAGTTAGACTTCCAAAATTTATGCCTTGGCTTCCCTTATTTTTACTTCGGGATTTGTTGGCTTAGGTTTCATTCCTGAATGTACATCTTTCTAATCATCGGTGCTCACCAAGCTGCTTTTTTAGAGTTCTGATCCTGTACTTTGTGGGTCATCATTCAGGTCACGCTAGATAGTCGCAGTTCCCTAGCAAAGTGTCCATCTCCAGTCCACTTTACCATTTTTCTATTCAACAACGACTCATAGATTTTAATTTTTGGATACACTTTCACATTTGTAGCTCATTCATTTTTTTATCTTTTAATTTAATTTCATTGGCTAGATTGGCTAGAAGTTCCTTGCTTTCTACCTTGTATTTCCTCTTAACAAGGTTAGAGATTATATATGGTCTTCTCCATATCCCCTTTACCATGTAGTTATTCGCCCAAGAACTTTCTGTTGTATAACCATTTCCCCGAGTAACCCGTCTATATAAATTTGGACAAACAAAATGTGTATTGGTTTTCCATTCTTGTTTGCTATGGTGGGAGACCTCAAAGTCCTTTTCAAAGTCCATTGCACCATTAAAATTAGTCCAATCACTATTGAATCTCTACACTGCCATCAAATATTGATCCCTTCCCAAAACTTGATGCATAAACATGAGCAAAACCTATAGGATATCCTGTATTTTATAGGTGTGAAGGATATCTTCTGAAGGATATCCTATAAAACTTAACTATAAAATACAGGATATCTTCTGAAGGATCAATGCCTAATCGATAAAAAACTTAATTCACAAATTACTTATGTGTGTTGTCACAATAACCTGATTAGTAATACATAGCTCCCAATCAAAAAAGTGGATCTATCTATCTGCACGTACCTTATTCTTCCTACCCATCAATTTTAAATAGTGTTTAATCTTCAGTTCCCATCGTGAGATAGTGTAAAAAACTATGGAGGCTCAAAGTGTAACCATCTTCAATGTCAAAGGACTACATGCCCATCAAGAAAAAACAAGTGCTACGTATGTAATGCACCATGATCATTGTAATATTAAACTTGTGTTGTTTCTTGATATGGACTTTGATAATTTTAACTCATTGTTAGGGATGTAAATTTTATTATTTATAACATAAAATATGTTTTTATTAACTTGTGCATCAATAAAAGGAGGTAAAATAAAAACTAAATACAGCAGACTACAAAAAATATTTTCTGCAGATTACCCATGTGTTGCAACAGATGGACATTGACTGGAAGAACATAATATTGTTCATCAGTATGGATTAGATTCAACCAATAGACGATCAATATGTTGTAACAAATGGGTCATCTGTTGAAAAAACTCAAAACTCTGTTCTTGCAACAGATGGCACGTCTGTTGCAACAGATCTGTTGGAAGAACACAATCCAGTTCTTGCCACTGGTTTGTGTTCTCCGAACAGATGACAAATATATTTCAACAGATGGTCCATCTATTGGAAAAATTGACTAAAATGGTTATTAGTAAAAGAAAGGGTTATTGAAAGCGTGAAAAGTCTTGACTTTTTTATTATTTAATAAAGAAAAATAGTTCATAAATAAATAATAAGGAAATAAATTATAAAAAATCGTAAGAAATGGTTATTTAATTTTAATAATTGATGTTAATTTTAAATAGGCGAAAAGTCATAACTTTTCACCTTTTTCATTTTATCTATTTTTTAATTTAAATAATCAAAAAGTCACCAGTTTGAATTAATTAAGATATATGATTATTAATAAATAGGTGAACAATTATGACTTTTTGTCTAACACATTCAAAACAACCGATGAATCAAATTCCCCATGTGTTGCAACTGATGAATCAGCTATTAGAAGAAATCAAAACAAATCCTCCAATAGATGGTCTATCTATCTCAACAGATAACCTATCTGTTGCAACAGATGGCTCATCTATTGCACACATGGACCATTTATTGAAACAGATAGTAAATCTATTACCACAGATGGGTTATCTGTTGCAACAGATGCACCATCTGTCGCAACAATTCAATAAAAGCAATTATTATTGAAAAAAATGGTTATTAAAAAGGTGAGAAGTCTTTGATTATTTAATTGATAAAAATGGTTATTTAATTTTAAGAACTAATTAATATTAAGAAGCTGAAAAGTCATGACTTGTCACAATAATCAAAAAGTCACCATCTTGATATAATTAAGTCATGACTTTTCACAGTAATAAAAAATTCACCAGTTTGAATGTAATTAATAAAAAGAAGGTGAACGGTCGTACCTTTTTGTCTAACACATTCAAATTCAATCCTCTATAAATAGATCTCTCCTTACTCGTTCATTCTACTCTACTTTTTTTATTTCTTGCATCTTTTTTTTTATATTACATCTTCAACTACTTCTCTTCAAAGACCAAATTCCTTTTTCATTGAAGTAAGTTTTTATGTGTAAATCTACCAGTTGGTAGTATACGCTGTATTACATTCGAACTCTTTTCTTTGCTTTTGTGTTACTTTTTTTGTCAATTCATGCGTGTTCTAGATATGGCTGATCCTGTTTGGGACATTTCTATTCTGTGCGACACTGTATGGAAACTTTACAGGCAGGTTAATGAGTTGCAGTAAGAGTTAGGCGCCGTGAGAGCAAGGATACTCCAAGAGATTCACAAACTGAGAAGGGCCCTGTTGCTGCCGATTGATGATTGGTCGGCTGATGATAATAATAATAATAATAATTAGTTTATGTTTTTTCTTTTAGCGTATGTATTTTATATTTATATACGGTCTACCTACCTAATATATTTTGTTTCTGTTTAATGAAACAATATATGTTTGGTCAACTTTGACTTTTTAATTCTTATTTAATTTTTATTCTATCAATTTATTATTCTCAACATGTCGATGGTTGGAGGTAAGGATTGAGCATTTGGCATAATTTATAATTCAGTAGCAATAGCAAGAGTTTTGATTTCTTTCAACAAATGGAGTTCAAACAGATTATTCATCTATTGGACGAACACAAACCAGTGGCAAGAACTGTATTGGGGTGTTCCAACAGATTATCCATCTATTTCAATAGATTGGTCATCTGTTAGAGGAACACATTCCAGTTTGATGAATTAAATTGTGTTCTTCCAGCAAAGGTCCATCTGTTGCAACAGATGGGTGATCTATTAAAAATATTTTTGTACTCTGTTGTATTTAGTTCATGTTTTACCTCTTTTTATTGATGTTGACATGACCCAAATTGAGGCCTTGTCATAATAGGCATCATAAATCCAATAGGGACCGAAGACTACCCTCGGTACCCAACCCAACCAACATAAACCCTGTGTTAGATGAATTTTGATTATATAACAAGATAGCGTATTTATACCTATCCAGAATCTGGGATAGGTCCATAACCGTGACCAACCCAAGCAAGTCAAACCATCCAATACCCAACCAATAACCATGCCATAACCAAAATAGTAACCAAGAACGAGTCCATAACATAAAAGGATGGCAACAATCATAAATAGAGGTCAACGGTATCAGCCCCAATACCAATGCCAATATTAAGGCTGATACCAATACTGACACCACCTATTCTAACCCATAGTAGTTCCACAAAGCCTCTAACCGAAAGTAAAATAATATCCGGTTGGGACATGCCCCCAACTATAGTCAAAACCAATGTCTATAAAATAACCAAAGTATGTAGAAATATCCATGACATGAAATGAAGCCTTTCGAAGTATGAAATATCATCACTTCAATCCAACTGAGCTGATCCCGAATTCAATCACTATGCATGAAGAGTAAAATGGTTGGTTCCTACATCGCGTGGGGATACATCCACCCGAAGATGGGTTAACTGGTGAACGCTAGCAAGTAATCAAATAAGGATTAAATAATGCCAACTTTAAAATCAAGTAAACCAGCCATATGCATTCACAACTATACATACATATACATATAACCAGGCTAGGAAAGAGAATCGAGTTTAGCATGCCTTTAAAACCATTAACCTGGGTATGTGTATCTTAACCATCCTAAAACTACCCATGGGCTATATGGGTCCAGTGTAACCCCCTAAACAGGCCCTGGTGAATGTAGCCGCATGAACTGAATATACCATAGGAGTAGGGGATTCCCGAGTACCCTTCAATTTCCATGATACATATGTACAAGTGTACTTAGGGGATTTTTGTGTAACCCGTAAGTATTATATATGTCACCATGACCAATTCTCATGTAAGACCCCACAAATTTCTAGCTTAATTCAGTCCTTTAAGCTTGTTAAGGGGTTCCAGACTTAAAAAATTCTAGCTAAGTATTCAGACTTAGTTTATTTTTAGCCTTCGAAAGTTGGCAATCTAATTTCATAATCTTAATGTCCTTTAAGTGTCTATGTTTTAGTTAATTCATGATTAAGAAGGTGAATAGGTATTTCCGGACAAGTTTCGGATTTTTCAAACTTCATTTGAAGCTCCTTTGAAATTCCAAAATAGTGAACCAACGCGATCTTGGTGCGCCGCATCGCCTATCGTATTACTTAATATTTTTCCCAGCTACCAACATTAAATTCTAGTCAGTCGGCGTGATCTTGGCACAACGCATCGACTATCGCATCGATGCCATCGACGCACCGCGTCGACCTGTGCATCGATAACTCAATTTTAGTCATTAAAAGACTGGGTTCTTGGGGTTATTTGGTTCTTTTTTCCCCCACTCTCAGCCCCCAAAACATAAAATTTAATACCCTAGAAAGCAAATAAACTTATCCTTTCTCAATTTCTCTCAAGAACAAGCCTTAGGGTTTTTAAATTTCAAATCAAGAACTCAAGATTTCCACCATTAATTTCCAAAAATTCTTCAACAAGGTATGTAAAGTGTTCATCCAAGTGTCCCTTCCACCCTTGGATTTCAAGAAACTTCTTTTAAAAACATGAATTATGATTCCCATGTTGTAGGTTTGAATATAATCATGTTGATGTTGTGGTATGTGTTACAAGTTGAAATCTTTATGTATTTCTTGATATTATGATAGCATGTAAGTTGAATTTTGTTTCTCTTATATTGAAACACTTGAATTATGAAGTCATGATGTATTGGCATTGTTGTTCATGTGTTTTATAAAATGCAAAATTGAGATTATGGTGCTTTTATGATCCGTTGGTGATCTAAATGATGAACTTATGCAATACCCACATGTTCACAATGTCTTCCATGATAAAGCTATACCTTGTATATGTTTGATGGAATCCTCATGAGATTGGTTTAATGAGATTATGATGTGTTAGCATGCATTCCTATTCATGTGCAAGTTCATGACTTTCAAGTGATTGATGAAATGCCTCATAGATTATAGTGTGAGTTGTTGACTATTGTCAAGTATTCAAGAATTTTCATGTCTTATTATTTTATGATATCGAGTCCTGGGGGTATTTAATACCTGATAATTTAGTTGTGTGCCTAGAGCCAGTGTCAGTAACAAAATAGTCTCAGTCATGTCACGATCAGTAGTACTCTAGTTCAGTTATATAACTCAGGAAAACTCAGTAAACTTGGTATCAATCTAGTCCCATTCAGTATTCAATTCAGTCCTCAGTAATCTCAGTTAGCTAACAGAACTCAGTAGTATTCTGTCAGTCAACAGAACTTACTAAACTCAGTTCAATTCAGTTAATCAGTACAATCAGTAACAGATCAGTCCAGCCTAGTATGAACTAGGAAATTAGTCCAGTGTCTATTTAGTTGGGAGTAGGATTCAACACCAAGTGAACCCAAGGATGGGGGATCACCCGTCAGCAGAGAGTGTGATCCTTAGAAGAAATCCGTACATTCTAGAACTACGTAGCCAGAGTAGGTTGAGATATAACCCTACGAGTCTAGGGTTAATACATCTCATTCGAGTTTTTCTACCAGTGAGGGGTTGACAGAAGAGCTCCTTGTCAGAAAGGGTTAACTCACAACTTTTCCTTACCCATGGCACGGTATTGACATCCTTCCAACTGGGTTACAGGTTAGACCCCAAATCAGGTAAAAATAAGTATGTCAGTTAGATAATTACCTCTTATAGTTTCAGTATCAGTCATCAGTAAAGAACTCAGAAAGTTCTACAAATTTCAGAACTGTCAGATACAGTCACTCAACCCAGTACAGAACTCAACTAGTTCCATAAGAATCAGGACTATTAGAAATAGTCACTCAGTAAAAGTATATCAGTTATAAGTACATCGGTTATCAATAATCCATGTTACAAGTAAACTCAGTATTCAGTATTATCATGATCTTAGTTACAGTTCGTATATTCATGCATGTACTCTCATCAGTCATACTCATGTTATTCAATTGTTATTGTTCATGCATATGAACCCTTACATTTAGCCTTACCTCACTTTGCACACTAGTACATTCACACGTACTGACACATATTTTTCTTTTGCGCTATGGTGTTTTATACAACAGGTCCAGGTGTACGGGCTCCAGAGCACCCTTATTAGATCAAACTTTTAGCTGACAGAGTAGTGGTGAGTCCTCATAGTTCAAGGACATGTTTATTTATTCAGTATCTCAGTTTAGTTTTAGTAGTTGAGGGCTTGTCCCATCAACTCCACAGTTTAGACAGTTTTATAGGCCTTTCAGTCTAGATGTTCAAATAGTATTCAGTATTTCAGATTCTGATGCTTTTATTAGATTTTATCATTTCTCTTTATTAGTATTACAGTTTTGAACCTTATGGCATCTCAGCCCATTATTTTGCATTATACAGTATTATTACTCAGTTATTGTAGCAGGTACCAATCATGGGTTAGCTTATGGTTCTTCGAGATTATGAGCACCGTGTAGCATTCGGGATACCAAACTCAGGGCGTTACATCTCCTGTCAGCAAACATGAGTTTCCAGTGTCCGTCTATTGGACTCACACCTTCACAGTTAGCTATCACACCCCTCCATTATTGCCCAATTAAAAACATTACCACACAACCAAACCACCATTACATTTATTGTTAACCAAGGCTATAAGTAGTGGTATCGGCATATCGACTATAGCTTACAAACAATGTCCTTAGCCATTCTTTTTTAGAAGAAGGGATTCCCATGTACCCATAGATTACATTATTAAGTTAACTTGGGGAATCATATGTATCCCACAAGTGATTATTATTATGTATGCTTGGGGATTCCCTTGTACCCTACAAAAATTTCAATTAGATTAACAATTATTTAACCATTTCAAACTATTTATACCATTTAGGTTTTCATTACCAAGTTATACCATGCAATAGTTCCATTAAAACTCCAACAATATAGGAAAAGCATTCCCATAGGCATTTTATTAAACACATTGGGGGCATAGTGTTTTCAAATCCAAAATCAAGTACCAATTAACCATTCTCATGCAACCAAATATCCAAACCACCATTAAAATATGTAAATCCATAATTAAAACATAGGAAATCCATAACCAAGCATTTATAACCAAAACCCCTAATATATTTGGAAACCCAAAACCATACAACATTCATGCCATGAAAATAACTCATAAAACATGCCTTTAGTTGGAACTAACAATGAAGGAGGAGTAACATGCTTTATATTGAGAAGAAGACAAGAATAAATAACCCCTATGAGCCTCAATTGATCACCTTAAAGGAAACCCTAACTTTTGCTTAACCCAAGAGGATTAAGAGATTTTGAGAGAGTTTAGAGTGTTTAATTGATTGCAAATAGGTTAATGAAGCCCCAAAAAAGTATTTTAAGTTGCGGAATCCCAAGGAGTTATAAGGAAAAATGTCCAGAATACCCCCAACTTAAATTGTATTAATTTCTCATAGGAAGGTACGACTCCACCATACCACCCATACCCTATCATACCAGTGGTACCCATCACTCGTACCATGGGCATCCTTTGGCCCCAAACACTGTTCAACATAGACCACCAAGCCCCGATCGTACCAAGCATACGACACATATCCTTAACCCGTACCTTATGCAAAATCAAGAGGGGTTGACACTATCCAACATACGAGTTAGAATATACCACTCGTACCCTATCTCACGACTCATGGTAAGCCACTCGTACTTAGAGCAAAGTTAAGTTACTAAGTTTTAGATTAAGTGAAGGAAAACCCATACCTACGATCCGTCACCCACCATATGACTCGTACCCACCCATGTCGTACCTATTCTAGAAACTCAACCATCCAATACCATCCAACACTGGACAGCATACGAATAGGTCACCTGACCCATACCCTCACCATACGACTAGTATGGTAAGTCATATGATATCTAAAAAGTCTAAAACCCAGGAAATTTCTGAGGACCAAAACCCAGGGTGTTTCAGATGCATAAGTTAATAAAAAGATATTTCATATAATAAATAATAACATTTACATTCACAACAATTAGTTAAACATATAAAAGTCTATAACAAACAACAGCACAAAATTTACTACTAGAACTATCATGGTGCATTATGATTCGGGCATGTAGTTCTTTTATGGCCAGCATTTCTACATACGGAGCACTTGTTTTTTCTTGATGAAAATGATTCTCTGGATCCATACCTCCTCTTATATTTCCTTCTTCCCAGTTTGATAGTGCTTGGGTCAATATATGGAAGAGGTATTAATCTCTTCAAAATCTCTACAGGAACAAACCAAAATTTTTCAATAGGCACCAGATGAATATTCTCACTATATGCGATTATATATCTTTCCACCGAATAATATGGAGATGAGTACTCATAATTTTGAGTTCCAATTATGCACTGTATTCGGCTCAAAGCATTGTTATAACATGTGAAGAGGGTATTTTATCCAAGTCAAAAACTCTATTTGTACAAGATCTTGTTTGAAGATCGACCGTGGCAACATCATCATGACCTTCGATTGTAATCTGCAATTGATAAGCAAATAACCTATTTCTCAAACTGATGTTCGTTGATATTTATTTTTCTTCTTTTAGAACAAATCTGTTTCTTGTGTCTGCATACTACATACGTCTTTTGTGAAATAATTTGGCATACCTTTTGTTTATTTTCTTACACATCACCACAATGGAAAATTCTCTTTCAATGCCAACTATTGAATTCAATAATTTAGCTATGTTTGACACTATAATATTATACCTATACAAAAAAATCACTTAGTACGACATCATCTAGTAAGTATTATAAAGTTGTAGCTCAAACAATACATTAAATTCATAAAAATATACCTATTTGTTAGACAAAATGCCCGGCTCTATCTCTCAAAACTGACATGTTCGAGATGTTGTGCTGCCTTGGGATGCATATATCTTATTTGATTGAAATGGTCAAAAAACTCAACTCTATTATATGCTTTAGTTTCTCTATTAAAAAGAGTCACGACCCTTTCACTGTGAAAGTTGTTTTGAATATTTTCTCTAAGATTCCTCATACAACAACTAAAGTGAGCTGAAGTAAAGAAAATTGAACCCATCTTTTAGATACGTGGATGCCTATCCAAAATTATATACAACTCTTTGGTGTCTCAACAAAGCTTCACAGTTGTTCAAAAAACATGCATATGGGGCATCACATTTCTTGTCCACTACACAAAAAGTGTCGAAAAAGATGTGACTCTCGGCATCCTGTGCCACCGCCACTATCAAAACTCCATTATACTTGCTCCTCAAGAAAGTCTTGTCGATGTCTATGACTTTTCTTAATTGTTGAAAACCAAGAATCCAAGCTCCATGGGATACAAAAAGTATTTGAGCCTTTCATTTTCATCAATATGCAACGTTATCTTACTTTCGAGATTTGTGGACTCAAGCATGTAATGGTAAGAATTGAGGACTGCATACCCATGCTCATGTGTTCCCCTAACCAAGTCCTTGGAAATCCCTAGAGCTGCATAAATATTTCAATAACTGATCGTAACACCCAATTCTGTATTGAGTTGATTAGCCATATCAGTTGTAGAAGGGCCTTTGCCATTAGAAATCTATTTTGGAGATAACTATCAAGGACGTTTGTCGTGGCATGAGGATTTTGGCTCGTAATATGCTCTGAAACACATGTGTGATACTTTTGATAAACATTCATGATGAATCTGTTGAAACCTAAGTATTTCACAGCCCTCAACCGCCACTTGCAGTCTGAATTAGTACATCTAAAATAAAAGATTTTGCTCAAATTAATCACCTTCTTTAATCTGAAATCTTTTATCAAGCAAGCAATAAACAAATAAGTAGATAGTTCTATCTTATCTGTGAATATCATTCCCTTGTAAAAATTAGTCTCGGTATCTTGACAATTTCTCGACTATGTTGATTGAAAAGAATTGCCCACCGTATTACTCACAATAACAGGCATATGTGTTTGATCATCATTTGAAATATTCATGTCCTGATCATCCAATTTATCATCAAACATGTCTTGTTGTTCTTTTTCTATATTTTGGTTCTCATTCTCTCTTGATTTTTCAGACATATGCATCCTCAACACTACTACTTGAATCACTTAGATAAGCACGCAACCGAACCTGATCGTTATCTTGAAAGTTAGTACCTCTAATTTTCAAAGGACCTGTACATGTAGCTAATGATGAGTTCTTTCGGTTGACAATTCAGTTCATAATAGCTGATGATTAAGTTCACAAAATCATCATATGAAATATCACTTTGGACTGTCATAGTTATCATCTCTAGCATTTCACCCTTCTTCCAATGCCAAACATATCGATTTCTCTTCTCGACCCACTCACCATGATAATCCACCCTTATTATTATTGAACCCTCTATTATAGGTACCTAAATAAAAACATTTGTTAAAAAAAGTTAATCATGACATGATAATAAAATTAATCATGATTGTCTAGTACTATAACATGAACCCTAACAGATGAATAATTTGTTGCAACAGGTGAATCATATGTTGCAACGAGTGACTTATATGTTGCAATAGATGACTTACCTATTGGTATTCATGTTACGGTACTATAGAACCTGAAGCTGATTCTAATAGAAAAGTCATCTGTTGGAATAGGTGACTCATCTATTTCAATAGACTATATATTTGTTGCAATAAATAACTCACCTGTTGGGATGTACTACAGAACCTTGAAGCTGATTCCAACAGATGAGTTACCTATTGCAAAAGATCACTAACCTGTTGCAACAGATGACACATTTGTTGGAATTAGCTTTACGTTCTATATTCTGCAATATGAATACCATTAGGCGAGTCATCTATTTTAACAGATGAATCCGCTGTTGCAACATCTATTTTAACAGATGAATCCGCTGTTGCAACAAATAACTCATTTATTGCAACAAATGACCCATTTTTTAATTCATGTTACAGAATTATAGAACCGTAAATATGAATCCAACATATGAGTCTTCTGTTGTAACAAATGACTCATCTATCGCAACAGATAAGTAATCTGTTAAAATAGATGAATCTTATGTTGGATACATATTCGGGTTCTAACTATTGTTGATAAAATAGCAGTAACAGTGTACCCAGATAAGAAATTCAACTAAAAATTATAATTTTATTTACTAAAGTCACCTATTAAGTAATGCCAAAGTGATGTACGAAACTAAATTTGACCTAAAAGACTGGTCAAGTAGTAGCAGTAGCGGTAACCAGTAGTAGCGGTAACAATAACAACAATGATCAATAAGAAGAAGATGATGATGCTAATGAAGAAGAAAATAATGATAATGAAGTAGAAGATGATGAATAAAGCAGCAGCAATAATGAACAACAAAAATCATGAAGAGAGAGAAAATAACAATAAATGAGAAGAGAAAGAAACACACATTTTTCCTCCGTTTCTAATTATATTAGGTTTTATTTGGATAAAAGTGTAAATTAAAAAACTTGTAGGTTATTCTCAAACTTTTTCAATATTATTAATCCCTAATAAAGTAATTGTCACCTACACTCAATTTTTAAAATTGAGACACCTATACCTCATTTCAAAACTCTTTTGTTACTTTTAACAAACAAAAGACCTTTACTCTTATTATTATTATTATTATTATTATTGTTGTTGTTGTTGTTGTTGTTGTTGTTGTTGTTGTTGTTGTTGTTGTTATTGTTGTTGTTATTATTATTATTATCATCATCATCTAGGTTAATATTTATTTTTAATTTAATAATTAAATATATTTTAAATAATATTTGAAAAGGATGAGTTTATGAAATAGTAAAAGTTCATTTGAACTCTTGAATTTTAGGTTCTTTGCTTAAATAAATGAATTTCTTTCTTCTAAAATCTTAATATTACCAAATTTAAATATTTAATGTCCTTTAATTCAAAAAATTTATTACAATACTATCAAGCTTTGTCCTAAAAATGTCACATGCCACTTGGCTTCTTCTGATGCTTTTAGTTTTGCTTATATATAAATATATATACATACATATATATATATATATATGTATGTATATATATATGTATCTATATATATGTGTGTGTGTGTGTGTATATATAGAGAGAGAGAGAGAGATTGTAGAAAGATATATAGGAGAGATTAAGTAGCTATAGAAATTCACTTTTAAATCAATTTTCATTTATTTAAATTCAAATATTATATCCATTTTATAAAAGAAGATCAGAATTTTTGTTCAGATACAATGCATATTTATCTTATAATATATGTATATTTAATCAGTTTTGTTACTCTTCATTATTCTTACTGTTTCACCTTTTTCTATATTTTTTTTTTCCTTTTTTATCTTATTTTCTTGCTTTTGTTAGTCTAAAAAATCATTTCACTTTATAAAAGTAAAAATGATTTTAAGTATACATATTGCTTTTAAAAATTTAAAATAATTACATATAGGATTAATGAGGGTTTGAGAATTCCAAATTATTTTAGATATATAAAATAATTTCAAAAAATATAGATATTATTATCACTATTATTGTTGTTATTGTTGTTGTTGTTGTTGTTGCTGCTAGTATTATTATCATTATCTTCATTATTATTATTATTACTATTATTATTATTATTATTATTATTATTAAAGTTTCATCTTTAATTTAATATTTAAATAAATTATATTCAAATATATTATATAACATTTAAGTTTTAAAGAGATAAGTTTATGAAAGAGAAGAAGTTTTTTTAGAACTCTTCAACCAAGAACTTTATTTTTAAGATAATAAAAAATATATAATAAAGGATAATATATTTTCGAATTCAAATATTTCTAATCTTTTAACTCCAAAATTTTATTACAATACAATTAAATTTTATCCCAAAACTGTCAAATGGCTTCTCAATAGCTTGTCACTTGGCTAATTGTAGTACCCTGTCCTATACTTTATAATTAATATATATATATATATATATATATATACACACACACACACATAGAGAGAGAGAGATGCTAATTCTCAAACATTACTTGTCTAAGACCTCTAACAAGCATCACTCTTCCTAATACTCATTTAATCAAGTATCAATTTTTGTGGACTCGCATGTGATGTGATTGAATTATTTTATAATGCTTGAATGATGTTAATTCTCTTAATTTATTCTTCTTCTTTTTAGTCATATTTGAGTGGTTTAGGATCATTACATGTCCTAATACTCATTTGATCATGTCTAAAATTGATATGAACTCACAAATGATGTAACCAAATAGTTTTGCAGTGTTTGAATGATGTTAATTTGCTAATTTAATTTAATTAATTTCTTTTTTATAATCATAATATTACTTGTTTATATCTTTAACTGGTAGATTGTAGACTGCGATAGATGAGGGTTTGGTCTATAATATATGAGCCAATTTAGTATATGTTTATCAATTCAGTGTTTGGACTTATTTAATTTATTTAATTATTGTCCTTTTAAGCCATATAAGGGTAAAAAAAACCTATTCATTTAATTTATTTAGTTGTAGTCTGTTTAATTTATTCACAATCTAGTTATGAGGAAGAAATCTGTTCAATCATTATTTATTTTTAAACTTACTAAATCATGCCACCAATTGATGAAGATTCTCATACGATATGATAAAACATTATCATCATGTTCAAATAGTGTTAACTCCTTCATTTTATTATAATTAATTAGTTAATTGATTTTTATTTAATCAAATAGTAGTCTAGTTTGTAATATATACCAAGTGAACGATTAATTATTAATAAATGATGTAGTTGAACGATTTATGATACACTTTAAGTAGTATTTTATATATATCATGTGGTTGATTAATGACAACTTGTATAGTTGGTCAAAAATATATTTGTTGATAATTAACATAGACTGATTAAAGATAGGAAAAATCACATAGATATACAATGTAAGAGTAAATATTATAAAATCTAACACTAATTTTTTTATTTATAAAATTTAATTTTTATTTACAAAATCTACCAACTATTCAATTTTTTTTCTATAAAAATTTAATTCAAAAACCCCTTCTCTTCTTTCCTTTTTATCTCCTCTCTTCTTCCTTGATTGAAAACCCCAATTAAAAGGGTATTTGAAAGTCAAGGAATATAAATAGCAGACACTGGAAATATGCGTACATCCATGAAGCTTCAGGAAACAACATAGATCTTTACGGGGGCACCCTAAAGAATGAAAATATCTTAAAGCTGTTAAAACCTTCTCATTTTTTCCCCAAAAAAATTAGATGCATGTAGGATCCAAAGAAAGTCTTTAGGACTTAATTACTCCAACATTATCTTCTTGCCTACCTAGGAATTTCTTTTTCTTCTAGTGTAAAATTCAACAGATATCCTTTTCATTTTTTGAGTATCTTCTTGATTGTAAATACAATACAAGTTAAAAGGTTGGAAGTCAAAGTCAATAAAACAAGGGATTTGCCCTTTTCTCTCCACTAGAAAATGACTTCCAACTTAGCTTAGCCGAACAGACTACAATATAATGAAATTGTACAGAAGGCTAAGGAAACAGTCAAGTGATTCAATGACCAAAACATTTTTGGGTCTATCACTCTTGATGATGGTAGTGACGATCTATTTGTTCATCGGTCAGTATGTTTTGTGTTTTGTGTTTTGAATACAGTGGAGGAATCTGATATGATGACGACATCGACGGTGGATATGATTTTCGATGGATGTTTTAGGTTTTTTCTCAATGTTTGTTTCTACTGATTGTTCTTCTGTTCTTCTACTTCTACCGTGTTGAAAAAAAGAGGCCAACTAGCTTGAATCTATTGATAATTTTGAGGAGTTTCGAGAATTTTTTTATGACACTGGCAAATAAAGGTTATCAATGATTTTATGGTGCATGAATTGTATAAAAATTGGTATAACATGGTGTATGAATTGTATAAAAATTGGTGTATTACCAGCTTTATGATGCGTGAATTGTATAAAAATTGGTATATCATGGTGTATGAACTATATAGAAATTGGTGTATGAATTGTATAGAAATTGGTGTATTACCAGCTTTATGGTGTTTGAAAAGTATAAAAATTGGTGTATCAATAATTTTATGATTTTTGAAATAGTTAGAAATTGATATATTAATAATTTTATGGTGTCTGAATTATATAGAGATTGGTATGTCATCAATTTTATTTTAAGGTGTCTTAGAATTTGGTATATCAATAATTTAATAGTGTTTAAACTCTCTAGAAATAGGTGTATCAATAACAATAATTTTATAATGTCTAAAATGTATATATAAATTGGTGTATCAATAATTTTATGGTGTCTAATATGTATAGAAATTGATCTATTTTTGTGGTGTTTTATCGATATAGAAATAAGTGTATTAATAATTTTATGGTGTATTAATAAATTTATGGTGTATAAAATTTGTATAAGATGTGGTTTGAATCTCTTAGAAGTATTAAAAATTAATGTTCATTAAATTAAATAAATTAAATTTAAAAACATAAAAAAATATCAAATAAATGTCTTGTTTTTATGGTTATCTTATTTATTATTTTAAAAAAAAAAAACTTACTTGAAAAATAAACTAGGAGAATTTATAAAGAAATTAAATTTTAAAACATAAAACAAAATATCAAATAAATGTCTTGTTTTTATGGTTATCTTATTTACTATTTAAAAAAAAAAATTACTTGAAAAATAAACTAGGAGAATTTTTAAGATAAAATATCAATCATTAAATTGTCTCCTTAAATCATGATAATTTTAACTTCTTTTTTTTTTTTTTTACCTTTGGTAGATTTTGTAAATTAAAAACTAGTGGTAATTTTTGTAATATTGACTCTTACATTGTATATCTATGTGATTTGCCCAGATAGATATACTTATCTACATTTCATTAGACTTGTATGAATTGAGATTTTGATTTGAGATTTGAAGTAAAAAGCCTTCTAAATATTTATTACTTTAAACAAAAATCAAGCATCAACATATCAAAAAGGCCAAAGTAAAAATAGGGGAAAAGACTATTTTTTGGTTCTTTAAAAATAATTACTAGATAATTTTCTAAAAAAAAAAAAGGTATAAGAAAGTGAAAGTTGTGTTTACATGATTCTATAATTATTTGGTTATTTCAAAAAGCATATGATGGTTGATGCCTAGACAATGATTGTGATCTATAGATGGTTGTTGTCTAAACTATGAGGATGGTCTGTAACAAATCTTTGATAGATGACAACATGTTGAATCTCTTACAAATAATCATAAAAACTGTTGAAATGAAGCTAAGATTTAGGATGATAGCGGTGATCTTGTGTATGCTCGAAGATGTGAATGATAAAACCATCAATATCCCCTTCTGTAGAGAATCCTCCAATAATTCTCAATGCAATCATTTATAAAGCCATGCAATCACACAGAAAGTTAAGGATCCAGATTGCCACTTTGATTTTTAATCGGTACTCTATTTTTCAATATATTTTCTTTCTTTCATTGAAAAACTGTCTCACTTTCCTGTTATTTATCTAATGACATTAAAAATTTTAATTATAATTTTATCACTTATTTTCAAGATTTGTTTCTGATTTTCTCTATGCACAAGAGTATTATAGTATCTAAGAAAAAATTGAGTTTTTTTGTGAATACAATACATAACATAAAGAATTTATAGAATGGTGAAATTTTTGGAGTAGAAGAATAAAAAGCTTTTTGTCTCATCAATTTGGAGTGCAATCAAGCTATCAAATTCACATTTTCAGGTTCTTTATCTTCAACTGCAGTGGAGTTCTAAAAATCAAGTTCTCACCCTTAGTCTCATGTTTTTAATCTTCGAAGAGTATAATTTAAATTATAATTGTTACTGTAATTCAAAAAGTAAATTGAGTATATTTATCTTTTAAAAAAAGTGTGTTGAGAAATGAATGATAATGAAGAAGCAGTGTAACAGAAGAAGTCTATGAAGTTGGAAAAGTGTGCTTATGAATAAAAATATCAAGATGAAAGAGAATAGAAAAGGAGGTAACAATCTTGACTATTAATTTTCTGAGAATTACTGGAGGATACTTCACTGGAGGAAATCCAAACCCTTAACATTGTAACTAATGAGGCTAAAATTGAAAGTTTATTGATAACAATGACTAAATTGGTGAAGATCTTATCAGTTATGGAATAAATTTTTGATGAAATTCAAAAAATTTGATCGAAAAAAATAAAAAATTTAATCAAAAAGAAAAAAGGCGATAGCTTTTTAAGGATAAAAGAGCTATTGATTTTCATCTTGATTCAAAAAATTTTAAAAGAATATATCAATGCAAAACTCAAATGGTTGAAATCAGATGATAATATATTTAATAACAAAGAATGGAGAGTTTCGATATTGGAGGATAACATAAATTTAATGAAAAGATTTAGAGTTTGAAGAAAAAAAGATGTGATAAAGTGAAGAGAGAATAACGAGATCGGAAATATTTTAAGAAAATAAACGGGGTGAAATATATTTTAAAAATATTTAAATGATTGACATTAGTTTTTTAAAATGTCAAAAAGGACCCTGACTCTACACCTTTTCTATTTTCTCTTTCTAAATTCTAAAAATTAAATTAAAAAAAAAAAAATTTCAAACTAGCCTATTGTACAAATCTTCTCTAGCATCTTCCTGAGGTGTACAATAGTTTTCACCAAAATCATCAGAGTTAAGGTAGAAAAGACGAGCCTAAAAATCTTTTTTCATGGCTCTCCTTTTATTATTGTGACCCTCAACCCTAGTCTTGTATAATGCCCATCAAAAAGTAGGGTTTGACATATTTTGGTTCAAATCAAAAAAATTAAAAGATCAAATCAAAATAAAATTTTGGTTTTGATTTTTTAATTTTTCAGATTGATTTCGATTTCAAATTTTAAAAATTTTATTAAACGGTTTGGTTTTTCAAAAAAAAATGGATTAAACCAAAAACCCAAAATTACATAAATTATATATATATTTTATTATAATATATATATATATATATATATATATATATATATATATATATTATATATAATATCGTATAATTGTATAAATATATAAGTAACCTGTATCCCTATGTATTCATTTCATATTTTCATTATTGTTGAAACAACGGTGCATTGAGGAGACGAGTGTCGAGGTTCACGTTGACTTTTGTGTGATTTTGTGAACTGTTTATGCAAACTTATGCATAATGCAATTATGTATTATGTTAAACTTATGGTTATTTTATTTCATGTATGTTAAGTTATTTACATTTGAAAATGAAAAATAGGTTTGAAATAAAAATATTTTCCTAAAAAAATTATCAATTTTAAATGCTCAATCATGACAAAGAAAGACTCATTACTTTTCTTCAAAATCGAAATAAAAATTTGAAATAACCGAACCGAATGTGTAGAATTTGAATTTATTTCGATTTGGTAACGGTTGTCACTTTCGTAAATCTGAAAATAAAAAAATCAAACCAATATCAAACAACCAAATCGAACACCCATCACTATCAAAAAGTACTTATGCATGAAGATTGTTGAATATTTTTCACATCAAATTAAAAAAAAAAGATGGATAATCTTTTCATATTGAATTTGAACAACTCTTTCTTTATGAACTTAACTTTTTTTTTAAATTGAATTAGACTCAAGATTCATTTTTTATATATATAAATATCAATGACTATTGCTAAAATATGTATACCAATTTCTCTTAACTGATTTGTCATACCAATATTAGGGATCCATTACGGGGTGTGATAGGGTAACTAATTGTTCCTTTTAGAATTTTTAAGTTAGAGATCTCAATTTTCAGTTCAAAAATAAAAATAATTCAAATTTCTACTAGATAGAAGAGACATTTTTAGGATGATCAAGGGGAAGGTCGTAATTATGCATATTATTGAAGGCAAAAAAGAGTTTCAAAATTGTTCATGTTTCACCGACTCTCTTCATCTACACTTTCATGTTTCACCGACTCTTTTCATCTGCACTCTTCAGATATATTCCTTTTCTCCAGAAGATATTCAAGAATGCTTTGGTGTAGCAATTTCAGGTTAAGTTTTTGTCTTAATATTCATCTCTCTTCCTCTTCTTTGTTGTATGCTCTTATTTTTGTCTCAAAATTCATCCACTTAGTTATAAACATGAAAACACAATAGATTATATAAGACATTTTTTTGGACCTCTCCTCATCTCCATTGGTTCTTTATTTTTATCTCAGCGTGACCATTTTTTTTGTTGAAAATGAAAAGGGAAAACCCAGCTCCAAACACTGCCGATGATCATCTTCCAGAAGTAGAATCGTTGCCAGACAATTTCGTAGGGACAGCTTGATACGAGACAAATAATCATCTTATATTTTGATGACATCTTTAGAGGCCAACACATAGAGGCTCAAGACTTGGTCACCTTGAGAATACGAGAACATGCATGAAGGACCCGTTTTGAGCATGCCATTAACCAAATCTATGTGTGGAAGATTACGTGGGGGCTTACATTTGATGCCAATTTGAGACTACAAGTTTTGAAGTGTGACCCCATATTTTTGGAGCATTGAATAAGCACACTTCATTAAGAGTATTTTGGGGTTTGCACATGTTAAAGAAACAACCCATGACCTCCCCTTCATTAAGGGTATTTTGGTCCATTATCCTATGTAATAAGCTAGGCTATATAGTCTCTTATTAGGTCTTTTCTCTTTAGTTTATAAAAGATGAAAGATTGAAACACTTGAAATCCTCTCTCTTGAGAGTAGACCACCTTATTATAGTCTTAGTAAGGACTTGGAAAAGTCATCCTTAGTATAGGGCTTGGAAAAGTCAATATTGTTCATTGCTTGGAAATGGTGGATCTTGAGGTGAGTCAGTTACCTTGGTGGTCACTGTAAGAGTGTGGTTTTGATTATTACATTCATTAGGTATTAATGTTGAAATATATTTGGTTCTTAATCTTGTAATAATCTTGGTCTCACTATCTTTCCTTTCATTATTTTGCTAATCCGTGTGTTTTTGTGTTTGTCATCTTGTATCCCTTTGTGTTGCTTGTTCTTCTCACATTTTGTGGAATGTTTTGGCATCTTGGTGGACTTATTCGTATCATTTGGTATCAAATCCATCATTGATTTTGTTTCCACGAGATCAATCTTGGGTTTGTTCACTCAAAAATTAAAAAAAATTGTTGCAAAGCTGAAAAACTTAAAAATAGTAATTGTGCTTAGGCCAAAATTTGAAGCCTAGTTTTCTTGTGATTTTTGTGTGTTTTGTGTGTTATAGTATTAGATCTTTGTTTCCTAATATTAGAAGAGGTGTCCAAGGTCAAAAATCTCACAAAAAGAAGTTATTCTACGGGTTTGGTGTCTTGGCCGAAGTGTTGTTCTTGTTTGGTCAAATTTGTGTCTAGATTTAAGTGTTTTTTTGATTGTCTTTGTTGTTTCTTGTGTTGGTTATCTTTCTCTCTAACACTACTTGAGTCTAACCTAAGTTCTTGAGCAAAAAAAATTGCAAGTTGTTATGGGAAGAGTGGACGGTTTTGTTGTTGTTGTTATTGTTGTTGTTGAAGTTCTTGTGTTGTGTTAAAGAAGTCTTGTAAATGGTTGTTGTTTGATCCAAATTCAAAGGGAAGAGAGTGTGGGCTTTTGTTAGTTTTGAAACAACTTTCAAGACATTACCAAAGAGGAAAAGGAACAAAAGACCTCCCAAAAGTCTTCATACCAAAAGGGAGTAAGTTCATTTTTCTAGACAAGCCAAAAGAGGAAAGGGGGACAAGACCTCTAAAAGGTTGTCTTGCCAAAAAGGTGAAAGTTGGTCAAGGTTTGAATTTTCAAAAAAAGGACTTAAAGTCTTTTTTGATAACCTACCAAAACCGAAATTCCCCCCATCTTTGTGAAATTTGAACAACCAAACTTGTGGAACAAAATTTTTCAACTTCAATAATATTCTTTTGTCCATCAACCAATAGTCGAGTTCCACTTCATCAATACCTCAAGAACGTTGGAATTCCTAGTTTCACTTTTTTTATTCTATTTGTTTCCATTTTGTTAGTTCTCATACTAATTAGCAAACTAGTAAATACCTACCAGATTGTAGATTAGTTTTTGAGTATGTTTTCTTTCGTGTTAAGCATTGTATTATGTGCTTTTCTCGTTTATAAGTCATAGTATTTTCTTTTTTTCAAGTTCGTAAGTAACTTTTATTTTTGTGTATTGAGTCGATTAAACAAGAATCCATTCTAGCCACCAAGTAGAATTGGCATCCTATTGACTACTGGAGTATAAGCAACTTTCAATATTCACTGCTCCAGTTGTAAGAATCACAAAGGTGGGTGTATACGAGTGTTGGTGAGGAGCTTTTCTTACTAATCTTGTTTGTTTATTGTGTAGGTACAAAGGTGACATAAGGCGAACATGTCTTCAATAGCCGGGGATTATTGTGACTAAAACATGGGAGACTATGACTGTAGTGAGGGGTTTTATGGCTACAAAGTTGAGGAAGGTTGCGGAGGCTATGAAAATAGTTGTGATCAAAACTTGGGTAGCTTTGAGAGTTACGGTTTTGATGGAGAAAATGAGGTAAATGAAGTGCCTAGTGCTTATGGTGAACTTGGAGATAATGTAGGACCTCGTGATGGATCTTATGATGACATTGAGGCATGTAAGAAGTTTTACACTTCTCACTCTGAACCTAGATTTGGTTTTAGGTATAACCCTTTCATTTGCAAAGCTTATCAGAGCTATAATGAGAGTTCACGTGAGGAGTGTGAAGATTCATATTCTTCAACATGTAGTACTTCTTATCAAGGTCGATATAGTGTAAATGGTTATACTAGCTCAAGTGGAGGTTGTCCAATGAGAAGAAGAGGGTATGCATCTCCAAAATTGAGGGGTACTCATGTTCTTTACAATGTTGATTCGAGAAGGAGTGTACACTCCAAAAAGGTGACCATTTGTGAGATATCGGGCTTCCTCGTTGTGTTAAATGATACATACTATAGTAACTACATCGTTCCATCCATGGTTAACTACTTGGGGTTGTTTCGCGAGCCTTTACTTGTTCCATATTTCTTGAACGGGTTTAAGGCTACCGAAAGGGTCAAAGCTTTCTTCTCCTAATTTGAATACCATGAGGAGGTGTGGTACGATATTCTTCCATTGACATACGGTCATGTATGCTTAGGTGCTGATTAGTTTGCACAACATAGAGTTCCAAATATGCAAATTAACCTAATGTTGTAAGAGACCGAAGGGGAAATCACCTCGTAACATAGATGCTACCCGAGCCGCAACGAAAAGTAAATACTTACTCCAATCCAAATGCTTATGAGATACAAAATATTGAAAGGAGTAAGGGTGTGCAAAGTGGTAATCTGAGAGTGGAAAAAGGAGAGGTTGTGTGGAGCGAAGTGAGGGGATTGCCACCAAACCGAGCTAATATTGTTTGTACTTCTATTTCTAAGGACATTTGTGTAGATACCGACATGGCAAGTAAAGGAGCGGAATGTCGAAGTGAAGTTGCTTCCCAAGCTTGTAGAGGACCTTTACAACACAGCAACGGAGAGTTGACTTAAGAACTTCAAGGTAAAATAGCTAATTCTTACACTTTTGTGCATGTGAATGATAATTGTGTGGCTAGTAGCCCAGTGAGTGTGAGTAGTAGCTTACTTACTTGTGAGTCTAATGATTCTTTTCCTTTAGTTGATGATATACATGTTGTGAGTGTGGATACACTAGTTGATCCTATTAATGACCAAATTGACTCTTCTTGTAAGATCAATTTATATCTACCTAGTGTTAAAGCCTATATGTTAAATGAAAGTACATCGTCTTGTGTAATTGGTGTTGATCAACCTAATTGTAAGAATTGTCCACCACTTAAGTATGTGTGTGATGTGATTAATCAAACTCAAGTGAGTGAAGTATTTGAAAAAGTTGGTCAATAAAAGGGGAGTGAACCCAAGAGCTATTCTTGGGATAATCTTGTGCTTGAACTTTGAAACTTGATATTGATCTCTTAAAGAGTGAGGAACTTGCTTGTTCCAAATCTTCCCATGGGTTGGATCATGTACTCATTAGGTACAATGTCTTGTTTGAAAATAATATAAACACTCCTAATAAGCCTAGTGGTGAAAAAGATGGTATAGCTTACCTTAGAGGCTATAACCTATATGTTAACCCACTATGGTGTAACAACATTCCTTCTAAAGATGGAAGTCTCTTCTTGGATGATGAGAGTACTCTTAAGGGTAAGGAATGTGTAGTCTTGGAAGTTACTCCTTCTACTTTGTGTGACTTTATTGTTGAGACTACTCATGGTAATGATTGGGAAACTAGTAGTGAGTACACACATTAGGGCACCTTAGTAGAAGTCGACTTGAGAGATACTTTTCTCTACTCTATATTTTCTTTTGATGATATGTATGCTATTGTAGAGAGTATGTCATTTAGTTTGGGTGGAGACCACGGGAAATGGGAGTGTTGTCTAGACCCGTATCTATGGCCACTCTTCCCGTTTGACCCCGGTGCCAAATATGGAAATGGTGATATTGGTGCACCCAACTTGTTGCTTGATCTACATGACAAGCAAAGTGTCACTCTTAGTGAATCCTATATCTAAATCCTTCGTACTTATTTCATTGAGTTTTTAATATTTCATTCAAAGAATCCTTGGTTATATTGCAAATATGTCCAACCTTGGCATGTTGAGATGATTTGTTGTGCTAACCATAACCCTCATGCCAGGAGGAGTTTGTATTTGTTTGTCCTATCTTCTATTCAAGAAGGAGAGGATGATACAAGACAAATGACCATTTTATCTTTTGATGACATCTTTAGAGACCAACACATAGAGGCTCAATACTTGGTCACCTTGAGGATACGAGAACATGCATGGAGGACCCGTTTTGAGCATGCCATTAAACAAATCCATATGTGGAAGATTGCGTGAGGGCTTACATTTGATGCCAATTTGAGACTACAAGTTTTGAAGTGTGACCCCATGGTTTTGGAGCATTGAAGAAGCACCCTTCATTAAGGGTATTTTTCGGTTTGCACATGTTAAAGAAAAAATCCATGACCTCCCCTTTCATTAAGGGTAGTTTGGTCCATTATACTATGTAATAAGCTAGGCTATACAGTCTCTTATTAGATCTTTTCTCTTTAGTTTATGAACGATGAAAGATTGAAACACTTGAAATCCTCTTTCTTGAGAGTATACCACCTTAGTATAGTTTTAGTTAGGAGTTGGAAAAGTCATCCTTAGTATAGGGCTTGGAAAAGCAAATATTGTTCTTTGCTTGGAAACGGTGGATCTTGAGGTGAGTCGGTTATCTTGGTGGTCACCGTTAGAGTGTGGTTTTGATTATTACATTCATTAAAGGTTAATTTTGAAATATATTTGGTTCTTAATCATGTAATAATCTTGGTCTCACTATCTATCCTTTCATTATTTTGCTAATTCATGTGTTTTTGTGTTTGTCATCTATTATCCCTTTGTGTTACTTGTTCTTCTCACATTTTGTGGACTGTTTTTGCATCTTGGTGGACTGATTCATATCATTTGGTATCAAAGTCAGCATTGATTTCATTCTCACGATATCAATCTTGGGTTTGTTCACTCAAAAATTAAAAAAAATTGTTGCAAAGCTGAAAAACTTAAAAATATTAATTGTGTTTTGGCCAAAATTTGAAGCCTAGTGTTCTTGTGATTTTTGTGTGTTTTGTGTGTTCTAGTATTAGATCTTTGTTTCCTAACATTAGAAGAGGTGTCCAAGGTAAAAAATCTCACAAAAAGAAGTTATTCTACGGGTTTGGTGTTTTGGCTGAAGTGTTGTTGTTGTTTGACCGAATTTGTATCTAGATTTAAGTGTTGTTTTGATTGTCTTTATTGTTTCTTGTGTTGGTTTTCTTTCTCTCTAACACTACTTGAGTCTAACCCAAGTTCTTGAGCAAAAAAAATTCCAAGTTGTTGTGGGAAGAATGGACGGTTTTGTTGTTGTTGTTGTTAAAGTTCTTGTGTTGTGTTGAAGAAGTCTTGTAAAAGGTTGTTGTTTGATCCAAATTCAAAGGGAAGAGAGTGTGGGCTCTTGTTAGTCTTGAAACAACTTTCAAGATATTACCAAAGAGGAAAAAGAACAAAAGACCTTCTAAAAGTCTTCATAACAAAAGGGAGTAAGTTTATTTTTGTAAACAAGCCAAAAGAGGAAAGGAGGACAAAACCTCTAAAAGGTTGTCTTGCCAAAAAGGTGAAAGTTGGTCAAGGTTTGAAATTTGAAAAAAAAGGACTTAAAGTCTTGTTTGTTAACCTACCAAAACCAAAATTCCCCCCATCTTTGTGAAATTTGAACAACCAAACTTGTGGAACAAAAATTTTCAACTTCAACAATATTTTTTTGTCCATCGACCAATAGTTGAGTGCCACATCATTAATAGCTCAAGAACGTTGGAATTCCTAGTTTCACTTTTTTGATTCTATTGGTTTCCATTTTGTTAGTTCTCATACTAATTAACAATCTAGTAAATACCTACTAGATTGTAGATTAGTTTTTAAGTATGTTTTCTTTTGTGTTAAGCGTTGTATTTTGTGCTTTTCTTATTTATAAGTCGTAGTATTTTCTTTGTTTCAAGTTCATAAGTAACTTTTGTTTTTGTGTCTTGAGTAGATTAAATCCATTCCGTCCGCCAATTAGAATTGACATCCTATTGACTACCGGAGTATAAGCAACTTTCAATATTCGCCGCTCTAATTGTAAGAATCACAAAGGTGGTTGTAAACGAGTGTTGGTGAGGAGCTTTTCATACTAATCTTGTTTGTTCATTGTATAGGTACAAAGGTGACATAAGGGGAACATGTCTTCGATAGCCGGGGATTATTGTGACTACAACATGGGAGACTATGATTGTAGTAAGGGGTTTTATGGCTACGAAGTTGAGGGAGGTTACGGAGGTTATGAAAATAGCCATGATCAAAACTTGGGCAGATTTGAGAGTTACGTTTTTTAGGGAGAAAATGAGGTGAATGAAGTGCATAGTGCTTATGGTGAACTTGGAGATGATTTAGGACCTCGTGATGGATATTATGATGACATTGAGGCATGTGAGTAGTCTTACACTTCTCACTTTGAACCTAGATTTGGTGTTAGGTATAACCCTTTCGTTCGCAAAGCTTATGAGAGATATAATGAGAGTTCATGTAAGGAGTGTGAAGATTCATATTCTCCACCATGTAGTACTTCTTATCAAGGTCGATATAGTGTGAATGGTTATACTAGCTCTAGTGGAGGTTGTCCAACGAGAAGAAGAGGGTATGCATCTCCAAAATTGAGGGGTACTCATGTTCTTTACAATGTTGATTCGAGAAGGAGTGTACACTCTAGAAAGGTGACCATTTGTGGGATACCAGGCTGCCCCGTCATGTTAAATGATAAGTACTATAGTAACTACATCATTCCATCCATGGTTAACTATTTGGTGTTGTTTCGCAAGTCTTTACTTGTTCCATATTTCTTGAACGGGTTTAAGGTTATCAAAAGGGTCAAAGTTGTCTTCTCCTAATTTGAATACCATGAGGAGGTGTGGTGCGATATTCTTCCATTGACATACAGTTATGTATACTTAGGTGCCGATTAGTTTGCATAACATAGAGTTCCAAATATGCAAATTGGCCTAATGTTGTAAGAGACCGATCGAAAAATCACCTCATGACATACATGCTACCAGAGCCACAAAGAGAAGTGCATACTTACTCCAATCCAAATGCTTTTGAGATACAAAAGATTTAGCGGAGTAAGGATGTGCAAGGTGGTAATTCGAGAGTGGAAAAAGAAGAGGTTGTGTGGAGCGAAGTGAGGGGATTACCACCAAGCCGAGCTAACATTGTTTGTCCTTCTATTTCTAAAGACATTTGTGTAGGTACCAACATGGCAAGTGAAGGAGTGTAATGCCGAAGTGAATTTACTGTCCAATCTTGTAGAGGACCTTCACAACACAACAAAGGAAAGTCGACTCAAGAAATTCAAGATAAAATAGCTAATTCTTACACTTTTGTGCATGTGAATGATAATTGTGTGGCTAGTAGCCCAGTGAGTGTGAGTAGTAGCTTACTTACTTGTAAGTCTAATGATTCTTTGCCTTTTATTGATGATGTACATGTTGTGAGTGTGGATACACTAGTTGATCCTATTGATGACCAAATTGACTCTTCTTGTCAGATCAATTTGTGTCCTCGTAGTGTTGAAGCCTATATGTTAAACAGAAGTACATCGTCTTGTGTAATTGGTGTTGATCAACCTATTTGTAAAAATTATCCACCACTTGAGTATGTGTGTGATGTGATTAATCAAACTCAAGTAAGTGAAGTATTTGAAAAAGTTGGTCAACAAAAGGGGAGTGAACCTGAGAGTTATTCTTGGGATAATCTTGTTCTTGAAATCGCTTTGAAACTTGATATTGATCTCATAGAGAGTGAGGAACTTTATTGTTCCAAATCTGCCGATGGATTGGATCATGCACTCATTACGTATAATGTCTTGTTTGAAAATGATATAAACACTCCTAATGAGCCTAGTGGTGAAAAAGATGGTATAGCTTACCGTGGAGGCTATGGCCTATATGTTAACCCACTATGGTGTAACAACATTCCTTCGAAAGATGGAAATCTCTTCTTGGAAGATGAGAGTACTCTTAAGGGTAAGGAATGTATAGTCTTGGAAGTTACTTCTTCTACTTTGTGTGACTTTATTGTTGAGACTACTCATGGTAATGATTGGGAAACTAGTAGTGAGTACACACATGATGGAACCTTAGTAGAAGTTGACTTGAGAGATACTTTTCTCTACTATCTATTTTTTTTCGATGATATGTATGCTATTATAGAGAGTATGTCATTTAGTTTAGGTGGAGACCATGGGAAATGGGAGTGTTGTGTAGACCCTTGTCTATGGCCACTCTTCCTGTTTGACCCCAGTGCCAAATATGGAAATGGTGATATTGGTACACCCAACTTGTTGCTTGGTCTACATGACAAGCAAAGTGTCACTCTTAGTGAATCCCATAACCAAATCCTTCGTACTTATTTCATTGAGTTTTTAATATTTCATTCAAAGGATCCTTGGTTATATTGCAAATATGTCCAACCTTGGCATGTTGAGATGATTTGTTGTGCTAACCATAACCCTCATGCCATGAGGAGTTTGTATTTGTTTGTCCTCTCTTCGATTTTGCAAGGTTTGGATTCAAGGTTGAATCATTTTCAAGAAGGGGAGGAAGATACGGGACGAATAGTCATCTTTTCTTTTGATGATATCTTTAGAGGCCAACACATAGAGGCTCAAGACTTGGTCACCTTGAGGATACAAGAACATGCATGGAGGACCCATTTTGAGCATACCATTAAACAAATTTGTATGTGGAAGATTGCGTAGGGGCTTACATTTGATGCCAATTTGAGAGTACAAGTTTTGAAGTGTGACCCCATGGTTTTGGAGAATTGAAGAAGCACCCTTCATTAAGGGTATTTTGGGGTTTACACATGTTAAAGAAACAACGCATGACCTCCCTTTTCACTAAGGGTATTTTGGTCCATTATACTATGTAATAAGCTAGGCTATATAGTCTCTTATTAGGTCTTTTCTTTTAGTTTATGAAAGATGAAATATTAAAACACTTGAAATCCTCTCTCTTGAGAGTAGAACACCTTAGTATAGTCTTAGTTAGGACTTGGAAAAGTCATCCTTAGTATAGGGCTTGGAAAAGCCAATATTGTTCTTTGCTTGGAAACGGTGGATCTTGAGGTGAGTCGATTACCTTAGAGGTTACCGTAAGAGTGTGGTTTCGATTATTACATTCATTAGGGGTTAATGTTTAAATATACTTAGTTCTTAATCTTGTAATAATCTTGATCTCACTATCTATCCTTTCATTATTTTGCTAATCCATGTGTTTTTGTGTTTGTCATCTTGTATCCCTTTGTGTTGCTTGTTCTTCTCACGTTTTGTGGACTTTTTTGGAATCTTGGTGGACTGATTCTTATCACAGCTCAAGTACTGACCCAATGGCTCCAAAAACATCACAACCTGAACAGGAAAAACTGACTCACTATTAAGAGGAAAAGTTAGCTGATTTTGAGTTAAATGCACACGATGATTGTGACAATTCACATGCCAATGTGAAATGTCAGAACATGGAGAACTGTAAGTATATTTCTCCGTGAGCTTATTGTCATTTTGTTTCGCCATTGAATTTATGTGTAGGATTGAGAATTTTATTTTCATGGATACGTTTATTTTTGTTTATTATCAATTATTAGAGTGTTACATGAAAACATTTAACTCCATTTTGGTTTACATTGGTTTTAAAAATGGATCATATTAGTCAAATAAATAGGTATGAGGATGGAAATTTGTAAAAATAAGGGGCAAAAAGTGACGGGGGTTGAAGAATTGAAAGGAAACATTTAGAAACCTTCTAGCGATTCTAAAATATTGAAAGATGTGAAAATTTAATAGACCATTTGTTGTTCTGTATCTTCTTGAATAATAAAATACTGGATCTTCAAAAGTATATTATGTTTTTCAATAAGTGTCCTGAGAAACTAAATGAGAAATAATCTGACCTTTATATGATCGTACCAGTGTTAGCTTACGAGGTAAGATCTACGTTTGTTTGTTGTCGAGTATTTAGAACTCCATTAGAAAGTTCTTCTGTTATGTTTGAAATGGTTAATCGTATAAAAATGTTAGTGGCTAAAAGATTACTTTAGTTTTAATATTGGCTAAGAATTAGTGTTTTGAATGCTGAAAAAAATATTGAAAGAAAATTGAAGGATCTAAGCATTATTGTTGCTTTTATGCGGCTGTATTCTGATCCATGAAGCTGAAATATTTTGACTTAATAGCGAAAGCGAAGATATGAAATATAAATTGAGTTCTAACCTTACAATTAAAGCAAGTGTCTCTGTGTGTAATTTAGTTGAGTATGTAGAAGTCTATTGGAAAGTTATTTTGTTGTGTGTGAACTGTTAGCAGCAAAAGGATTATTTTTTAAGTTTTAGTTTTGGGTAACCATTAGATTTTTGGGTGGTGCCAGGCATCCTGTGGAATTAGTTTAGGTGCACTAGAGACTATGATTATTAAAATAAAAAAGAAATACAGGAAGAGCATTGAAACAAATAGTTAGAATTGTTGTATTTATGCTTGTATATTCAGATCCATGCTTTTTTAGTTATGTTATATGAGTTTCGGTGCTATGTTATATTTGCTAGATATATAGTAGAGATTGATTTCCACCCTTATAGTTAAGCCACTGTGTGTGTGCGCTCGTGCATGTTTGTTGTTGAGTATCTTGAAGTCTATTAGAAAGGTCTTGTACTATGCTTGAAATGATTTGTCATTTTAAAATGTCAACAGCTAAACGATTAGTTTTGGGTAAGCATTCGAGTTTTTAATGCTACGGGCTTTCTTTCAATGCTCTGTCACTAATATAAAAAATTGATACTTGTTTGTTTAAGATAATTAATTAATTTCGATGTTAAATGCATCAAAAAGAGTTTCAAACACTTTAGGATGCACTTAATGTTTTACTACACTACTACAGTAACTTATTTTATTTTAAAATGTATACTGGTAAATGGAGTTGGAACATAATGAAAATTGATTTCAAAGAAAACTTCGCCTTTATAGTTAGATATTCTTATAGAGAGGTCTAAAACCAGTAATTGGACACCTGCAACGGAGTTCGAGCAACAACTCACTCAAATTCAAGAGAAATTTATATTTCACATTTCATTTCTCATTCTCAAAGGCCAGCTTACACTTTATTAAGAGAAAGAATGTAGTGGCTCACAACTACAAGAATAGTTTCTTAGGATTTGCAGCACGTTTATCAAATGTCGAAGATCAGTGGCTTGCTCAACATCCCAGAGTTGTTTCTGTCTTCCCTGATCCAGTATTTCAACTACACGCTACATGATCATGGGATTTTCCGAGGGATCAATACCATCTACTACACGATATCCCTTACAATTCTGGTTGGAATTCAACCTCATCAAATGGAGCAGATACCATAATTGACATTTTTGACACTAGTAGCGGATACCCTCAAACTATAAAAAAAATCTCATTGCACTTTGTTTATTCTTTACTACTAACACAAGAACCTATATTATGTTATAGGAATATGGCCTGAATCAGAGAGTTTCAATGACAAGAGTATCGGTCCAGTTCCATAGCGAGGGAAAGGAACTTGCACCAGAGGTTATGACTTCAAAACTTACAGCTGCAATAGGTAACAATCTTTAAATGTGTCCATGAGTACACGGGAACTCAGTAGTTTGAGGTCGTTGTAGGAATCCATTAACTTTAAATCTTGGATGGTATGTGAAGTTTTTGTAAGTGGTCTTAAAAAATAAGTTTATGATGAAAATTTTACTGTATGCATTCATGGACCTATATCAGAAAACTGATTGGAGCTTGCTTTTAAGAAAGAACCAGGTTCAAGATTGGGTCGAGGGGCTTGTGTTTAGATTATTTGAATGTTATATATTAACTTGAGATTTTTATAAGAGCCTAGCATTTCAACTTTTGGATTCACAATCCGCCTTTTTCTTTTTTTTCGTGATTGTATGTTGTCCTTTTTTAAAACATAATATGTTGAAACATTTCAGAAGGATTATGTTAGGCAAAAACTGCTGAAAGACAAACATCTAGAACAAATCACTTCATTTGTGCAAATGATTTATTAAGAATTCTGTAAATTTTTTGTTTTAGAATCTAGAATCCATAAATTTATTATCTTATTTTCACCTCTGATTGATAGTAACTTGTGAAAATAATTATGAGGAGTTTAAATGTGCGAAAGAAATTATTGTATAGAAATGTTGCAGTATATTTGAGGCTACACACATAATATAATTTTTCAGAGAGAATGTTCTAGCTGACCACCTTTGCGTCAATGTGGCTCCACCTTTGCAAGGTAATCTGCGGCAAATAGAAGATATGATGTACTTATATGCTGCAATACGTAAACAACAACATATTTATAGTATAAGAGTTTTTACTTATCAAATAACGTAATCACTATAGTATTGATTTCAATTTTAGAAGAAAAAAATATAGTACTCACATCTTTATTCTCGTGCTTGAAATTTTGTATCCTTTATCTTTATTTTAGGATTTTAGAGTTTTCTAATATAGCCTTTATCCTGCAAAATTGGCAGATCATATAGAAGTGAGTTGAAACTGGTTGTGTTTTCTTATATGTCAGATTGTGTTTTGATGCAGACTCTTAATTTCTTGGCTCACATGTCATCCTTCTCATTCTATCATATCTTTGCCTTTCTACTCTCACGAAAGATCATGTTGGCAGTGATACCATTCACCTTAATGTTCATCATTCCCGGACTTGGATTCGGAACAATGATGATGAATGTAGGAATGCAGATGATAGTCTTATGGTGTTGTTGGAGGAAGTGAGATTGTTGCCAAACTAGGTTATTTTATTCTTGGTGTAAATTTTTGGGTACTTTACAGATTTTTCTATTACAATGTTAACTAGTTTCAGCATTGGCTGCACGGATAGTTCTCTGGAAAAGAATTGTGCTAAACCGACGCATAGTCTAACTTGTCTTAAGATCCTCAAGGTTTATAGCTAAGTGGCTATGCTTTTAAAATGTGAAATCTAAAAAAGGTTTAAACCAAATGCCTAATCATTTGATTTATACACGAGACCGCCTTCCAATTTTGCTAATCATGAGGAAAGACAATGTAGAACTTAACATTTTTCCTTCTTTAGAAGTGTGTTAATGTGTAGCCTGCTGAGTGATGTCTTATTGCTTTTTGAACCATAGGTTTATTTATCATCTTTCAAGAATATTTTGCTATGGAGGATGCGAACTTGACACTAATATGGGCTTTGAATACTAATCGACAGGCAGAGACTTTTGAAATGTGGATGAATCCAAGGGATATTTTTACTATGCAATCACGATCATACTACAACATGTTAGGATAAACTACTTATGACACATATCTCCCATCTCATAGTGGACGTGCTTCTTCATTGCAGTAGTAGCAAAGTCATTTCATATGCAGTTTTTGAGCTTCCATCATCTACCTCAACCCTCGACATATGGGGAGAGCTATGGCTGAAAATGTTGGGGTTGGTATGGCTCAAGTCGATGCGTATCAGCAAACCTCAATTGGGTCCTAGTTGACTGCAAACTTTATACTATGTGTGTTTGTTTATGTAGTTAAACCATATAATTTTGCTTGCCTAATCAACTAAATTAGGATAAGATCCGTCTCCAATGTTTGAAGAATTTTTAGGCCTGTAGATGTTCATGATGTGTATGAAGTGATCCTATGGTTGAATTTTAGCCGGGTCATTGTGTTTATAGTCTTTAGATTCTATTCTACAAATTTAGGAGTGGTACTGATACCTTTGTTTTATCTGTGGTTGTGTAGATTTGGTTAACAATTTGGGTACAATTGCGAGGTCCGGGACAAAGGAGTTTATGGAAGCTCTACAAGTAGGGGCTGATGTGAGCATGATTGGTCAATTTGGTGTGGGTTTCTATTTCTCTTACCTCGTAGTAGAGAAAGTTATCGTAACAATCAAGCACAACGATGATAAGCAATATATATATGGGAATCACAAGCTGGTTGTTCATTCACTATTACAAGGGATGTTAATGGAGAGCAATTAGGCAGAGGAACTAAAATCACTCTTCTCAAGGAAGACCTGGTAATTTCATTTCTACTTTAATTGAGATGTATTCTTGTTAATGCCCTTTGTAGTTAAATTAATTACGTTTGGTGCAGTTCTATAACCTTATCTGTAATTAACTTTCATTAATACTTGCAATTGGAGTACTTGGAGGAAAAGAGAATCAAAGACCTTGTGAAGAAACATTCTGAATTCATTAGCTACCCAATTTACCTTTGGGTCGAGAAGACAACTGAGAAGGATATTAGCGATGACTAAGATGATGAACCCAAGAAAGAACAAGAGCGTGATATTAAGGAAGTGGATAAGGATAAAGAAAAGGAGAAAGTTAAGAAAAAAGAAAATCAAGGAGGTTTCTCATGAGTGGGAACTCATTAACAAGCAGAAACATATCTGGTTGCGTAAACCAGAAGAAATCACGAAGGAGGAATACGTCGTTTTCTACAAGAGCTTGACTAATGATTGGGAGGAACACCTTGTTGTCAAGCACTTATCTGTTGAGGGACAACTTGAATTCAAGGCCATCCTCTTTGTACCTAAGAGGGCTCCATTTGACACCCACAAGAAGATGAACAACATCAAGCTTCATGTCCGGAGGGTGTTCATAATTGTGAGGAACTTATCCCCGAGTACCTTGGATTCATGAAGGGTGTTGTCGACTCTGATAACTTGCCTCTCAACATCTCCCGTGAGATGTTGTGGCAGAACAAGATTCTCAAGGTTATTAAGAAGAACTTTGTGAAGAAATGCATTGAGATGTTTAATGAGATTGCCGAGAATAAGGAGGACTACAACAAATTCTATGAGGTTTTCTCAAAGAACCTAAAGTTGGGCATTCATGAAGATAGCCAGAACAGAGCTAAGTTGGTTGCCCTTCTTCGATACCACTCCACCAAGAGTGGTAGTGAGCAGACAAGTCTGAAAGATTATGTCACTAGGATGAAGGAGGGTCAGAAAGACATCTACTACGTCACTGGAGAGAGCAAAAAGGCAGTTGAAAACTCAACATTCTTAGACAGGCTAAAGAAGAAAGGATATGAAGTGGTCTTCATGTTTGATGCCAAATAGTACAATATCTTCCCTTTTAAGTGGTTAAAGTTACAACTATTCGAGTGTTTTCATTTTCTATTTAAATTATCCGATTTTGAAGTGATTTTGTTCATATAAGTTAAAAAAACTAACTTATAATGTTGGGTCTGTGCTGCGCACGAGCATTCATATCTAGTATATATTAATAGAGTTAGTAAGTTTTGGATACAAATATTTCTTATTGTCAAATGAGGGTCTAAATTGAATTCAACATATCAAAATATAGTGATCTTAATAAATAACCGGGTCATTTACATCCATTGAGATAAAATGTGTCAAGATGGAATTATTATGGGGTCATACGCAACCATCTTCCCTTGTTCAGACATAATTCTAATTTTTTTTTATTGTTTTCTTATAATTTATTTAATTGCTTACATTTTTTGTGTTATAATTTTATTTAACATATGTTGCAAATGATTGTTTTACACGATGGGGATGTACATTTTTAATTTGTTCATTGGACACAGCTGTATTATTTAATTACATCTGAATTAATATGATTTTGTGTTATATTATTATATATCAACAATATATTTAATGAATTATTGGATTCGTGCTCGTTCGAGCAACACCTGTTTAGTTTATTGAGAGGGGGAAAGAGTTATTTTAGGAATTTTAATGAAAGAAATTGAAATTTTGTGTAAATATTCGTGTATTCTGCATTGGAATTTTGTAATTTAATCCAAGTCTTGTCGATAAACTATCTTCATATGTTCAGCATGTCGACTTTCTAATATATGTATTGATAAATTAACTATTGATTCAAAGTTAAAGTTTAACTAAAGATTTGAATTTATACAACAAAATATTAAGTATTTCTATTAAAACTAGTTACTAATAGCACGGACCAACAAATATTTTTTTAATTCATTTTAATTATTGTGATTTATAACATTTTTTTAAAAATATATAACAGATTATTTTCTTTAGATATTTTAAGTTGTTAACTATTGTAATTTATAATACCTTTTATGTAATTTTCAAATAATATATATCGCTCTCCTTGTCCACACTTTTGTGGCATTGTTAGTCAATTACGTTTTTTTAAATAATTTAAGTTTTAAATTATTGTGATTTATAATTTTTTTTTCTATTTCAATTTAAGTGGCATAATGCTTAGATGACAATAATAATTAATTAAGGGTGATATAGTAAAGTCACGATTGAAGCAGCGAAGCAGACATCTTAATGACCCACAACAACAACTAATTAAAAGTGATATAGCAAAATTACCATAAAAAATACTTATAAAAAATTTAAGTGGACCTCATATAAGACGTCAAGTTAATTTAAAACATACAGAGTTAACTTATCATTGTATATCTATTTTAATTTTTTTAAAATCAAATATTACTATTTTTTTAATAATTAAATAATTTATAATAATTAATTAGGGGTGATATTTAATAAAGTTACGATTAAAACAGTTGAAGCAGACGTGTCATAAATGTATATTTACTTTTTTTTATTAAATATTATTAATTTTTAATACATAAATGACTTATAATAATTAATTAGAGATGATATAGTAAAATTACGGAGCAATTAGCTGATGAAACAGGCAGGAGAAGTACGCATGTTGATGGAGAGTTGTCTGCTTCTCTTGCCTATTCCCTCTACGTAAAGGTCGTGCAAAGCACGGGCCCTATATCTATTCTAAATTAATATTACAATAATAATCATATTAATTAATGTGACGTGTTTTGAATTTTGAAATTAAAATAACTTTATTTTTCAGAGTAATTTTGCATGTATTCTTAAAATATATTTAAATTATCAATTATTGTGATTTATTATTCAAATATATAGTTTTGTTTTAAAAATTTAATTTCTGATCAAAATTAAATTCTACATATGTATAAATTAATAAAGAGTGCAAAAACCAAAATTTGATGGGTGTATATTACTATTTTTCAGATAACACGGGCTCAGTATATATTATTTTTTTCACAATTTATGAGCCACAAATAGAAGTTAGATAATCAATCAAACTTTGATGAGCTTGAGGCACCCGACATGACTAGGCTCTGGTTCGGGTCGTGTTAGATATGTATCAGAGCCTGGTTCATGGTCAATTGGGAGTCCAGTTGTGTCGAGTGGAGTCTCTTTTAAGAGTGTGTAGCACGCCACACTCATAAGGGAGAGGCTATAATACATTTAGGAATGTTTCTCTTTCTTGTGTTCTATTTTTAAGTTGTAGAGTCTAAGTTCTGAAATCTTCTCTAATTCCCATTTTTCACTTTCCAAACCATACCTCGGCTATATGAAATTCATGAAAAATCCCCCTTCCCAACTGGAGACAATATTTTGATGGGGCATGCTCTACTCATGAGATCCTTAACCGGTCTAAGATCCAGTCCCTGATTGTCCTGGAGTTCCACTGGTTTCCTCTAGTCCTTATCGAGCTCCTCAGGCTGAAGTGATGAATGTGAAGTTTTGTCAGTCTATTCATAAGTTGGCACAGTTGGTAGCTTCCCAATATGTGTGTGGTATTCCCGTTATTCCATTTTCTGAGGCCACAAGGGTTGGCTAGTTCATAAGGTTGAATCTTCTGACCTTTACTAGTGTTAAGGTTGAGGAGGATCCTTATGGTTTTCTAGATTAGATGGAAAAGATCTTTCGTATTATGCATGCCACTAATGTGGAGGGCATGGAGTTTGCCGCCTATCAGCTGAAGGATGTGGTATACCAGTGGTATGAGGGATGGGATCAAGCAAAGGGTGATGATGTTGAGTCATCTTTGTGGGAGAATTTTTGTAACGCTTTTCTAGACCGCTTCTTGAGGAAAGAAAAAGCAGGAAGAGTTTATTAATCTGAAGCAAGGAAAAATGCCAGTTAAGGAGTATGCCTTGAAGTTTCACTAGTTATCATGGTATGCTCCAGATTTGGTTTCTGGCATGAGAGCTAGAATGAGAAAGTTCGCTTTCAATTTGTCTCGATACTTGATATTGGAGAGTAAATCTTCCTTATTAAACAAAGGCATAAATATCTCTAGGTTGGTGGGATACATGCAGCAGGTAGAGAAAGAAAAGAAGAAGTAGGCTAAGTTAGGAGAGAGGCAAGAAAAGAAGTTTTGATTCTCTAAGCAGTATGGTGTCCAATAACAGAGTGGCAGGGATAGTGGTAAGTGGCCTAAGAAGAAGTGGGGCAGTTTTGGAATTACTCAACGGTTAGTGCTTCTTCCCAAAGTCGTCGGGTGATGGGCATTTCCATGGTGATGATAACTTTATGGCATAGGGTGCCCAATCTCAGGATAGTGGGGTTCACTGCATTATATCCTTCCTACAGATTTTGTGGTAGATTGTATTGGGGTTATTATAAAAAAAAAAAGAAGGGATAAGTGCTTCAGTTGTGGTCAGCCAGGGCACATGAGTAAGAACTGTCTAGTGGGCAAGGTTTCTTCTTGGCAAGCAAGGTTCCAGATGCCTCTTCTTCAGATCCGGCAGCAAAGGGTACACCATTTGGATTCGGTACTGGTTGGAACTATCTTTATTCTCTCACTGCCTGACGAGAGTCCAAGGCATTGCATTATATTGAGACTAGTACGTTGAAACTCTTTTCCCGTGATGTATACTATTTACTTGATCCGGGATCCACTTTATCTTATGTGACTCCATTTGTGGCTGTGCATTTTGGTTTTGGTCCCGAGTTTATTTCAGACTTTTTCTGTTTCTACTCCAGTAAATAATTCTATGATTGCTAGAAGATTTTATAAAGGTGTGTGGTTTCTAGTGGTAGTAAAGAAACTGTAGTAGATCTGTTTGAATTAGATATGGTAGATTTTGATGTTATATTGGGGAAGGATTGATTGCACTCATGCTATGCATCTCTAGATTATTGAACCCGTAAGGTTGTCTTTAATTTCCCTAATAAGTCGGTTATTGAATAGGAGGTTGGTTTCGTAGCTCTTAAGGGGAAGTTCATATCATATCTTAGAGCTGGGAGATTAATCTCTAAGGGTTATCTCTATTATTTCGTCCGGGTTAAAGATTCTAACTCGGAGGGTCCTTATTTGCATTCCGTCCCTATGATGAATAAATTTCCTAAGGACTTCCCAAATGACCTTCCTGGTATCCCTCCTAATAGGATATTGAGTTTGGGATTAATCTTGTTTCGAACACTCGTACAATTACTATTCCTTCATATAGAATGGCTCCAGCTGAGTTAAAGGAGCTTAAGGAGCAACTAAATGATCTTTTAGATAAGTGTTTTATCCACCCTACTCTGTCTCTATGGGGTGAACCGGTTTTGTTCATGTATAAGAAGGATGGTTTCCTTTGGATGTGCATTAATTACCGACAGTTGAATAATGTGGCTGTAAAGAATAAGTACCCTCTTCCAAGGATAGATGATTTGTTTGATTAGTTGTAGGGTGCTAAATTTTTTTCTAAGATTGATCTTCAATTCGGATATCACTAATTTAAGATTAAGGAGGTGGATATCTCTAAGACTGCCTTCTATACTCAGTATAGACATTTTGAGTTTTTAGTTATGTATTTTGGGTTAACCAATGCCCCAACGACATACATGGATTTGATGAATAGGGTCTTCCGTCAGTTTTTGGATTTGTTTGTTATTGTGTTTATAGATGATATTCTGAGGTACTCTAAGAGTGAGGTAGATCATACTGATCACCTCCGTGTTGTATTACAGACCTTGAAGGAGCAGCAGTTGTATGCCAAATTCTTAAAATATGAATTCTAGATGAACGTTGTCACTTTTCTAGGCATATTATTTCTAGAGAAGGGATCATGGTAGATCCACAGAAGGTTGCAGTGGTTAAGAAGTGTCCTAGACCCATGACTTTAATTGATATTTAGAGCTTTTTGGGTTTATCTGGCTACGATAGGGGGTTTGTGGAGAGTTTTTCATTTATTACTGCCCCGTTGACTGACTTAACTCAGAAAAAGGTAAAGTTCTTGTGGTTTGATGCTTGTGAGGGTAGTTTCGAAAAGCTGAAGGATAAGCTAACTTTGGCTCCGGTTTTGACTTTTCTTGAAGGCACTGATGGGTTTGTGGTCTACTTTGATGCATCCGATGTGGGGCTTGGTTGCGTTTTGATGCAACTTGGTAAGGCGATAGCTTATTCCTCTAGAGAGTTGAAGGTACATGAGAAGAATTATCCAACTCATGATTTGAAATTGTTAGTTGTGGTGTTTGCATTAAAAATCTATCATCACTATTTGTATAGAGTGCATGTGGATATCTTTTCTGATCATAAGAGCCTGCAGTAAGTGTTTTCTCAGAAAGAGATTAACCTTAGTAAAAGAAGATGGCTTGAGCTGCTCAAGGAATATGACATGAGTCTTCACTATTATCTAGATAAAGCTAATGATCTTAGCAGGTTATCTATGGGGAGTCTAGCTCATGTCTATAAGGAGAAATGGGAGTTGGAGAAGGATATTCATTGTTTAGATAACCTTGGAGTTTGTCTTTTGGTTTTTAAGGATGGTGGTGTCTTTGTTCATAAAGTGGCACAGTCATCTCTGGGTGCTAAAATTAAAGAAAAGTAAGTGTTAGAACCTGTGTTGATGAGGATTAAGGGCGATGTTAGAGGGAATAAGGTGATGGACTTCGAGATCAGTGGTTATGGCACCTTGTGATACCAGGGGTGCTTTTGTGTTCCCTATATCGATGGTTTATGATAGAGGATCTTGGCTGAGGCGCATGAGTTGCGCTATGTTGTTCATCATGGTTCGACGTAGATGTATCATGACCTCAAAGAGATATATTGGTAGAATAATATGAAGAAGGATGTGTCTAGTTTTGTAGCCAAGTGTATGGTGTGCCAACAAGTAAAGGTTGAGCACACGAGTCTCAGAGTTTTGTATTAATAAATTGAGTTGCCTATGTAGAAATGGGAAGTGATCAACATGGATTTTATTACCGGTATTCCTTGATCTTAGAATCAATTTGATACAATTTGGGTCATCGTGGATAGGATGACAAAGGCTGCTAATTTCTTGCTGGTAAGGCCAAACTTCTCGGCTGAGAATTATGCAAGGTTGTATCTTCATGAGATTGTGAAGTTGCATGGGGTGCCGATTTCTATCATCTCAGATCGTGGTAAGTTATTTTCGTCTCACTTTTGGCAGTTGTTTCAGAAAGGTTTGGGGACCAAGGTGAGCCTGAGTACTGTTTTCCACCCGTAGATGGATGGGTAAACAGAAAGGGCTATTCAAACATTGTAGGACATGCTTTGGTCTTGCGTGATTGACTATGGTGGTAGTTGGGTTATGCATTTGCCTCTTATAGAGTTTTCTTATAATAATAGCTACCACTTTAGCATTGGGATGGCTCTATTTGAAGCCTTGTATAGTAGGAGGTGTTGATCTCCTATTGGGTGGTTTGAGGTTTGTGAGGTGGAGATGTTTGGCCTGTATTTGGCTCACCAAGCCATAGAGAAGGTGAGGGTGATTAGGGATAGACTTAAGGCTTCCCAAAGTTGCTAAAAGTCCTATGTGTATGTAAGGCAAAAAGAGTTAGAGTTTGAGGTCGGGGATAGGGTATTCTTAAGGGTGTCTCCTATGAAAGGAGTGATACGGTTCGAGAAGAAGAGGAAGCTTAGTCCCCGGTATATTGGTCTGTACTTGGTTTTGAGGAGGGTTGGCAATATTATGTATGAGCTGGAGTTTCATTCTAGTTTGAGCTCCATTCACCCGGTGTTCCATGTTTCTTTGTTGAAGAAGTGCATGGGTGATTCGTCTCAAATCATGCCTATCAAGGATACTGGTATTTTGGATTCTTTATCCTAAGAGGAAGTCTCGGTTGAGATCTTGGATCGACAGGTTCGTCGGTTGCAGATCAAGGATGTAGCTTCGGTAAAGGTTCAAAGAAGGAACAACAAGGTTGAAGAGGCTACTGGGGAAGCTAAAGAGTACTTGAAGTCTAAGTATCCATTCCTGTTTTCTTCTCCAGAAATTCAAGCGGAAGGTATGTGTTCTTCATCCTACTTTTTTTTTCTAACTTAGTTAAAGAAAAGATTGATTTCCTTGTATCTTTGTATTCTAACTTAGTTAAAGTTCAAAGTCGAGGTTTTGGGGTGTAAATCATGTTTGTACTACCTTGTTTAATCATTCGAGGATGAATTATCCAAATGGGGAAGAATTAAAACACCCTGGGTCTTGGACCTTGGAGATTTCCTAAGATTTGAGCTCACTGTCCTTTATACGAAAACCATACGAGTCGTATCGTGTTGGTACGAGTCAGGTGACCCAAATTGTAAGGTGTCCAGTGTTTGCTGGTCAAGTTTTTGTTGTGGTTACGACTTGGTGGGGTACGGGTCATATGGTTTGGTGATGGGTCGTTGATATTGATCCATCACTTAACGTAAAAATTAGAGACTTTATTTGTCTCTGAGTACGAGTGGATCACTAGAAGCTGTAAGTATAGGTTTCGAGTGGTATAAAGGAGTCATACGTTGTGCAGTGTCCAACCCCTTTTGATTCTTTCTTGGATACGACTTAAAGGTACTAGTCGTATGGTATAGGTATGTTTGGGTCAAGCGGAGGTGTATGGTGGACAGTGTATGGATATCCAACCTTTTGTTCTGGGAACGACTAGATGGTACCACTCGTATGATGTGGGTACGAGTAGAGGGGTTCAACTGTACCCACCAACGGGAATTTTTACAGTTTAAGTTGAGGGTATTCTGGATATTTTCCCTTCTTAACTTCATGAACCTACTATTCCCAAATCAAACACTCTAAAATCTCTCTCAAAACTCTTAGATACGGCTAGATTTTCTAAAAGGTCACCAATTAAGGCTCTCTAGGGTGGTTTCTCTCCGTCTTCCTTGGTAACTAAGGCATGTTACTCCTCTCTCATTGTTAGTTCAACTAGAAGCATGTTTTAATGAATAGTTTTCATGGCATTATTGTGGATTTGTGTTAGTTTTGAAATATATGTTGGGGGTTTTGGTTACTAGTGGTTGGATAATGTTTTTCCATGTTTTATTTATGGTTTTCATGTTATAATTATGATTTGAACATATGGTTGCACGAGAATGGTCAATTGATATTTGGTTTTGGTTTTGAAAACTATATGCCCTCAATATTTTTTATAAAATGCCAATGAGAATGATTTGTTCACATAGTTTGACTTTTATTGAAATCTTTGCATTGCATAATATGGTAATGGAACTTAAATGGTGTAGTTGAATTGGAAAGGCCTTGTTTGCCATGGTTTTGGTTTAATTAGAAACTTTGGAATCAATTTGGTTTACTGGTTTTGGTGTGGCATAAATAGATAGACTTGCAAGCTCTAATTTTAGTATGAAGAAACCAACAGTTAATGTCTAATAAAAGACTCCCTGATAAATGATCAGAATGTGTAAATGGTTTTAATATGGGCTTAAGGGGGGTGTAGCAAATTCATGGAAAGTGGAGGTCCCGAGGGGACCGAAACTAGAAACTCATATTTGTCGATGTGGGGTTTTGTCTTGGTGACCATGTGCATGATGCCATACTTTATATTTTGGGAGATGTAATATTCATCCCAGGTTCTTCTCTCTGGTCGTGCAGCTTCAAGCATTGGGGACCTTTCAGCAAAGAGAGCTGAACCTGTATAGCCGTGGGTAGTTTTAGGACGTTAAAGCTACAAAATCCAGGTAAAGGTTTTAAATACATGCGAAACCCGGTTCCCTTTCTCGGCATGGTATATATGTATCTATTTGTGTGATTGAATATGGTTATTTACTATGGCTTTGTATAATGACATTATTTTATCCTTATTCTAGAGTACTTGCTAGCATTTGTTACGCTAACTGTCTTTGGGCGTTGCATCCCCACACGATGCAGGAACCGGCCATACTACTCCTTCTACTTAGTGACTTAGATTCGAGGAAAGCATCAGAGTCAGACTGAAGTGGTGAGCTTTGAAAGACTCTATTTCATGCTATGGACTTCTTTACAATCTTTCTTGGACTTTGGTTTTGGCTATGGTTGGGGGCATATCCCGACCAGATGTTCTTTGTTTTTGAATAGAGGCTTTGTGTGACTACTATGGGCATGGGCAGTGTCGGTATTTATGCCTGCCTTAGTATTGGCATTGGCATTGGTTTTGATCGGACATTTGGTTTTGGTTGTTTAGTCACAGTTATAGACTTTATTAATTTCCTTATATTACTTTTATTACATCCTATTATGTGTTCGGAATTCATCCGACATAGGATGCAGGGCAGTTATGGTTGCGCATTGGGGGTAGTCTTCGGTCCCGATTAGGTTTGAGGCACCCGACGGAACTAGGCCCTGGTTTGGGTCGTATCAGATTTGTATTAGAGCTAGGTTCATGGTCAATTGGGAGTCCACAAAGTCGTATTAAGTAGAGTCTCTTTTAAGGGTGTGTAGCATTCCACACTCATAAGGGAAAGGCCTACAAGGCATTTAGGAATGTTTCTCTTTCTTGTGTTCTATTTTCAAGTTGTAGAGTCTAAGTCTTGAAATCTTCTCTAATTCTCGTTTGTTTGCTTTTCACATCATTCCTCGACTATCTAAAATTCACGAAAACTCCTCCGTCCCAACTAGGGACAATGTTGATGGGACATGTTCTACTCATGGGATCCATACCTGATTTAGAGGTCGAGATCCTAATAGTCCTGGAGTTCCATCGATTCCATCTAGTCCTTCTGGATCTCCTCTGGCTAAAATGACAAACTCGGAGTTTTGTCAGTCTATACATATTCTAAGGCCATAAGGGTTGGTCAGTTCATGAGCTTGAATCCTTTAAGGTTTAAGAGGATCCTCAGGGTTTTCTGGATGAGATGGAAAAGATCTTTCATATTATGCATGCCACTAATGTGGAGGGCATGGTGTTTGCCTCCTATAAGCTGAAGGATGTGGCGTACCAGTGGTATGATAAATGGGATCAGGCAAGGGGTGACGCTATTGAGTCATCTCTGCGGGAGGATTTTTCTAATGCTTTTCTTGACCGCTTCTTTCCTCATGAGTTGAGAGAGGCAAAAATGGAAGAGTTTATTAAGCTAAAGCAAGGAAAAATGTCAGTCAAGGAGTATGCCTTGAAGTTTCACTACTTATCGCGGTATGCTCCAGAGTTGGTTTCTAGCATGGGAGCTAGAATGAGGAAGTTCGCTTCTGATTTGTCTCAAGACTTGATCTTGGAGAGTAAGGTTTCCTTGTTAAACAAGGACATGGATATCTCTAGGTTGGTGGTATAAATGCAGCAAGTAGAGGAATAGAAGAAGAAACAAGCTAAGTTAAGGGAGATGCATGGAAAGAATTTCAGATTCTCTGAGCAAGGTGGTAGCTAAAAACAGTGTAGCAGGGATAGTGGTAAGTGTCCCAAGAAGAAGTGGGAAAATTCTGGATCTTACTTGACGGCTAGTGTTTCTTACCCAAAGCCCTCGGGTGATAGGCGTTTCCATGGTGGTGACAACTTTAGGACACAAGATGCCTAATCTCAGGATAGTGGGGCTCAGCTGATACGCCCAAATTACAACCTTCTTATGAAAGTGTAAACGGTCACTGTCAAATATAGAATCCAACTGGGTTGGGTGTTGAATCCTGCAAGGAATACTCTGTTTACTAAGTATTGTGGTTTTTATTAGATTGTTGGTCGAAGGTTCCTGAAGAAAAAAGGGTTTTTTAATTTATCAATTGTATAAAAAAATTTGTCACAGAAAGTAATCCACTTGTTGATTGTAAAAAAAAATAGTAATTCAGTAAGAGTAGTCAAACTAGGGTTATGGTTACCAATATAGTTAAATAGCTAGGGTTGTGAACTGTTTTGAATTCCCTATGAACAATTCTAATTGGAAAAATAATTGAATTCTATGGTTTTCCCATTAGTTTCTCAACCTAAATGAGTAATTTTATCCCATAATTCTTTCAAACATAAGGAACATATTATTTATTCAACTATATTCTCACATGGGTTGATCCGGTTAAGGCATCTACCCTCTATCCAAAGGTTAAAGCCTTTAGATTTGTGTAAACCCTTTTTTTTTCCAACAAACACTTTTCAAAGAAAAATTCACATAGTTTTTTTTATTTATCCTACTTGTCACAAGCATATGTATTTTACAAATTATCACAAACCCAAGTTATTAATTTGTCTAAATTTAAATTTGTTCTTCAATATAACAGAACATCTTTTTTCCTTAAGACTAAAATAAAGGACTATTTTAGAACACTAGGAATATTTCATTCTGAATTAAAACATAAAAAACCTCAGAGTTATAAAATCAATCAATGGAAAAACTGGTTAAGATGGCATTATCAATACGATTTATCTAAGAATAGATGGTCTCGTAAACCGAGGAAATATCAAATCCAATTCCAATACTGGGTAGGATTCACCAGCCTCTAGACATAGCACAAAAGCCAATAGTAGTATGAATGGGACAGGAACTATTCGACCTCTTTCAGGAAAGGGCAAGTGATGTTCTTGGGATCACTTTTCAAGTTTGCAATCAAGAAAAGTCATTAAAATGAAGAAGGGTTTATGCAATATCAATTAATCATGGGACTCTACTAGATTCACAACCTAATACAGCTTTTCACATCAAGGTTCCCATAACCCTAGTTATGGGAGCTTAGCCACACATCTCCATAATAGAAAGAGAAGACATCATTGTGTTATTCATAAATTAATTCAAGATTTACTTACAAAGGTTACAAGAATTTGTCCTTGAATCTAAATAGAGATGGAATGATTAGCTCCACAAGATTTTCTTAATTCCCCCAAAATACTAGGTTACAAAGAGTTTTTAGATATCAAGACTATGATAACCAATGAAAAATGCAAGATAGCCCCATAATAAAACCTAAAACTGGTATTTATATGTTCCCAAGTAAAAAGAATCTAAAATTTGAATTCAGAAAACCGCGTCCAAACTGACGACCAAATTGGTGGTCCGTTGAGGGGTTAACGATCCACCATTTGATCAGTCGCTGCTGATCCTGGATAGTCACATTCTGGATAAGGCTGACAGCCAATCTGGTGGTCCATCAAAAGATTGATGCTCCACCATTTTGTTTGTCGCTGAGTCTTTCATTAGGTAATTTTCTGGATAAGACTGACGACCAAGATGGTGGTCCATCGAAGATCTAATAGTCTACCATTTGGTCCGTCGCTGAGTCTTTCAGGAGGCAATGTTCTGGATAAGACTGACAGCCAAGATGGTGGTCCATCGCAGATCTGATGGTCCACCATTTGGTCCATCGCTGGGTCTTTCAGGAGGCAATGTTCTGGATAAGACTGACAGCTAAGCAGGTGGTCCATCACAGATATGACGGTCCATCATTTGGTCCATCGCTGAGAGTTCTGAAACCTTGGGTTCTTCCTAAGACTTGACGGTTAGGTTGGTGGTACATCGAAGGTGTGACGGTCCTCCATTTCAACCGTCAGAAGCACTTTTCTGCCACTTTCTAGAGTCTTTTCCTTCAACTAACTCCTTGCCCTGAAACACTAAAAACCCACATCAAATGCAACCTTGGTTGCTTGAAAACATCCAATTTTTCCAAGAAAAGATGCAAAATATTCCATCAAAAGCCGGAAAATATACACCCCCAACTTAAGATCATTGTTTGTCCTCAAGCAACTCAGCACCTAATTGTGAACAAGAATAATATCATGACAAGCAACCAACTAATGAATCATTTTGTTGCAATCATTCACTCATCATTTCACTCATATGAATTTAACACATCAGGATCTACACCCAGCATTGGTTATAATTCAGTACATACACATGTATGTTATGTTCCACAGAGAAAAACAAACCAAAGTAAAACTCTATTTGACCTCACAACAAAGAAGTCCACCACTCTTTATACTACGTGGACACAATCTAAACTCTCACGCTCCTCAAAGAAGTTACAAGCATAATCCAGATACCTATAAGCTTGCCCTCGCCATTTAACACACTATCAAAGCTGATTCATTAGGATCAAATGGGTCTTTTCTAGGCTTGTAATGAGGCCTCAGGCTAGGTAAGGGTACTCTTTTGGGTAAAGTGACTCAATGGGGTTTAACTCTCCTTGCCCTCGCAACTTTTCAACTCCCAAGCTGCTATTTTAATCAACTTGCTTACAAGCACCTTTAATTAATTTTTTTTAAAATAGAGCATCAGCCACCCTCAACCTATGCTGATGCAGTAAGCCGAGGTACACAATATCTTTTGATAGATTAGGGAAAATGCCTTTAAACTATATTCTAAACCAACTTTCCACTGGAAGCTTACATTTTTACAACAGCCACCCTCAACTTCGGTGTTTTGCCAGGTACACAATGCCTAATATTGAGCCAAGGCTAGATTTGAATGCTAATGCCCTACGGAGAGTTAATTATAGTTATAGGAAGTGAAAAACTACTAAGAAGCTCAAAATGGGTTCGAGCGAAAGAAAAATCTTAGAGGGGTTAATTATTTAGGCTAAGCGGACTAAAAATACAAGGGGGCATGTCATCCTATCCTATTGAATCAGTTAGAGAACAGTATCAATGACTCAGGCAAGTTCTAGGCACTACACTATGCAAGACTCAATACAAATCCTCACACACACAGTGGCAACTGAGTTAAACTTCTTCTGCTGCTCTTACGATTTCCATCACATAATTCATGCTCCTCTTTCATGTTAATGCTAAATATAGACTCACTGAAGGTCATGCACACATGCTATTTGATTAGAGTAAATAATTACACATTCATGCTCATAGTTTTATGCCAACATCATTTATTATTCATATCTTCAAAGGGATACTGAAACAAGGAAAAATTTTATAAATGACATTAAGCACAGAAATAAAAACACCCTAGACATGCCGATTCTACTAGATAGCACATGGAGGGAAAAGAGATCGGAAACACAACCCACCATGGTACAAGTAAAAGTACACCACCCCCACAAAAAAATAGATGCATTATCCTCAAAGCATTAATCTAAAATACAAGGAAATGGTTTTACTAGATTTACCTCTTATTTATCTAAGTCATCTGTTAAGTGAGACGAGGCTCCTACATCCTCACCTAGTGCAATGTTGTCCCCTATGGTGGTAGGGGTGCTCACAACCTCACCCTCCAAGATTGGAGGAATCGTCTCTCGAATAGATCCTATATTGTGCCCCCTTTCTTGAGCAGTGCTAGTGGATACCCCTGCTGTTTTGTCTTCTTCTTTCTTTCTTCTCTTTTCTTTATCCTTTAGTGACTTATTCTAAGATCTCCTAATATCATGCCGTTCTCGTTGTTTTAGTGTCATTTCTGCTCTCTTTTTTCTCTTTGCTTCTTTCCATAAAACTTTTTCATCTATTTGCTCCTTCGCTTTGGTCTTCACTGGTCTGCCTATAAAGTTTGCTATACCTTTATCGATATCACATTCCACCAAGGTTAGGTCAAAAATAGGCTGTTGTGGCTGCTTATTCTTCAGCTCTGTAGTATCCACCTTTGCTTGTTCAAATTTAGCCATCAGCATGGCAAGGTCGGGAAGGGACAGTGAATCGAGCATTTTGTTGATGCGAAGTTCCATGGTGTACATCCTATTCTAAATTGTTTGGTATGGACGAATTGCATCAGCCACGATTTAATCAAGAAAAGGTTTGAAGTCTGTAGCCCACTTATCTAGCTGTTTTTGAAACCTCGTTTGCGTCTTGATAGACTTAGCAAAGTTTTCTGGTGTGAACCTGTACTCAGTAAAATCTACTCTACCTATAGATTGTGCGGAACCTGACCCTGCAGATGTGCCTCGGGGTACGAACTGAAGTGGCACATAGGTAGTAATGGGCAAAGGTATATCTGTGGGAATCTCTGTAGTATGAGCAGCTGGTGTAGATTGAGTCTGGTAGGCTGGAGGCTTTATGACACGTATCTCAAATTTTGAGTCGTCTTTCAACTTCTCAAGGTCTTGTTTGTGTACAGCCTGGATCTCATTGTCTACTCCACAAATCAAGGGCACACCAGCCTATCTACATAAAGTTGTGATTAAGCACGAAAATGGCAATGCAATGGAAATTTTGTGGGCCCTCACAAATAACTCATCTGTAATTATCTGGACAAAGTCAAATTGAAGAAATGATATCAGGCTTTCCACCAACACGACTCTATGTTTATCCAAGTTTTTATCCCCTGTTGTAGGCATTAACCTTAAACGAACAATAATCTACCAGAATTTAGCCTTAAAACTAAGGGAATATTTTGCAATACACTCCCGTGAGTTGGTCAACCAAAAGGTGTTACCACCCTCAGTCAAAAATGAAGTCACCCACTGCCTTTGAGCGAAAGCATTTTTCAATCTGTACAGAAGATCTGGCACAACAAGCGGGGCCTCGTACTCTAGTCCAAATAACATCATATTGATTGTTTGGGCTGATATATCAACAGTGACTCCTCAGGCAGGTACAGACTCTCTATTCAGCAAATTTGTAATTGATGTCCCCTTTAGGCAATACTATTCTACCAGTGCAAGATAATGTGCAAAGAATTCTTTTACCCAATTCGGTTTATAGGCTCCCGGTGGCAGGTTCATCTATGCTAGTACATACTTATTGAAATGGTGTTCCAACTCAGGATATTCATGTAAGTCCTTCATCACAATCTTATGCTCTTTTGTAAATGACTTTTTTATCCGTCTCGCAGTGGGTGTTAACCCATCATAAAACTTCTCACGTGCTCCTTCTATCTGCCATCTAATCGTTACCTAAACTTGAGCATCCTTTCGTCTAACAACGTTAGCATCTTCAGGTTCAATTTTAAATTCTCTGCTTCATCTTGCCCTTCTACATTGGCATCCTTATTTTCAACATCAGCAGACTCAGGTGGAGTGACATCAACTGCGGCCTTGTCTGTGCTCAAACTGGTACTGCTAGTACTATTCTCACTCTCCTCTTCAGACTGAGAGAGTGGGGGATTTTCCCTTCTAAGTTGCCTGGTGTTGTATCTGGGTTTGGGTCTACTGCCACCCTTTTTAGATTCTCCTCCTCAATTTACTAGTAGTGTGGGAGCCATAACACCTGAAAAAAGAGGTAAGAAATCAGTCCACAAAAAATCTATCAAATTAGTACATTTCATGACTTGATGGTCAAAATAGAGGTTCACCATTAGTGGGACGGTCCACCACTTTGGCCGTTGAGCCTTATCCAGTGTCCTGGAATTTTCATAGCCCTGCTATGGTCAGATTGGTGGTCCATCGCAAAAATGACGGTCCACCAATTTGGCCATCAAGCCTTATCCAGTGTCCTAGAATTTTCATAGCCCTGCAATGGTCAGATTGGTGGTCCGTCGCAAATCTAACTGTTCACCATTTCAACCGTCGCACCCCCTTCTTTGGGCTCAGCTTTCAATTAGGCATATTTTTGAGCATGTGTTGATCAACATTGTTTATTTAGCAATATTTGACAATCATAACACAATCAAGAACAACTTTTCATGTTTTAATAATGTAGGTTACTCAGACTTCACCTATACAGATTATTCTCAAACTCCTATTTGAAAACCTTTAGCAATTCAAAGCAAAATAACTATAACAAGATGCTAATTCCTTTGCAAAACAACTCGCCAAACACAGGCCACAACTGAATACGTCATTTAGACCAAGAAAAATAGAATTATGCGCATACCTTGGTTCTACAGAGAGACAAACTTGCAATTTTAGAGAATAAGGATAATTGGAACAAGTCTTCAATGGTGATCTTACTTGATTATGATGAAGAGAACAAGAAGAGTGGATGTGTTTAAATATGAAAGAATGGGGGAGATGTAGAGTTCTACAATAAGTTTCTTTGAATTCTTTGAACTCAAAGGAAGTTGAACAATTTAAGGATGTAAAGGGATTACAACGTATGTAACCGCCTTCTTTAATCATATTAAAGCCTTTTAGGTCAAATATGGGCCATTTAACAAGGCTTCAGAGTCAACCCAATTCGACCCAGACTTAGGGTTACAGCGGCACCATACCCGACGGTTCGTCATACTTTTGACGGTCTACCAGGATAGCCGTTGAGACTTACAAAGACCTAAGCACTTCTGCTTCGTAGTGACGGCTAATGGTATGGCCCACTGAATCTTTGATGGTCCACCAAAGTCATCGTCACACCTTATCAGAACCTAGGCCATCTAGGTCGATTTTGACGGTCGATTAGACGGTTCACCAACTTTGGGACGATTCACCACTTTAACCGTCAACTTGATCCAGTGAATGAATTTTTGTGCCTTTTTCCCACGATCGAAATGGTGGTCCGTCAGATGATAGGTGGTCAACCAAATCAGCCATCAATTTTGTTCCAGTAGCTCAGATTTGTGTCCTATCTTCAACTGTATCCTTCTTTCCCCCTTTTTACTATATTTTTGGTCCTGCACACTCCACAAATACATCAAAAATACACAAACATATAGCATGAACTCTAATTATGGTTACAACAACTATTTGTGGGTTGCCTCCTACTAGTGCTTAATTTATCATTGCAGCACGATTCAGATATCTCGATTACTCAAACTTCATCCAGATAGAAGGTATCAATACTTTTTATAGAGTATTTTGGATAGATATAAAGCTTGATTCGTTGCCTCTTAACTTTGAAGACGCTACCGTCTTCATTTTCAAGTTCAACTACTCCAGATAAGTAGACTTGACTGACTTTATACGGTCCTGAACACTTGGACTTGAGTTTACCTAGGAATAATTTGAGTCTGGAGTTAAATAGAAGCACCAAATCTCCTTTCCAAAAATATCTACTTTTAATCCTTCGATCATGGTACTTCTTCATCTTCTCTTTGTAAAGATTTGCCCTTTTATAAGCCCCGAGACGGAATTTATACATCTCATTCAATTGCCCCAATCTTAGCTCTGCTGCCTCCTTCCAATTCAGATTTACCCTTTTGAGAGCACACAAAGCCTTGTGTTTCGTCTCGATCGGTAAATGACATGCTTTATACCAATGATGTCTTAAAAGCAGTCTAATATGCCTACAAAGCGTCATCTAACTTACGAGACCAATCTTGCCTATTAGCGTTCCCTATTTTGGCTCGGATGGCTTTAATCTCTTGATTCGACACCTCCACTTACCCACTAGTTTGTGGGTGGTATAGAGTTGCTACTCTATGTTGTCTCACCCCATATTTTACCAAAGCATCCTAAAATACTTTGTTGCAGAAATGAGATCCCTCATCGCTTATAATAGTGCATGGTACTCCAAAGCGAGAGAAGATATTCTTCTTAAGAAATTCCACAATGCTCCTCCCATAGTTATCAGACAAGGCAACAGCTTCGACCTATTTTGACACATAATCCACAATAACTAAAATGTACTTTATTTCATACGAACTCACAAAAGGGCCCATGAAATTGATGCCCCAGAGGACAAATAATTCTACTTCAAGAATCTTAGACAAAGCTATCTCATGCCTCTTGGAGATCGACCCCTACCTATGACAGTGGTCACACTTTATCACAAACTCATGAGTATCCCTAAATAACATTAGCCAATAGTAACCACTCTTCAACACTATTCTAGCCGTTCGGTCACTTGCATGGTGACCTCCAACTGGGGAAGCATGACATGCCTCCAATATGCACAATACATCTACTTCTGGTACACATCTTCTTATAATGTTGTCAGCACATCACTGAAAAAGATATGGCTCATCCCAGAAGTAGTGTGTGACATCATGAAGGAATTTCTTTCTTTGATAGAAAGAAAGATTTTTCAGAATGACCTCGCTCACCACATAGTTTGCAAAATCAGCATACCAAGGAACTTTCTCCATAGTAGCAGATAAGATCCCCTCATTAGGAAATGCATCATTTATCTCAACTTCCTTACCAACTACTTTCTCACCTTCCATCCTAGACAGATGATCTGCAACTTGATTTTTGCAACCCTTCCTATCTTTCACTTTAAAGTCAAATTCTTGGAGCAGCAACACCCATCTAATTAATCTTGGTTTTGTGTCCTTCTTAGCCATCAAATACCTCCAAGTTGTATGGTCAGTGTGGACTACCACCTTGGTCCCTAGCAGATAAGCTCAGAATTTCTCAAAATCAAAGACTACAGCAAGGAGTTCTTGTTCGGTAATGGTGTAGTTTTTTTTAGCCCCATTCATTGCTTTACTGGTATAATCAATCGGGTGAAACAATTTGTCCTTCTTCTTTCCCAACATTGCTCCAAGGTCAACACCGCTTGTATCACACATGATCTCAAACAATTTTGACCAATCTGGTGCGACAATAATAGGGGCCTCAACCAGCTTCTCTTTAAGGCATTTGAATGCCTTCATGCAACCATCATCAAAGACAAACTTAGCCTCCTACTCTAAGAGTTTACAAAGTGGATTTGAAATATTAGAGAAATCCTTTATAAACCTCCAATAAAAGCCAGCATGTCCAAGGAAACTACGCACTCCCTTCACTGAAATGGGGGGTTATAGCTTCTCAATAACCTCAACCTTGGCTCGATCAACTTCAATCCCTCTTGCTGAAATTTTATTCCTGAGAACGATGCCCTACTTCACCATGAAGTGACATTTTTTCCAATTAAGCACAAGGTTGAATTTCACAAACCGCTGCAAGGCTCTACTCAGGTTCACTAAACATAACTCAAATGAATCTCCTACCACAGAAAATTCATCCATGAACACCTCCAGGGTGTCTTCAACCATATCTGAGAAAATAGACATCATACACCGTTGGAAGGTAGCTGGGGCATTACATAACCCAAACGATATCCTCTTAAATGTTAAAGTACCATACGGGCATGCAAACGTTGTTTTCTCCCGATCTTCAGGAGAAATGCATATCTGATTATATCCAGAATAACCATCCAAGAAGCAATACCACCCTCTTTCTGCCAATCAATCGAGTATTTGATCTATGAAGGGCATCAGGAAGTGGTCTTTCAAAGTTCATGAATTTAGTTTGTGGTATTCCATGAAAATCTCCACCAAGTCACAGGCTTGAGTGGAATTAACTCATTCCGCTCATTTGCAACAATAGTTATGCCCTCTTTCTTAGGCACATATTAAACTGGGCTCACCCATTTAATATCAAAAATAGGATAAACCACTCCTGCGTCCAACCACTTAATAATTTCCTTCTTAACCACATATTTCATAGGTAGGTTAAGATGGCATTGGTGCTCGATGGTCGGAGTACAATCTTCCTTAAGTTGTATCTTATGAGTGCAAATGATAGGGGGAATACCAATAATATCTACAATAGTCCACCCTATTGCTCTCTTGTACCTTTGAAGTATCGAAATAAGTGCTTCCACCTGCTGCTTGCCTAAATAAGCTGCAATAATAATGGGTAGCATGTTTCATTACCCTGAAACACGTACCTCAGATGACCTGGTAGTTCTTTCGATTCCAACATCGGTGGCTCTTCAACAGATGGCTTAACTAGTGGTGTTGGTCGATCAGTAAGATCAAGATCTAACTTTTTAGGAGTATAAGAGTATGAACTCATTCCTGCCAGAGCACAAACAGTCTCTTCGTACTCCTCAATGCCTTCATGATCAAAATTTATAAGCACTGCAGCTAAAGGCTCGACAACAAACTTCTACTCTATTGGCACTTCCTGCTTATCCCCATAATATACGTTAATAATTGAGAACATGCTCATTTTCTTATGCTGCTTCATCGATTGGCACACATCAAAGTGTACTACTTCATCATTCATCCTAAATAAGAGCCCATTAGCTTGTAAGTCAATCAACATACTTCCAGTTGCGAGGAAAGGTCGAACCAAGATTATGGGCACTTTGAAGTCCACCTTGAAATCTCAAATTACAAAATCCACAGAAAATATAAAGCTAGCCACCTTCACAGACACATCATACAAAATACCAACAAGTTATTTTACTGACCTATCAGCCATTACAAGGCATATTGGTGGGTGTGGGATTTCCGAAACCCAATTTTTTATAAACAGTCAGCGGCATCAAATTGATGCTCGCTCCCAAATCACATAAGGCCTTAGCAATTTCTAGAGACCCAATCATACAAGGAATAGTGAGTGCCCCTAGATTTATTTTTTTCTGTACCAAGGACCTTGTAGAAATAACACTACAATGATGGATATTATCCGCTGGTTCGTAACTCATCAGTTTTTTCTTCCTCACAAGATCCTTTATAAATTTAGTATATCCTGACATTTGTTCAAGTGCCTCTACCAAAGAAACATTCACAGTCAGTTACTTCAACATTTCCATGAATTTACTAAACTTTGTATCATTGGCCTTCTTGCTCAATCTTTGAGGAAAGGGAGGTGGTGGTTTTGGGAGAGCATTAACCACTACTTCCTTTTTCTTTTCTTTTTGTTTTTTCAAATCATCAACCTTCTAATGATTAGAAGGGATATAAATGTCATCTAGCTTCTCAAACTCTACTGGATTACCTTCTTCAAGCTCAACATCTTCTTTGGCCACCTCATCATTTACTGCTTTACCCAAAGAAGGGCCTGATAAAACTTTACCACTCCGTGTGGTAATCGCCATGCATGTACTATCATTCAGAGGGTTCTGAATTATATCACTCGATAGCATTCCACTCTTTCTCTAATTTAATACTGCAGAAAGTTGGCTCATTTATTGTTACAACTGTTTGATCGAAGTGGAGTGCAAGTTTACTAACTGACTCATAAAGGACAATTAGTCTTCATGGTAGTCACCCCAGAGTTAGTAGCCTCAACTCCCTTTAATATTTTCTTTATCATGTCCTCCATGGACATCTTGCTAGAGCTAGTTACAGCATTATCTCTGCTTTTGGGAGGTATATATAGCCCACTTCTATCATTCTTGCTCTTCTAGTTTCCTTGATCCCGCACCTTATAGCCAGCCTTGTCATAATAATTCCAACCTTTATTTTCTTGGCTATTGTCTTGGAAACCCCCCCCCCTATTTATTCAAATAATTTGCTTCTTCTTCTGAATCAGAATCATCTCTAGCGTGGATGCAGTAGCCTTTACTTTTTCAGTCTTTGCAGATAATAAGTGCTTGGTCAACAAGTCCATTTGTGCCTTCAAATGTGCCATATCTTGATCGTATTTTTATTCCTTCTTACAATGTTCTGTATTTATACCAACAGAAATAATCGGGCTTGCTACCACAGAATCCCTGGTATGCCAAGCTCTACTTCATTTGGTCATTCGATCGAGTATCTCTGAGGCCTTTTGAAAAGTGAGATCCGTAAATGATCTCCCTATAGCATTATCAATAACTGGTTTTATAATAGAGTTCAAATCCCGATAAAGAGTCTCCATCAGATGAATATCCATCATATTGTGGTTTGGGCACTACACCAACTTCTTTTTAAACCTTTTCTAAGTTTTGTGAAGAGCTTCAATTGGGAGCTGTCTAAAATTACTGATCGCATCCCTCAACTGTACCCTTCTAGAGAGAGGAAAGAACCTTTCAAGGAAAGACTCCTTCAACTGCCTTCTGTTGGTTATAGAATCGGGACGTCAGTTCATTAAGCCACAATGTTTCCTCGCCAGATAGAGACAATGGAAATAACCTCAAGAAAATAGTATTCTGACCTACTCTAGGATTATCAAAATATTTGCAAATAGTGACAAAATTCACCAAATACATGTTAGGATCAACTCCTGGCAAACGGCTGAATAACCTCTTTAGATGCAGGAGTTGGATCATTGTACTGGTGATATTGAATTTTGCTCCAGATGCTATAGGTAGAGGAATAATATCTCCAGTCGCTCCTGCTCTATCCATTCTATCATCATCATTATAAAGATCATACTGAATAGGTTGATGGTCCTGTCTTCCCCTGAAAGGGCGATTTTGATATACATTGTAATTCATAATTATAGCTATATTTCCAGCATGACTTGGGTTTATAGGATCCAATAAGTCATCATCTCCCAGGTCCTCATCATCACTATTTGGCACTCGACCTGGGTTATCAATATTTTGCTGATTTACTTGAGCATTAGCCAAACCGGCTAATTTTTTTGCCTCTTGTGGATCAGCCATTGTACCGATCAACTGAGGCTCTAGATGAATTGGTAATAATGGTGCACCTGATCTCTTTCTATTGGGCATACACAATTATCAACCAGTACAAACAAAAACAACAAATAAAAGTAAAAATTTAGGATAGTTTGACCAAAGGGTCGATTGACAATCACAAATTTAATTGACAATCGTATTCCCCGACAACGGCGCTAAAATTTGATACCCACAAATTACAACCTTCTTATGAAAGTGTAAGTGTTCGTTGTCAAATATAGAACCCAACTGGGTTGGGTGTCGAATCCCACAGGGAATACTCTGTTTACTAAGTATTGTGGTTGTTATTAGACTGTTGGTCGAAGGTTCCTGAACAAAAAAGGGGGTTTTGATTAATCAATTGTATAAAAATGTTTAGCACAGATAGTAATCCACTTGTTGATTGTAAAAAAATAGTAATTCAGTAAGAGTAGTCAAACTAGGGTTATGGTTACCAAGATAGTTAAATAGCTAAGGTTGTGAACTGTTTTGAATTCCCTATGAACAATTCTAATTGCAAAAGTAATTGAATTCTATGGTTTACCCATTAGCTTCTCAACCTAAATGAGTAATTGTATCCCTTAATTCTTTCAAACATAAGAAACATACTATTTATTCAACTATATTCTCACATGGGTTGATCCGGTTAAGGCATCTGCCCTCTATCCAAAGGTTAAAGCATTTAGATTTGTGTAAACCCTTTCTTTTCCCAAGAAACACTTTTCCATTCGAACAAGTGATGTTCTTGGGCTCACTTTTCAAGTTTACAACCAAGAAAAGTCATTAAAGTGAAGAAAGGTTTATGCAATATCAATTTATCATGGGACTCTACTAGATTCACAACCCAATTCAGCTTTTCACATCAAGGTTAGTTATGGGAGCTTAGCCATACATCTCCATAATAGAAAGAGAAGACATCATTGTGTTATTCATAAATTAATTCAAGATTTACTTGCTTAGGTTACAAGAATTTATCCCTGAATCTGAAATAGAGATGGAATAATTAGCTTTACAAGATTTTCTTAATTCCCCCAAAACACTAGGTTACAAAGAGTTTTTAGATATGAAGACTATGATAACCAATGAAAAAATCAAGATAGCCCCATAATAAAACCTAAAACTGGTATTTATACTTTCCCAGGTAAAAAGAATCTAAAATTTGAATTTAGAAAACCACGTCCAAACTGACGGCTAAGTTGGTGGTCCATCGAGGGGTTGACGGTCTGCCATTTGATCCGTCGCTGCTGATCCTGGATAGTCACATTCTGGATAAGCCTAATGGCCAATCTGGTGGTCCATCAAAAGACTGACAGTCCACTATTTTATCTGTCACAGAGTCTTTCAGGAGGCAATTTTCTGGATAAGACTGACGACCAAGCTGGTGGTCTGTCGAAGATCTGACAGTCCATCATTTGGTTCGTCGCTAAGTCTTTTAGGAGGAAATGTTCTAGATAAGACTGATGGCCAAGTTGGTAGTCCGTCGCAGATCTGACTGTCCATCGTTTGGTCCATCGCTAGGTCTTTCAGGAGGTAATGTTCTGGATAAGACTGACGGCCAAGCTGGTAGTCCATCGCAGATCTGATGGTCCACCATTTGGTCCATCACTGAGAGTTCTGAAATCTTGGGTTCCTCCTAAGACTTGACGGTAAGGTTGGTGGTCCTTCGAAGGTGTGACGGTCCACCATTTCAATCGTCTGAAGCACTTTTTTGCCACTTTCCAGAGTTTTTTCCTTCAGCTGACTCCTTTCCCTGAAACACTAAAAACCCGCATCAAATGCAACCTTGGTTGCTTGTAAGTATCAAATTTTCCCAAGAAAAGATGCAGAATATTCTGTCAAAAATTGGAGCATCATCAGCCAGCTGTATTATATCCTCCCTGCAGATTTTGTGGTAGATTGCATTGGGATAACTATAAAGAAGGAAGGGATAAGTGCTTCAGTAATGGTCAACCAGGATACATGAGTAAGAACTGTCTAGTGGCCAAGGTTCCTTCTTGGCAAGCAAGGTTCTAGTTGCCACTTCTTCAGGTCCGGCATCAAAGGGTACACTATCTGGTTCACGCACTGGTCGAAACTATCTGTATGCTCTCACTACCCGATGGGAGTCCAAGGAATTGCCTTATATCAAGATTGGTGTGTTAAAACTCTTTTCCCGTGATGTGTACTATTTAATTAATCTGTGTTACACTCTATCTTATGTAACCCCATTTGTGGCTGTGCATTTTGGTTTTGGCCTCAAGTTTATTTTAGACTATTTTTCTGTTTCTACCCCAATAGGTGATTCTGTGATTGCTAGAAGAGTCTATAGGTGTGTGTGGTATATATTGGTAGTAAGAAAAACATGGTGTATATGTTTGAATTAGATATGGTGAATTTTAATGTTATATTAGGGATGGACTAATTACGCTCGTGCTATGCATCTCTAGACAGTCGAACCCGTAAGGTTGTCCTTAATTTCCCCAATGAGCCAGTTTTGAGTGGGAGAGTGGTTCTATAGCTCCTAATGGAAAGTTCATATCATATCTTATAGCTCAAAGATTAATCTCCAAGGGGTGTCTCTATCATTTGTTCTGGGTTAAAGATTCTAACTCGGAGGGCTTGTAACGACCTGAGACTACCCCCTAGTCATAACACGGTGCTTGGAACCACAAGTGATCCCAAGATAACCCATGAACTAGCATACTGTTAAGCAACTGAATTGTAATAAAATAAATAACAAGTTCTACTATGCAGAAACATATTCATGGCATAATCTGAATAAATACATTGCTGATAAAGTTTACAACTAGATAAAACTGAAGGAAGAAACTAAAATTTACATGACTGACTATGACTGGCATCTATGAAGCCTCTACTATACTGACTATAGATAGCTAGAAATGCCTCCAACTACAACTAATCAATACATATGAAAATAAATGAACTATACATAAACTAAAATTGTGTGGAGTTCTTGAAGTAGGCTGGAATCTATAATTGTCTGATCGTGATATGCGGGCTATAAATGGTACCTACATTATGAAATAATGTATACACACAGACTATATATGGATCAGTACTTCTGGAATGTACTGATTATACAAGGGTAAATGCATTAAGTAAAACTGATTTCATACATAATAGTAAAACATACATGCTATGTGTAAGTAAACTCACCAATAGGCTGGAATAAATAGAAAACTGAAATATCCTAAAGCATGAGAGACAAATATTCTCTGATAAGATGGTGAATCTCTACACTTAGTTTTTGTAAAACTATACTCTAAGGATATAAGTAGAACTGAAGCTGGGATATAGTAAAACATGGCTACTGTATGAATACTGAGTCTGAAACTACATGATGGAGACTAACATACCTCGAGGATCTGAGTGTAGAATCATACTGAGCACGAATGCATAAACATACAAAACCAAACATAGTCATATACTAAGCTTATCTGATTAATAGAATGACTGCTAGCTGAATACTGGTCTTGTGAGACTGAACTATACTTAGTCTGAATAACTGGACTGAAACTGTAGAGTACTATGCATATGAGTTGAGGACTATCTAAACAACATGAGATAACTGAGCATGAATGTATGGAAACTGTAATGTCTAAAAATGTAAGACCAAGCGCATACCATAATTCTAAAATATTCTGTAAACAAAAATACTAAAATACTGATAACTGAATAACTGATAACTGTATACTATGGTCAATAAAACCTGAAGCTAAACTAAGTTCTAAACTGAATATTGAAACTAAAACTATGGGAGTTATCATCTAACTGATATACCCCAATTATAGACTGATTTGGGGTCCAACCTGTAACATCAGTTGAAAGGGTGTTAGCACCGTGCCACGGGTTACTAATAGTAGATAGGTCAACCCTAATCTATAAGGAAGACTCGTGAGATGTATATGGTTACGTCAACCCTAGTCTGGCAGAAAGATGATTTATCCTTGCTGGCTACGTAGTTTTATAACTCAGAGACTGCTAATAAGGGTCAAACCCTCTGCTATCAAAAATACCCCCATCCCTGGGTTTTCTCGGTGCTAAATCCTAATCCTAACTGAATCAACACTAAACTGATCACTAAACTATACTAGGCTTGACTTAACTCATACTGATTCTGTTGACTAACCGAATGCTACTGTTCGGGATATACAAAATCATTCTATTGTGACTGGAGACTAGATAACAAATAAATTTCGGGTATCCAATACCTCCAAGACTCGATAGCATAGATAATAAGGACATATGAGATCATTTGAGGCCATAATAAGTAAGCATTATTTAAAGAAACCCATCACTTAGGCATTTCATACTTTAACATGGGACAATCCATCAAACACACGGGGATTATGAACTTAAACACGGGAATATCTCAAACATGGAAGCACAGCATGATTACATAATTAAAATCATAAATTTAGGAATTCACATAAAAGTCGCTTGAAATAGGACATGGGCATTTAATCATACATGTAAAAATCATAGCTAGAACCTAAAAATGTCTTAAACATGGGTGAAAAATAGAGTTACAAGGCAAAATTCATAACTTGGGGATTCATCTTGAAATTGATTGAACATGATATGGGAATTTCATCAAACATGTGGAAAGCATGAATTTAAAATATGAGAATGTTTCTAAAAATCATGAATTTAGGATCTATCATGGAATTCACTTGAATAAAGCATGGGAACTCAAATTCATATCATGGGGAATTCAAAATCTTGTATAGAATCACATATGGACTGAAATTAATTAAAATCACCATGAAAACATGCAATTCAATCTTTCTTGAACATTTAAAATAACATAATGATTGAAAAATTCATTCTTTAATTGAAATAAAAGGGTTTTGGGATCCATGGGTGAAACAGGACCCATGGATGAACTCTCATATACCTTAATAGATGATTTGAAATTGAAAGCTTGACTTGAAAGCCTTGGAAATGTTATTGAAAGCTTTTTCTTGAACTTCTTGGATCAGAAATCTTAAATTCTTAATTGTATTGAAGAAACTTTGATGAATTTCTTGGTGTTCTTGAGGGAGCTAGGGTTTTCTTAGAGAGAAAAAGATGAGAAATCATGTATGTAATACTTTTGGGGGTTGAAATTAAGTGTTATGGGCAGATTTGGGTGAGGGAAAGTGAACAAAGTGCCCCTAGACCCTTTAGGAATATAAATATCATGTGAAATAGTTCAGTGACACGGTTTTCATTGCATTGATGACTGGCACATCGCATCCCAATCGCGTCGGCTTACTGCCTCTCACGAAAAATATCATAACTTTTTACCCAGGTATCGAATTAAGGTGAAATTGGTATCGTTAGAAAGATAATTAAATTATCTACAATTTGGTAGGTGTTGAGATCCAAAATTCTATATATATAAAAATTTATACATGTTTGAAGTAGACCCTTATAGAATCAAATACCAAACTTTGGATAAATCAAAGGCTCTAAGCTCAACTTTGTTTTAAGGGATTCTTATGAAAATTTTTCACCTTGAAATCACATCAAACACGAGGATAAAGATCATGAAACTTATATTCACATGGGAATCATTTAGATTATAGATTTTACATGTAGAAACGATGGTTCATAGACTAGCCCAAAATACAGGGTCCTTATTTGCATTCTATCCCTATAATGAATTAATTTCCTGAGGTTTTCACTGATGACATTCCTAGTGTTCCTCCTGATAGGGAGATTTAGTTTGGGATTGATCTTGTTTCAGACGCTAATCCAATTTATATTCCTCTGTATAAAATTGCTCCAGTTGAGTTAAAAGAGCTTAAGAAGCAACTAAAGGATCTTTTAGAAAAGGGTTTCATCTGTCCTAGTTTGTCTCCGTGGGGTGAAGTGGCTTTGTTCGTGCATAAGAAGGATGGTTTCCTTTGGATGTGCATTGATTATGGGCAGTTGAATAAGGTGATGGTAAAGAATAAGTATAGTCTTCCAAGGATAAATGATTTGTTTGATTAGTTGTAGGGTGATAAGTTTTTCTCTAAGATTGGTCTTTCATACAGGTATCACCAGTTAAATAGTAGGGATATAGATATCGCTAACACTGGTATTCGTACTCAGTATGGGCATTTTAAGTTTTTGGTTATGTCTTTTGGGTTGACCAATGCCCCGACGACATTCATAGATTTTATGAATAGGGTTTTCTATCAGTTTTTACATTTATTTGTCATTGTGATCATAGATGATATTCTGGTGTACTCTAAAAGTGGGGTGGATCATGTCTATTACCTCTGTGTTGTATTGCAGACCTTGAAGAAGCAGGAGTTATATGCCAAATTCTCAAAATGTGAATTTTGGTTGAACGTTGTCACTTTTCTAGGCATATCATTTCTAGTGAAGGGATCATGGTAGATCCACAGAAGGTTGCATTGGTTAAGAAGTGGCATAGACCCATGACTCCAACTGATATTCAGAGCTTCTTGGGTTTAGCTGGATACTACAAGAGGTTTGTAGAGAGTTTTTCCTCTATAGATGCCCTGTTGAATAAATTGACTCAAAAGAAGGTAAGGTTCTTGTGGTTTGATGCTTGTGAGGGTAGTTTTGAGAAGCTAAAGGATAAACTAACTTTGGCTCTAGTTTTGACTTTGACTAAAGGAATTGATGGGTTTGTGGTCTATTATGATGCGTCCTGTATGGGGCTGGGTTGCATTTTGATGCAGCATGGTAAGGTGATAGCTTATGTCTCTAGATAATTAAAGGCGCATGAGAGGAATTATCCAGCTCATAATTTGGAATTATTCACTGTGGTATTCGCGTTGAAAATCTGGTGTCACTATTTGTATTTATTACATGTGGATATCATTTTTTATCATAAGAGCCTGTAGTATGTGTTTACTCAGAATGAGCTTAACCTCAGGAAAAAAATGGCTTGAGTGGCTCAAGGAATATGACTTGAGTCTTCACTACCATCCAGGTAAAGCTAATGTGGTTATTGATGCTCTTAGCGGGTTATACATGGAGAGTCTTGCTCATGTGGATAAGAAGAAATAGGAGTTGGTGAAAAATATTCATTGTTTGTCTAACCTTGGAGTTCATCTCTTGGTCTCTGATGATGGTGGTATTTTTATTTAGAAAGTGGCGTAGTCATCTCTGAATGCTGAAATTAAAGAGAAGCACGTGTTAGAACCTGTGTTGATGAGGATTAAGGGCGATATTGGAGGGCAAAAGGTGATGGACTTCGAGATTAGTGATGAGGTACCTTGCAGTACCAAGGGAAGTTTAGTGTTCTCAATATCGATAGTTTGCGAGAGGAGATCTTGGTTGAGGTGCATGAGTTGTGTTATATTGTTCATCCTGGTCCGACGAAGATGTATCATGACCTCAAAGAGATGTATTAGTGGAACAATATGAAGAGGTATGTTTCTAGTTTTATGGACAAGTGTATGGTGTGCTAATAAGTGAAGGTTGAGCACATGAGGCTCGAAGGTTTGTATCAAGAAATTGAGTTGTCTGTATAGAAGTGGGAAGTGATCAACATGGATTTTGTTACCAGTCTTCCTCGATCTCAGAATTAATTTAATTATGTTTAGGTCATCATGGATAGGATGAAAAAGTCTTCTTATTTCTTGCTGGTACGGATGAACTTCTCGACTGAGGATTATGCAAGGTTGTATCTCCATGAGATTGTGAAGTTGTATAGGGTGCCAGTTTTTATCATCTCTGATCGTGGTATGTTATTTTTGTCTCAATTTTGGTAGTTGTTTCAGAAAGGTTTGGGGACCAAGGTGATTCTAAGTACTACTTTCCACCCACAAATGGATGGGCAAGAAGAAAGGACTATTCAGCCATTGAAGGACATGCTTCGGTCTTGCGTAATTAACTATGGTGGCAGTTGGGTTGAGCATCAGCCTCTTATAGAGTTTGCTTATAATAATAGCTACCACTCTAGAATTAGGATATCTCCATTTTAAGCCTTTTATGGTAGGAGGTGTAGATCTCCTATTGGGTGGTTAGAGGTTGGTAAGGCAAAAATGTTTGGCCCGAATTTGGTTCACCAAGCCATGGAGAAGGTGAAGGTAATTCGGTATAGACTTAAGGTTTCTGAAAGTTGCCAAAAGTCCTATATGGATGTGAGGCGAAGAGATTTAGAGTTTGAGGTCAGGGATAGAGTGTTCTTGAGGGTGTCTCCCATGAAGAGAGAGATGCGGTTTGGGAAAAGGGGAAAGCTTAGTTCCCGTTATACTGGTCCATACTTGGTTTTAAGGAGGGTTGGCAATGTTGTGTATGTGTTGGAGTTGCCTTCTTGTTTGAGATCCATTCACCCGGTTTCCCATGTTTTTATGTTTAATAAGTGTATGGGTGATCCATCTTAAATCGTGCCTGTTAAGGATATTGGTATTTTAGATTCCTTATCTTATGAGGAGATCCCGATTGAGATCTTGGATCGAAACGTTCGTCGGTTGTGAACTAAGTACGTAGCTTTAATAAAAATTCTATGGAGGAACCACAAGGTTAAATAGGCCACTTGAGAAGACGAAGAGGATATGAAGTCCAAGTATTCGTTCCTATTTTCACTTAAAAAATTCATGCGGATGGTATGTATTCTTCATCATAATTTTGTTTTCTAACTTAGTTAAAGTAAAGATTGATTTCCTTGTATCTTTGTTTTCTAACTTAGTTAAACGTCAGAGTCGAGGTATTGGGCTATAAATCGTGGTTGTACTGCCTTTTTCCATCACTCGAGGATGAATGATCCAAGTGGGGGAGAATTGAATCACCCTGGGTCTTGGCCCTTGGAAATTTTCTGAGCTTTGAGCTCACTGTCCTCTATACAACTAACCATATGAGTCATATGTTATTGGTACGGGTCAAGTGACCCAACTCATAAGGTGTCCAGTATTTGATGGTCAAGAATCTTTTGTGGTTATGAATTGATGGGGTATGAGTCGTATGGTTTGGTGATGGATCATTGGGTTGAGCCTTCACTTAACCTAAAACTTAGTGACTTAATTTTGATCTGAGTTCGAGTATCTTACTATGAGCCATGAGGATAGGGTGCGAGTGGTATAGGGGAGTCAACCCCTTTGATTATTTCTTGCATAATACTTAAAGGTACGAATGAGGCAAGGGGAGTAGTATGGTGGACATTGTATGGATGTCCAACCTTCTGTTCTGGGTTGGACTAGATGGTACGACTCGTATGATGTGGGTATGAGTGGAGGGGTCCAATCGTACCCACCTGTGAAAATTTTTATAATTTAAGTTGGGGGTATTCTAGACATTTTTTCTCTTAACTTCCTTTAACGCCACGACTTAAAACCCTCTTGGGACTTTAACGTACTATTCCTAAATCAAACATACTAACATCTCTCTCAAAACTCTTAGTTCAAGACAAGACTAAGGTTTCTTCAAGGTGACCAATTAAGGCTCTCAAGGGTTGTTTCTCTCCGTCTTCCATGGTATCTAAGGCATGTTACTCCTCCCTCATTGTTAGTTCAACTAAAAACATATTTTAATGAATGGTTTTTATGGCATTATTGTGGGTTTGTGTTGGTTTTGAAATATATGTTGGGAGTTTTGGTTACTAATGGTTGGATAATGTCTTTCCATGTTTTATTTATGATTTTCATGTTATAATTTTGATTTGAACATGTGGTTTCATGGGAATGGTCAATTGATACCTAGTTTTGATCTTGGAAACTATATGCCCTCAACATGTATGATAAAATGCCAATGAGAATGATTTTGTCACATAGTTTGACTTTTATTGAAATCTATGCATTGTATAATATGGTAATGGAACTTAAATGGTTTGGTTGGTTTTAAATGGATTGGAAAGGCCTTGGTGGACATAGATTTAGTTTAATTAGAAACTTTGGAGTCAATTTGATTTAATGGCTTTCGTAGGGTATAAATGGATATACTTGCAAGCTCTAATTTTGGTATGATAATACCAACGATTAATTCTTAATAAAAGCCTCCTTGGTAAATAATTGGAATGTGTAAATGGTTTAAATATAGGTTTAAAGGGGGGTATGTAGCAAAGTTGTGGAAGGTGGATGTCCCGGGGAACCGAAACTTAAAACTCATATTTGTTGATGTGAGGTTTGGTCTTGGTGACCGGGTGCATGATGTCATACTCTATATTTTGAGGGATGTACTAGTCATCCCAGGTTCTTCTCTCTAGTCGTGCGGTTTCACGCACTGAGGCCCTTTAAGTAGGGGGAGCTGAACCCATATAGCCTATGGGTAGTTTTAGGACGGCAAAGCTACACAACCCAAGTAAACGTTTTACATCCATGCTAAATCCGGTTTTCATTCCCAGAATGGTATTTATGTATCTATGTATGTGATTGCATATAGTTATTTTCTTTGGTTTTGAATAATGGAATTATTTTATCCTTGTTCCTAAGTACATGCTAGCATTCGTCATTCTAACCGTCTTCGGACGTTGTATCCCCACACGATGCTGGAATCGTTCATACTACTCCTCCTACTCAGTGACTTGGATTCGAGGACAGCATCAGAGTCAGACTGAAGTGGTGAGCTTCCATACTCCGGAAGACTCAATTTCATGCTATGGACTTCTTATCATTGTTTTTGTTTCTTGGACTTTGATTTTGGCTATGGTCGGGGGCATGTCCCGATCGGATGTTCTTTGTTTTCAGCTAGAGGCTTTGTGTAACTACTATGGGCATGAACGATGTCGGTATTAGTGCCTGCCTAAGTACTGGCATTGGCATTGGGGTTGATTTTGATTGGACATTTGGTTGTGGTTGTTTGGTCACGGTTATAGACTTTACTTAATGTCCTTACATTATTATTGTTATATCTATTTATATGTTCGGAATTCATCCGACATAGGGTGCAGGGCGGTTATGATTGGGCATTGGGGTGGTCTCCGGTCCCAGTTGGGCTTGAGGCACCCGACACAGGTAGGCCCTGGTTCTAATCGTATCAGTAAGTCTCATATATTTATGGGACGTATATCTCATGTATCTTTAATTTTATAACTAGTATACATACCCGCGCGATGCGCGGATAACTTCAAAGAATGAAATCCACCAACACTTTTATCATGTACAATCATTAGCAAAATAATTGTTTTATTTCAAATTGCATTGTTAATTGTGGCTGATTTATACCCCATACAATTTATTGAAATCTCAAAATTTGAACCTCCTAAAATTAATCTATATTCAAATACCACATGTATTAAATTTTGTCTCAAACACAATAAATGCAAAGCTATCTTGTAGATATCGCTTCCCAAATCATATCTCAACTTTTTTTTTAAATCAAGAAAAAAATGATTAATTGGTGAAAGACATAAGATTTCAAAAAATTATCTTTCTTATAGAATTTGATCTAAAACTGTTGTACGTCGAATAAAGAAAATTCATTTATTGACGATAAAAGTTTAATCAAAACAAAAGTCATAGTAGCAATGACTATTCTACTAAAAACAACTGTAAGAAAAGTAACACACAATAACTAATAAGGAAATTAAAATGAAACAAAAGAGTCGAATAAAGAAAACTCATTTATTGACGATAAAAGTTTAATCAAAACAAAAGTCATAGTAGCAATGACTATTCTACAAAAAATAACTATAAGAAAAGTAACACACAATAACTAATAAGGAAATTAAAATGAAACAAAAAAATAGTAAACAAATATGCAAATTATATAAATAATATAGATGTATGACGTAACTTAAGTAGTAATCCAAGTAAACAGGGCTTACTATTACATATAGAATAACATTATCGAATCTCCAAAAATTAAGAAACCCAACTATAGAAGATAAAATAGATGCAAACAAAATATATCATAAATAAATTATAAATATGGAATCAATAGTATTATAAAGATTTTAAAATGTTCCGACGTAATAGTAGTTCTTCATGATTTTAATTATAGATTCAGTCTTATCAATCAAATCTATTTGGCCTATCCTTTCTTCATGGATCATTCGATCAAGAAGAACTTTAACTGTAACCCCAACCAGTTGTTTAGAGTCCCTGTATTTCATGTACTTCTCAGCTAATGCAATCTTGTTGCTACAGCTCCACCGTTTTCTGAGTTCCAACCCCAAAACTCAACTTTTTTCAGCCATTCTTGACCTCTTCAACACTATGAAGACATGCAAAAGATGTGATTCTTTTAAAATGAGATTGGAATTTGATTGAACACCCACAAGAATACAGAGGGAGGGTTGTAAAAATTCTCAATCTTGAAGGTGT